>NW_022146390.1:1638351-1976371 GCF_002938485.1 Sitophilus oryzae | reverse complement strand
TAAAGTAAAGTAAAGATTTGAAGTTAACGTATCCTTTTTGCTGCCAGGGCTAATCTGGACGGGGCCTTCTTTGTTTACGCGGAATCCGAACCGCGGTCCTCGGCCATATCATGGTCAATGGCCTACCGGCTTGGCAAGTGTCTAAATCGACTCTTACTCACGAGATATCCGATCTCATCCGGCCTCGAACCGGCGTGAATAAGCAATGTGTGTCAATAGATTTTACACCTTTGCCTTTATTGGACAACAGCACGATACAGAGTTTTGAACAGGTCACCCGTCCATCCACTAGTATCGCGTCGCTTAATTTCGGTGTTCTGATGGGAACCGGTGTTTCGGCGTAACTGGGCCGTTACCCTTTTGTTAGTGGCAAAATAAAAAGAAAAAATAGGAATAGGAGTATTTGGGTCGAAAACTAAATACTCCAAACTGCACACCTGCAGTGTGCAACCAACAAATACCTGCAACCAAACCGAATGAATGGGCATATATCCCATCATTTTTAAGGCAGAAACGCTATCGAAAGATTCGTACAAGTTATCTTAGATATGAACTATCATACCTAACAATAAACAGCCAACTCCCACCGATATTCAAGCAACCTTAAGAGCGATCAACTTAGTAACTATCCATTCGAAGTTGGTTAAAGAATGCCTCGAAAAATAAGCTGGATGAGTTGGGCATAGAGTTGGCTACTAACAGAATGGTCATTTTGACGGGAAGCCAGAAGATGAAGGAGGTAGAATTTAGCTGGTACAATACCCACATTAAAAGTAGTGATGGGATAACACGAGCGAAAATTCGCTCAAGTACGCGATTATTGAAATAACCGACATCGCTCGATTATGAAAGAGCGATGTAAGTGACGAGTTACGAGCGACGAACGCAAGCAATCCTAGAATGAAATAAATTGAAATCCGATTGATTTTAATGTATCATACTCGATAAAAAGCCGAGCGAATTTTCTAGATACATTGCAGGTAGCAAATTTATACGACGTTATCCGTTGCGTATCTGTGGGACAAAATTTTACAACCTACATCGACAATGCTTTAAAATAAACTAAATCAAGCGAATCGCTCGTCGCTTGCTATTTACCATTCATCACTGAAAGAATATGTGCTCTATGCACGCAACTTACTGCTTGGCGTTACGAATACAACAAGCGACAGGCGAAAAACCGTACTTTTAAAAATGCCAGCGATATTTCGCTCGAGCGATTGCTCGATTATTGAAATCGCTTGAAACTCGAGTACTCGATTATTGAAATTAATCGGTTTTTCCCATCACTATTTAAAAGTACAAAACCAGTAAAATACATGGGAGTTTGATTATATAAAGACGCACGGATGACCACCTATATCCGAAAAATTTAGGAAAAAACAAATCTTAAGGGACCGGTGGTAGTAAAGAGGAGGATACTGGCCTCGGTGGTGTCTACCATGATTATATCAATGCTGCCTACCATAATAAAACACAAAATAGACGATGAGATTAAAGCCAAAAATCCGTAATTATACTGTGATATTATTGCCTGTGATAAAGAACTAAACTGTGATAAAAAACTGACTGTGATATGATTAGAATGATAAGGAAGATATGTGTGTATATGGAAATGAATGTTGGAATAGTTTAGAAATCGATATATAATTGACGATCACCTGTTATCTCGATGTCATGCTTCACGGCAGTTCCAGGATAGTTAGGGTTACGTAGAAAAGATCTGATCGTAGAAGAAAGGACCTGGAAGACTCCATCCGTAACCTGGAATGGGAATCTTCCAACGGTGTAAGACACTCGAAGAAATTTTTCAGGACTTACGACCGAGAGATATCAAAGATTTCCTTTGGTTTAAGAAAGAACAATCGTTGGATTGTCACGGGGTTTTAAACAGGACATTGTCTCTTCAACGAACACGTTAGTAGACGTTCAGTTCCTTGGTACGACTGATATCGGTGATGGAGAACTAAACTCTGTAAAACCGTCTCAGACACTGGCTTTTGCCAAAGCCATGAAACTGTATAATAAGTTATAACTCAAGAGAGGAGGAATAGATCTATAAAGTCGCGGTGATTAACTTCTTCCCTTCCATACAATCTACAATCTAGTGTCAAAATGAAAAAAAAACAAATATATAAACCGAATAATAATAATCCTGACAATGATGTCTTTCATGAGGCTATGGATGGCATAACTTGGCCGACTCTATATCTCAAACCTCAACGGCCGAAATAAAATTCAAATTGAGCCCAGATGGGCTGTCAGTCCGGGCAGGTTCATTTTCGGCCCTTTTGTTCCAATTCTTTGCCGATTTTTGACCTAATAAACTACAATACACCTCTTGACCGGCTGTTGGCCATTTATCAAAAAAACTATGCTCGTTCTATTCAAATTAGCTAGTTTGTATACGAGTTTAAATGCAAAATAAATGAAACAATCATTTTCCAATGAATTATCGCGGCAGCCAGCTAGGTTAATGGTTTTAAACTAGTGAGCAACGTGTTTATTTATAAAAATGAAATGTTACAAATATGCGGCTTAATGCGTGCAAAAATCATTAGCATATTACTTAAACATTTTTTCCTTTTATATATTATGTACCTTATTTGCATTCAATTATAATTCAGTTTAAGTTTATTATGTTAATTAAGGGGTTTAATTAATTTGAAATCGTGGCATTAAAGATTTTTTTTCAAAAGTTGACTTATTGTTTTATTTATTTTAATTCTATGAGGTTAAGTATAGAAAGACTGTTTATAAATTCTGAAGTTTTTCTTCATTTCTTTTTAATTATGAAAAAATAGGTGTATCTATACACCGTATGATAAAAAAAAACGGCGTCCAGGTCGCTTGGAAATGACGATCGATGTCATTCCCCATATAATTTTACATATAAAATGACAGCGATCTTCATTTCATAACCATCACAGATGCCCTTTTTTTCGATCATACGAAAGTATAATAGTGTAATTATGTAAAATAAAATAGTGTATACCGGATGCGTCTCACAAGTGGCTCACTCCTATAAATTTTTTATTTTTTAGATAACAAAACGCGATTTGGCATGTTAGTATATGACATAAATTAGGATTGATTGACGTATGCATTTGTTTTTGGTAACTTCCTGTTTCACTGGAAATGACTACAACTTTTGATTTTTAAATATTACCCTCGGTATATTTTTACTTTATTCGATCGAAAATAACATTCTAAATACAATGACATATCATATGTCAACTTTTGACATTTTCGCTTAAAAACAAATCGTATTTTAAATTTCAATCTATAGTGCCATGGCTGCGTTAAAAACACCATTTTTTAATTAAGGAAGCTTGGAAAAATAGATTTAATTATCTAATGTTTTTCGTTTATTGTTCTGGCCGGTTAACAGATGCCCAAATCGTATTTTTAATAATATCCCAATTTTTTCAAATGAAACGAGGGTGGCTTATTAGCATATTGGGAAAAAGCATTTTTTTCGAATAATTTGGTACCAAACACTTGGTATTCGAGTCAAATTGTCGTTACGAATCGCAAGTTACAATTTCAAATAACGCATATGCGAAAATGTCAAAAGTTGACATATGATAATATGTCATTCTATTCAGAGTGTCATTTTCTGTCGAATAAAATAAAAAAATACAGGGTGTGTCATTTAAAAATGAAAAGTTAAATAAATCAATCCTAATTTATGTCATACCTATACTAAATCTCGTTTTGTCGTCCGAAAAAATAAAAAAGTTATAGGGGTGAGCCATTTTTGAAATGCACCCGGGATATAATATACCGTATGATAAAAAAACGGCGTCCAGTTAGCTTGGAAATGAAGATCAATGATATTTCACTTATAATTTTACATTGAATGTAATTATTCTTTAGCCTTTATATAATAAGTTTTGTTAGTTGTTTCCTGGGTGGTGTCCCCCTTTCTTGAGTTATAACTCATCATACAGTCTATAACTCATCATCCCTGGGGATCTTCCTGTTGTAGGAGGAAGGGCTATTTCACATGCTCTCCTGACAATCACTCAAAATAATAAAATGTGCTGAACAAAGAAAGAACAAGTATTTTCCAAAGCGCATGAAATATAGCGTCGGATTAACTGGTTATGTTACAAACACTTTACATTTTTTTACATACCTGCACAAGACTGTCACTCAATAAAAACTAGCATGTATGTAAAATAAAGTTCGCTATAAGCATTTTTTAAACCAAAATATAGACTATTATTTAACATATTCTCTGTCTTTTCCAGGCCAAGGACGAGTAAACCAACTGGGTGGTGTCTTCATCAACGGACGTCCTTTACCCAACCACATCAGATTGAAAATCGTGGAAATGGCCGCAGCAGGCATCAGACCTTGCGTCATTTCCCGGCAACTCCGAGTTTCCCACGGATGCGTTTCAAAAATTCTGAACCGGTACCAAGAAACAGGCAGCATCAGGCCCGGAGTGATCGGAGGCTCCAAGCCCAGAGTAGCTACTGCAGAGGTAGAGTCTAGAATTGAGCAGTTAAAGAAGGAACAGCCGGGGATTTTCTCGTGGGAAATTAGGGACAGATTGATCAAAGTAAGTTGAAATAATAGTTAACTTATTAATCGTATTAATCGTACGTCAATTATTCTTGTCTTATTACATCAAAACATCAATCGTGTCAAGGAGACATCGAATTTTTTAACACTACTAATGTTATTTCTTTCAAAGATTATTAATCATCCTCTTGCTAAATGGCATTCATTAGAGGGTTTAAGATTAATATTACTACTTATTTCAATTTACTTCTAACTGTATACAGGTATTACAGGTGTGTTTTTTTAAATAGATTTGACATTGCTATTGAAGAGCTGGACTTTAGTTTTTTGCTATATATAGAGGAGTTTCCACACAGCTTTATTAAGCTTCTTCTTGGAGTCTAAGAAGTTTTTGAGACATATCCGAATGGGGAAAACATGCATAGATGGTCTGCGTAATCCAGGTCTTCTAGCCTGCTTAAAATTACCCATTGTATCACTAGTGGTTCTTTAAATGCTCTGTTAGTGCTACATCCAGAACATTATTTTACATAGTCTCTGAAAGTTTACAGGCCAAGGACACCTACTGCAACTAGAAAATTTCTCCCCAACTCGACGTCCTTTAGTATACAGCACATCAGATCATGAAAATCATTGGAAATGGGATTAGCAGGCATCAGACCACTGCCTTTTCTCGGCAAAGCTTTCCAGATGGCTATATATATTTCTGAACCGTTTGATAAGAATGAGGCGCCATCAATACATGGTGTTCGTGGAGGCTCGAAGAGCAGAGTAGCTACTGCAGAGGTACTTTCTAGAATTGAGCAGTTAAAGAAGGAACAGCCAGGGATTTTCAAGTAATTCAAGGGACAGAATGGAACTTAGTTACTTAAAATAATAGTTGGTCTTATAAACATGTAAAATAAATAAATAAATAAATAAATTCTTGCCTTTATTACATCAAATTTTTTCAATTTGTGACAAAGGTAAACTATCAAACAAAGTAAAAACACAAGGTACAATGTTATTTCAAACAAAAGATTACAAAACATTATATAAATAATATTGTCAGTCTTATTGTTAAAATAAACATTTATAAATGTTTACAATGTCAAAAAAGAACAAAAAACTTAAAATAATACTCAAAATATTTAGCCAGTTTATAGCAAAATATCAATGACTCTTGCTAAATGGCATTCATTTAGGGTTTAAGATTAAGCCTTACTACTTATTTCAAATTACTTCTAACTGTATACAGAAATGAAAACAGGTGATGTTTTTAAATAGATTTCACATGGCTATTGAATTGCTGCATTTTTTAGTTTTTGCTATATATATTGGAGTTTTACACAGGTCTGAGCGTGCCAAAAGGTAGATCAAAATCTTGCTCGCGTTCCTGAGTGGATAAGTGTGAGATGGCCTTTCTTGAGAAGCTGATACATGTTTACGTATTAGGCAAACGGATTCAAATATAAATAAGGGAAGGAAGAGTCAATATTCTTAATTCTTTAAAAAGTCCCGGCAATGAGTTCTGCTGTTTAGTCCTAGTGAATATCGAACAGCTCTCTTCTGGAGCTTGAAAATGCTGTCAAATTGAGTCGCACAACACGTACCCCAGAATGGAAGGGCATACCTGAGGTGCGACTCAAAAAGTGCATAATAAACAGTTCTAGCCACTGACAAGTTAAGCTCCTTAGAAACAGACCTTAATGCAAAACAGGCAGAGCTCAATTTTTTTCGACAAAGCTTCGATATGTATGTCCCATTTCAGAGAATTGTCCACAACAAGCCCTAAGAATTTTACAGATTTTACGACGTCAATGGTGGTGTTGTTAAGTACAAAAGGCTGCAATGAGTTTTATATACGACAAAGCTTTAGTTTTAGAAATGTTGAGACTCAGGAGGGTTCGAATCGCACCAAGATTTAATGGTGATTAAGTCATTTGATATAATCCCTATGAAGTGCCGTGATGTCCTTGTTGCTCCAATTGAAGCTAGTGTCGAAATAGGGCCTAGTACTGAGCCTTGTGGTACTCCACATTCTATTGGCTTGCTAGAAGACAACGTGGTATCCACCCTTACAAGTTGACTTCTGTTGCTCAGATACGACTTAAACCATTCGAGAGAGAAGATCCCTGAACCCATAGTGCTGCAGTTTATTAATTAGGATCTTATGATTTACACAATCGAACGCCTTAGAAAAATCACAGAAAATTGTTGCTGTAGAATGATGGTTGTTTAGGCTGGAGTAAACTTTATTAAGGAGGAAAACATAGCGTCATTTGTGGACTTGTTGCTTAGAAATCCAAATTGATATTCAGTAAGTATTTTGTGCTTAAACAGAAAAGATACCGACCTTATGTAGTATACAGCCTTTCTATGATCATTAGATAGCGTTGGAAGGAGTGCAGATTGGGCGATAGTTAGAAGCTTCATCTTTGTCTCCTCTTTGTGCAGAGGAATGATTATTGCCGTTTAAGATATATATATATATATATATATTGGAATATATATATTTATTAATATATATAGGTGATATATAGTATGTATATATTTCAAAACATTGTTTCATAAAATAGCCCGTCGGCCATAAAGGATTTATTTTCGATGGTATTTTCGACTGAGCTCTTCGAGAACTATAAAACGCAGAAAAAACATAGAAACTGTGTAAGTTTACATTATCAAGTAGATTCAAGAAAGTGGATCATAGGAGGACTTAACTTAGTTAAGTTCTTTTTAAACATTTACAACACTAATATACTAACTTTATGAGTTCACTCCTTCTCTCGAGATAACCTTTCCACTGCAATTTGTGGAATCTAATTCTTGAAATGAAACGTGTAAACACAAACGCCATTTTGCGTCTTTCGGTGTAACACTAACTCCGTTAAAGAATCTCACTGAATTATTCAGACTGCTTCAGTGCGACTGACAGCTGAGAATCCCTCATTAACATCATTGGAAACAACTAAACCTAAAAGTGCGTCATTAACTTTTAATCGGCTGCTAATTGTGCCTTTTTTAATTTATTTTGCTGTTGCAATGCCAAAGGTTTAAGCCTGAACAGTATTATTCATAGATAGATATAATCTATTGAAAACTTACTTAGATAAAAAATGTATTTTTTGTTTTACAGGTTAACATTAATGGACATATACATTATTAATGATTCATGTTTATTTCTCATTTTCTATTTGGCGATGTCACATAAATTTGACGACAATATGGATATTTACTTTGGCTGAAAGTAAATTTTATTTTATTATTCATTAATTTTAAAATTCGCTTTTCCTAGAAAGTATATTCATCACCATCATCATTGCCATTACTCGCTGACGAGTATCGAGTATTTGACACGCATTAGAAGATGATTACGCAAGGCGTTTTCTTCATGAGCTTTTCTGTGACTGAAAAGCCCGATACGTGATGTTATCTCTCTTCCGCACTCCAGACAGTCAAAAATTTCATTACTTTGTTGCCTCTTTACTTTTTGGTTGTCCTTGTTAACTGAGTTCAGAATTCTTCTCCATTGCGTTCTGTTGTGCGCTGATTCCTCCCTCTGATTCTTCGTACTTATATCCCCTTTAAGTTTTCATGGAAAATATAATTGTATCTCTTGAGTTGTCCACCCGGTTTCCTCTTACCATCAAGAAGCTCACCGTAAAGAAAAGATTTCGGTAGGCGGTTTTCTTGCATTCTGCATACGTGACCAGCTCATCTTAAGCGGAATTTGGTAATCATGATTTCAGCGCTCTCGCAGCTAGCTTTTCCAAGGATCGGTACGTTTGAGACATGGTGGTACAGTTTGATTCTTAACAGAAAGAAAGTATATTAAAATCCCAAGTAGCATCTATCTGACTTCGAACTAAATTTGACCTGAAGCGACATCAGACTTTGTGCAAATTTAGGTCGGGTGCTGGTGATACGACTCGTGACGTCGCTTTCCGATTAAAAGTGACGTCGTTGGGTCCGAGTCGGTAAATCCAACGATCTGTCGACGTACAAAATAACAACGTACCATTTTTATTAATTTCCCAACGTCGTTCCAACGTTGGCTTTCACGACGATACCTATACTTGAACTAGCCCGACGTCTACCGTTGTCCGAATAGGATACGTCTCACTGATAATCCCTAAAGTAACGTCCAATTATATTTTGTTGTATTTTATGTTCATATTTTAACCTAATTTACGTATTTACGTACGTAAATACAACCCATTAAGTAGCATTTGCGGCATAATAAACATCATGATCATAACCTAATAAAAAGTTTTTGTAAACAAATTTAATTTTTTTTATTATGCCTAAAAAAACACTAAAAAGGCATTTAGAATTCATCTACATTTTACAGAAAGAGGTCGAGGCTTTTGCAAAATAATAATAGTAGTAGTGATGTCTTCCCTCCGCCCACGAATGCTTTTTATCCCGAAGAGATGCTGCATTACACTGGTGCATCTTAATTTCATTTTTTGCTAAGGAAACCAGCAGACCCCATCCTCCTCCCACATGTGAGGTACTGGTTCCAATTCTTTTAAATTTGGTATATACTATCTTAAAAAAGTGGCTGCCCATTGTTTTAAAGAGAAAACAAAAACTAAAATATAGTTGCACAAATCCACAAATCACTGATACGTAAAGTGAGGTTACGTGGCGTACGTTGGAATTATATACGTCATAATACGATTGCCGGTCGTCCGGTTTGATGACTTCGGTCGTGTGAGACGATTAATGTTGGAGACCCGGTCGGAATTGGTATATTGGTAGTTCATATTAAGTCGGACACAGAAATCCGCCATTCTTAACAGGTATCCGATTGTCAGCCATTTTAAAATCGTTTTTGTTTTTTAAAATTTATATTCACATTCCGATTTCTAGTAGAATAATATTGATAAGGTTGAGTTTGGGGGGAACCACAGTACAGTTTTATGATTAAACCAGCTAGAAAATAAAAAAAATATTTTGCGAGTTACTTTTTATAGATATTTTTATTTCATAAATCTACCTACTTTTGAAGGCGCTCGTTGTTTTCCGGAGTATTTTAATCAGATATATCAAAAAAGTGACTTCCGTTGACAAAACTGATGTCTGGATTAATGATTCAGAATTATTATAATATGAAATTAGATAGGCACTTATAGTTCTATTCGAGGAGTGATTATGAATCCATTTGTAATTAGGTAGTTTGGTTAGGTTTTTATGTATTCTTGGTAGCGAATATGAAACCAAACGTAACGTAAGTGCTTAGCGACGAATTTTAAGTCACTAAAATCCAACGTAATATGACGTTGGTAATTGGTAGAATTACATTCCCTATTAGGTCAGATACCGACGTCGAGGCGACCCGAATCTGTATTCCCCATTTAGGTGCAAATAAGGGTCGTCAGGCGGTCGAACCGACGTTGGTACACGACGTCGGATTTATTGAACGCGACGTATACCCGACGTTAGATAACGTCCAAATACTACTTGGGATACTAAAGATGGACATAAAAATCATAGTTTTAAACATGTTTCTCTTTTTTGTATACCATTAAAAATTGTAATTTTTCTTAAATTTCGTCTAATATTCGTGATTTTGTTATAGGAGGGCATCTGTGATAAAAATTCAGCTCCATCAGTCAGTTCCATCAGCAGGCTTCTAAGAGGAACGAGGAAAGATGACCCAGAACGAAAAAATCATTCAATCGACGGCATTTTGGGTGAGTAAATTATTTTTTTCTAATAACATTTACTTTTTTCAATATATGTTTCTAATAAAATTTCATTAAACTTTATCTGTTCTAAAACCGAAATAGAAAAAAATAAATTGGTATTTGTTTTAAGAATGTTCCGGTTAAATTGGATCAAATTTACCGAGCTTTAACAAAAAACTTTTCAGCTGTGTCGATAACCGATTATACCAGGTTTTTTTAACGTTTCAAACCTTATTTCGTTTTGTGGCTGTGTGGAGCTCTCTGTTGTAACAGTCAACTATGATTAGTAAATAAGCATGGACCTTTGAATAAGAAGACTAAGGAAGGAGCATATCAAAAATCTTAGGTACACCGCGATGGGCCTCAAATATGGCCGACTTAAATTCCCGTTTATCAGTGTCGTTCTAATTTTATTTAAAAAATGTAAAACTATGATGTAGGGTAGACGTGGGGTAGACTCAATAACTTGTTATTTTATTTTACGTTGTGAATAAATATTGGTAGCTATTAAAATTGTTATAAAAATATATAATTCTAATAAAAATAGATAAGTTATAATAAGTATTTATTAACACAAACATCCGATACGCTACTGAAGCAGGTAAGTCAAATTAACGTATCAAAATTCTTTGACATCTGATCTTTGACAAGTAGTAAATAAAAGCTAAAATGCAAGAAAATATATAATTTGGTTAATTTAAGTGATCGGTTTACTACACGTATGTATATTATATAGTCACTTACTAGCGAAAAGTTGTTCCGGTTTACTAAATGATCGGTTTACTACACGTATGTATATTATATAGTCACTTACTAGCGAAAAGTTGTTCCATTATTTCACTCAATTTTTGCCGAGATCTACCGCACGCTACACAACCAACTATTTTAGAGTCTTTTTCGATAAATCGCGATAATGTCACTGTTAATTTAAGTTCTGCCACAATTTCCATCTAGATTTACTACCTTTATATAACTATCAGTAGTAGAATAAATAATAAATAACATAAAATAAGCTCCGTAAAGACTGACAAATCCACAAAATTTCAAATCAAATTCAAATGTGTCAAATGAATCGTCAAACAGAACTGTCAAGGATCCCCACCCTAGAGAGCTTTTTCCACCATGCATGAATACATGGATAGCATTATGCTCCTTCCTTAGTCTTCTTATTCAAAGGCATGGACTCTCTCTGTCTATGATGTTTCACGTCATAGTTACAGCAGTTCTCATATTTCTTGCTCCTCGAATTTTAAAATTATATTGTATATGTTCTTTATACAGAGTGCTACAAATTCGACGTACCGAGCATTGTATCTCGAAAACCGCAATAGACACGAAAATGGTTAAATTGGGTAAAAGTTGTGCCTTAGGATGCTTACCAACATGCTATCAAAAAAGTTACAAAATTTTCAAGGCTTGCACAAAAAATACTCATTATGTTCATCGTAAAGCAGCCCATACATTATCAAACAAATTGCGCAACAAAGTGATGCGCAACGCTGCGTTGCACAACTGATTCAGCGGTCCATACACTATCAAACGTTCCGTTGCTCAACTGCATCACTCATGCACTTAGTAAAATTTTGATCAAACTTTTTATTAAAAGTTGTGCATTGTTTGAGAAACAATCATGTGCTCAATTGCCACTGCATCAATTATTATCGTATATACCCTAGATGATGCCGATGATACCAAAAAACAAAAAAGAAAACAAAGAATTTGGATGAAAGAGCTAAAATATTGCACAACGAAGCGCAACACACACATACACTACACAACGCGTTGCGCAAACAGTCCTGTTGCACAAAAGAATTCAAATATTCTTGAAACTCATCAAACAATTGCGCAACGCATCAAACACTACCATACGTTGGCAACTCGTTGCGCAACAGCCTGCATTGCGCGATTTGTTTGATAATGTATGGGCCGCTTAACAATATTGATGAGCGCAAATTAACATTGAGTAAAAAAATCCAGTTAACTGAAAGATTCAAAGAAATAATATCCAGGTCAGCATTTTAAAGGTATTTTTTTTTAACTTTTTGTATTAGCAATTTGGAATCTCAATATACGATCTAATAATATACATAATAGTAATAGTAATTATTATAAATAAATCAACTTCCCCAAACTAGTTTCTAATATTCTACATGTTCGAAAGGATTATCACCCTCTCAAATGCACAGATTTATTTTTTCATTCAATATTAAGCATTGCTCTTTCAATAGATCTTCTCCTTATACTTCCGAAGGCATTTTATATTGCTTGTTGTAAATGTTCAGGTGTATTGATTTCACTTTTACAAATGATGTCAAGTAATGCCCCCGAAAGGGAAATATCCCTTGGCGACAGATCCAGGAACCTCCCTGGCCATTATACTGCTCCATCATTTCCAAATCATCCAGGCAAATGATTTGATTGTTTATATTATGTTATATTATTTATTTTA
Source organism: Sitophilus oryzae (assembly GCF_002938485.1). NCBI lineage: Eukaryota > Metazoa > Arthropoda > Insecta > Coleoptera > Curculionidae > Sitophilus > Sitophilus oryzae. The sequence goes on along the minus strand of NW_022146390.1, from coordinate 1,963,717 downwards.
TAATATTATTTTTTATTGTTTTATTGTATTTGATTTTCCGTATTCAATATTTAACCACACGTCATTGCTTAAGTTTTAAAGCTCCTAAATATTGTTACGATGAATAAATTAAATATTTTAAAAAAACAGAGCCGGACTTGGAATTGGTTTAAATACATTATATTTAATCAGGTAGCCTTGATAAAATGGCTATGAGAATGCGCAATTAGTTTTTGAATTTTCTAAAAAGTAACAACAGGAAAAAATAAAATTGATTTTCAAAAAAAATCGTTTTTTTTTCACATAAATCATCAATCCTCGAAATTTTTGAAACTTTTTTAATGGTATCTTAGTCAATATCTCAAGACGCAAATTTGCCCTAATTTAACCATGTTCGTATCTATTACGGTTTTCGAAATACCAATGCTCGTACCCCGAATTTGTAGCACCCTATACAGGGTGAGTCTTAAATAAGTGCAAATATTTTTAGGGGTGGTATATTTCGACCCCAGGAACACGTCTATGAGTCTTTTTTGCTTCGCTAAAAAAAGATGTTGAAAATCGTGCATTTTCTTTTAAATTTCCCTGTAGATATATTTTTCGAAAACTTTTTAGAACTGTCTGTTCATCACAAATTTTGCCACGGTATAATTCCTTAATTTCAGATATTACCATAGTTACGGCTTTACTCTATGTTTACGGCACTAAAAGGGATGCAAATACAGAAAAAGCCGGTGGCTCTCAAAATTTTTCCAAAAAAAATATTTTTTTTTTTTAAATTTTCAAACTTAAATAACTCGGTTATTTTGGACTTATTTGAAAAATGGTAAAGAGAAAATATGTTTGTTTTATCGAGATCTACCAGCCCTGAAAATATTTGCACTTATTTAAGACTCACCCTGTATATAAACAAGGATAATACGTAATGTTTTATTGTACTTACTGTTTGTCACAGCTTACTCAACATCAGCTGGTCATCCTCACTAGTTGTTTACAAAGTTTCAATGGAGCTCAGGACCCCAAAAATGTAATCAAAATATAATTGGATATTTAACTTTTAACAAATTGTTTAAAGATTGACTAGACATAACTCCATGTAAACTAATATCTTAAAAGCACAAGTGTAGAGCGCTAGAAAAAACGTGTTAAACAAAAAGCGCGTACAACGGCGGTCGGTAGCTGTTAAATTCGATGATAATGAAAATCAATCATTGCATTAAAACGTGGCGATGATAAAATGATCCGTCATTACTGCTGAATGTAGCCGAGAAACTGACAGTCATTGTCGGCGTCTTGTGAGGTCCTGATTTCAGATTTTCTGTCGATTTTAGGCTCGGCCGATCCCTACAAAGAATTAATCGCTTTTTTACTGTATTAGTTTTAATCCTCAAATGATATAACCGCAGCAAAGCTCCGGCTCTTTTTTGTCTGGTCTAGTGTATATCACACGTATTTTATTTTTATTTGGTCCGTTTTTGTCGCTACGTCTGTTGGTTTAAAATACATTGATAGCAAGACAGAAAAACACTCCATTTACTAAAGGATTTTTTTTAAATGTATTTTTTGGAGATACAAGAGTTGTCTTTTATATTTTCCATATGGAGGTAGAAAAAAAAACAGTGGACAACTTTTAAACACTAGTATTTTTCGAAGTATTCTCCATACAAAGAGAAATGCATTTTTGCATTCTTTGGAAACAATTCTGAAAGGTGCTGACTGCATCTTCTGGGGATTGAAACCTTTGACCACGCAGTTCATTCTTAATTTTTGGAAAAGTAAAGAAGTTGTTAAGACTTATGTCGGGACTAAATGGAGGATGGTCCAACAATTCCATATTTTTGTGCTTTAAAAACTCAATTGTTTTTGAGCTGTGTGGGACCTTGCACTATCTTGATGGCGCATCATTCATTGTCGAGGATTGGTTTTTAGAAACTCAGCAATTACTTCCGGCAAACAAATGGATATGTACCAATCAGCAGTAACAGTTCTTTGATTTTGAAGAGTAATTGTTGCTCCATGGCCCACTTTTAAGACAAATGTAGCCATTATCTTTTTGGAAACACTTCGAGAATGGATAACTTTCATCGGTTTTGATTAAACTCGAGACACCCAAGCAGCGTTTATTTTCGGGTTCATAAGAGTAAATCCAGGGTTTGTTACAACTGATAAAACTATATATAATTTTAGAATTCATACGTTAAACCGATGTAGAGTTTTTCTCACCAATTGACTCTAATAATTGCTTTCTATTCTTCCATCAACAGATGCAGTATCCAACGAGATACCAATTTTTTACAGATAATTCTTCATGTAAAATTCTTTGAATTGAGGTCTTTGAAATGCTTAATAATGCTTCATTCCTAAGAGAAGAAGATAAACGGAGAATATTGGCTGTAGAGATGGATTACTTACGCAGAAGCGCAAGAGGGTCCAGATTACAAAGAGTGAGAAACGAGGAAATCAGAAACATAACATCTGCACAAGAAACCGTAATTCAACGAATAGAGAAAAGAGGTTTGAGATGGTTTGGTCATCTAATGAGGATGGAGGACACAAGATGGCCAAAACGGGTATTCAAATGGTCACCCACTGGAAGAAACAAAAGGGGACTCCTGCGTCGGTCCTGGAACGATGGTATACGAAAAGCGATGAGAGATCGGAATATCGAAGAAGGTCTCGTGTACGACAGAGATGGCTGGCGATTGAGACTGGGAAGGCAACATTTAGTTGTATAATCTGTATAGTACAGTAACTGTATTTTTATAAGATTAATCCCAAATCTATATATATGCTTCAATTTCACGATATATGTCACATGTCGATCTTCTTGGGTCAGCTTACGTACATCATAGACGTTTTCCTGGGTGATGGTCGTTGTTGGTGGAATCCGTCCACGTTTAAATTCTCCATACCAACGAGAAATTGTCGTCTAAGGTGGTGCTTCAATTGCCGAAAACAGAAACCAACTCGGCAAGGCATTCTTGTTGAGGCAACTGTCTTCGAAAATTGTAAAAATGCGCGAATAATCTCGACCTAATTCCATTTTTCGACAGACTCGTCAGTTTCAAAAAATTATTATATTTAGGCAAGAAACGAAACATACAATCTTAATAAACTACCAAAGTAAAATTTGCAAAATCAATCAATAAAAATCCCATATCATATATGATATGCTGTATAAAAAATGAAATTATTTTTCCTATTTTAATTTCATGAAATTTGTAATTTAGAATATATAGTATTTATATCCAAAATTATGTTATTTAGTATCTTGTAACCACTTATTGTGGATAACATATTTTCTCTTAGTCCTTCAGTCTCCAGCGTAGGGTCTTCTTAAAATTGAACCGTAAAAACTTAATTACAAAAGAGAATTTCACGTTATTTCCTTTCAATTTATTCCCATTTTTCGAAATTATAATGATCCTCTCTCTTTTAAAAATTGCTACCGGTCATTCTACGAAATTGGCCTTTATAAAATCCATAATTTGTGCGGAATTTGCGAAAATAACCATCGAGCTACCTACTCGTCTTCAAGCCGCGCATTAAATGCTCTTTCAGCGACGGATGTACCGACAACCTCAATAGTTTCATCAAAATATCATATATTCTTTGCGTATTTTTATATACGACGTCTAATGTTAATGAAAGAAAAGTATTTTAAGTTATCAACTCCTTTTTGTTTTTTTTTTTTTGTTTTTTTGATCACAAAATTTCAAATCAACAATTTTCCACCCCGACCTACCCCTTAGGCGGCACCCCTACTCACTTGAAAATCTTAAATGGCAACACTCCACTTGTGGCGCCTTTTTGGAAAGCCCATGAAAAATGCTAAACGATGATCACAAAGTTATTAGGGTGAAATTGAAAAACTACCCCGTACACGAAAAATTAGGTACATAATACATACATTAATGAAAAAAGTGATTTTTTCAGCATAAGTTACAAATTGGGACCCAGCTAAATAGGGCAAATGAGGTATTTTTTAAACCACCCCGACCCACCCCTAGGTGCCACTCCCTCACTTCTAATCTCATCAGTGCCATTTTAAAACCATTGCCATTTTGAAGCTGCAAATAAAAAATGTAGATAATAAAAAAGGCAACACAAATATGTTTTACTATTCGTCCAGCCTAATTTTGCGATAACGCAAATTCTTCCTTATCATCTATTTTTTTACTTTCAACAAACAGGAATCTTAAAACGGCATCTTTGCGTTATGCACTGTCTTCTATCGATTTTCAATTTTTTGCAAATTTGGTGGTATTTTAAACCTTTATTTACTCGTAATTAGCTTATTTGAAAGAAAAATGGTTTATACTGTGGAAGAAAGAATTCAAATAGTTTTTCTTTATGGTGCTGAAGGTATGTGCTATTTGAGAACGTCCCGTGCTTTCAATGAGAGAAATCCGGACAAAAACGTAAGTCACGTTTATGTTAGAGATTTGATTCTAAAGTTTCAAGAAACTGGATCGGTCAAAAATAAAAAAAGGACAGGGTCTAGGGTACTGAATGAAGAAATGCAGATGGAAGTTATTGGTCAGGTATCGGTCAATCCAGAAACATCAACACGCCAGTTGGCATCAATCACAGGTATACCTCGAACATCTGTCAGAAGAGTATTGAAACTGCACAAATTCCATCCCTACAAAATGAAGATTCTGCTTGGCGACGACGATCCAGATAGAAGGGTTCAGTTCTGTAAACTAATGACGGAGGAAATTCGAAGGGAACTTTTACTCACTAAAAATTTTTGTTTTAGTGATGAGTGCTCATTTTTTTAAACGGAAATATGAATAAGCAGAACTGCAGATACTGGAACGATGAGAATCCGCATATTGTTGTTGAAGGACACAGCCAACATCCCCAAAAGCTCAATGTTTGGTGCGGAATACTAGGCAATAAAATTATAGGTCCAATTTTCATCGACGGAAATTTGACTGGTGATGCTTATGTGGAAATGCTAAACAATTTGATAGAGCCAGCCATTGTAAATGAGCTTGAAAATCAAAGAGATTTGGAAGGAAATTTAACTCTTAATGAAGACATTATACACTTCCAGCAAGATGGAGCCCCTCCGCATTATTCTATTGTCACAAGGCGGTAGTTGGATAGATATTATTCAAGGCAATGGATTGGCAGAAGGGGTCCAATCAAGGTCACCTGATCTCACTCCTTTAGACTTTTTCTTATGGGGTTACACTAAATTTATAGTCTACAAGACAAAACCAGGTTCGTTGCAAGAATTGCGGCAGAGGATAACTGAAGCATGTCGAAATATTACGAGAGAGACTTTCCAAAAAGTGAGAGAAGAATTTGAACATCGTTTGTATTTTTGTATGGAACAAAACGGCTGTCATTTTGAGCAATTGTTGAAATAAATTATCATTTTAAATTTCTTTCAAATTGTCACACTTACATTTCTTCTCACTACTTACCAGTAATTAAGTTGAAGTCTGTATGACCATCGTTTAGCAATTTTAATTAGCTTTTCAAAGAAGTGTCACAAGTGGGGTATCGCTATCTTGAAATTAGAAGTGAGGGGGTGGCACCTAGGTGTGAGTCAGGGTGGCTTGAAAAATACCTCATTTGCCTCATTTAGCTGGGTCCCAATTTGTAACTTATGTGATATCAAAAAATCACTTTTTTCATTAATGTCCATCTAATTTTTCGTGTAAGGGGTAGTTCTTCAATTTCACCCTAAGTAAGTTTTCAGTGGCCCACCCTGTATAATAGAACTTCGTATTAAGAAGAGCTTATGTTGTAATACTACGAGAAATCAACCGAAGAGTTAAGTTAGCATGGAGTACTTATGGAAGAAACTCAATCATATTCAAATCTAAAATGCTACTTTATCTAAAGAAGAAAACATTCGACCAATGTGTACTACAAGTACCTATGCATGCGAAACCCGATATTAAAACGGACATTAGAAAATTGCAGGTCGCACAACGCTTAATGGCATTAAATATTGTGAGAACAACCAAGAAAGACCGTAAAGAATAGAGTGGATACGACAAAAAAACAGGTAATAGATGTTATCCACAGAAGCAAATCCCTCAAGTAGCAATGGGCAGGACACCTGGCAAGAAAGACGGGCAGATGGACCACAAAAATTACAGCATGGTACCCACGAGGAAGAGATCTAGAGGAAGACCAAACTTGAGATGGGACCATGATATTAGGAAATTAGTAGGAATAATCGCATATCCAACATTAGACAACAATGGGCCCAACTATAAAGAGAATATCTAAACATGTGAGGGAGGCACACCATAATGGGAAATAGTTGAAAAATCTGAGAATGATGAGGACGATGATATTGTAATACATCTGTAACTATGGTTATTAAGATTATTACATCTTGAAATTCAATTGCCACCTTTATTATCCATCATAGATCATAATATTCACAAAATGTAAAAATTATTTTAATGAAAGAAAACAAAAAGAAATCTTTAATATATTACAGATAAATTATGACAGAAAAGGTCTAATCTTCTCGAAATTCATTAGCGAGTAGAGTTAATAACAAGTTATTAGTATTAAATGCGGTTCTACAATGGCGAGGAAGCCTCATCTAACAATTTATTAATTTAGTTTACGAGAAAACGAAGATTAATTCCGATAGACGCGAGAACGTTTGTTATGCGAACTATTTGTTCTGTAACTTCGAAAGTAGATTAATTCATTGTTGGCCGTTATTAGCTTTTAACGAATGATTTGTTTAATATACGGGATATTTTTTAATTAACTGTTAATACTGATGTCTTATATTAGCCATACATAATCAATATTAACTTCTTCTTCTTTACGTGCCGTCTCTTTCGTGGAGGTTGGCGATCACATTGGCAAAATCTTCACGATTCTCGGCTTTCCTTATAAGTTCTTCAAAAGTTAGGTGAGTCCAGTTTCTGATGTTTCTCAACCAAGATAGTTTCTTCCTGCCGAGACCTCTCTTTCCTTCAATCTTACCCTTAACTATCAATTGTAAGACGTGGTATTTTTCATTTCTCAATATATGCCCTAAGTATGACGTTTTTCTTATTTTTATTATATTGAGCAATTCTCTCTCTCTGCCTATTCTGTTGTAGACTTCGGTATTTGTGATATGGGCTGTCCATGGAATTTTAAGCATTCTTCGATATATTCAGGTTTCGAACGATTCGAGGCGATTCATCTCTTGAACTTTCAGTGTCCATGTTTCTGCTTCGTATAATAGGATTGACCAAACATAACACTTAACGAGCCTAGTTCTCAACTCTAGGTCCAATCTGGGATTCTGGAAGACGTTCTTCATTTTTAAAAATGCATTTCTTGCTTGTTCTATTCTGGTTTTTATTTTCACGTCGTTGTTCAAGGTGTTAACTATCCAGGACCCCAAATATTTGAACTTGTAGACCTGTTCTAAGGTATTGCCCTCTATTTTAATAGGAATTGGTACATTTTGGTTCTTTCCAAATATCATGACTTCATCCCGTATTTCTTACAGGAGCCTTCAAGTCGTTCCACTAAACTCTGGAGACCAGTATCAGAATCGGCAATAAGAACTGTGTCATCGGCAAATCTAATGTTGTTAATGACTTCGCCGTTAACTTTAATACCGCAATCTGTTGAAGAGAAAGCTTCCCGTAAAATCGCCTCAGAATAAACATTAAATAACGAAGGAGACAGCACACATCCCTGTCTTACTCCTCTCTGTATATTGACTTGATTGGAATTGTCATTTTCAATTTTCATGTGGGCTGTTTGTTGCCAGTATATATTTTTCAGAAGTGGTACATCTTTGCTGTCAACTCCCAACTCATACAACATTTCGATAAGTCTCGTATGTTTGACTCTATCGAATGCTCTTTCGAAATCTACGAAACACACATACATTGGTTTTTGTTGGTCTGTACACTTCTGCGCCGTCAATTGTAAACAGAATAAGGCCTCTCGTGTTCCCAATCCACTCTTAAACCCAAACTGTTATAGCCGCTTTCTTGCTCACACTTCTTATAAATTCTGTTATGTATTATTTTAAGTAACACTTTCAGTGCGTGACTCATTAAACTAATAAGTCTGTAGTCACTGAGATGTCGAGCTGATGGTTTTTTCGGAAGCAGTACAAAAGTTGAGTGGAGCCAGTCATCAGGTACTTTTCCTCTATCATAGATCTTGTTAAAAAGCCTAGTCAATATATCTACGTTCTCTTATAATTACGTTCTCTCAATATTAACAAGATATTTTAAATTGATAGTTTTTTTTATAACTATCAATAACTCATCATACAGTCTCAGAGCTGTGAGAAAAGCCAGTATCTGAGACGGTTTTACAGATGATAGTTCTCCATCTCCGATATCAGTCGTACCAAAGTTTATGACACGAATGGTTGTCGTCTCGGCGCACTCAGTGATGAGTTGTTCTGATGTTTCCCCATTTTTCCTACTGAATTTGTATTAGCCGTTGATTCTTAGCTTCAGTATACCGAGGTGTTCCTCGAGGAGACAGTGTCCTGTTAAAACCCCTGAGACAATCCGAAAATTGTTCTTACTTAAATCAAAGAAAATCTTTGATTTTTCTCGGTCGAAAGAAGTCCTCCGAGATTTATTCAAGTGTCTTAGATCGTTGGAGGATTCTCATTTTAGGTTATGGATGCCGTCTTCCAGATTCTTGAGTTCTACTTTAAGTTGGTTTCCAATGGGAACGCAGAACGTGTTTGATCCAGATAATGGAGTGTTCATTTCTTTTCTAGTTAGATCGTTTGCTTTTTTCATTGCCTTCTATCACTTGGTGGGCTGGCCACAATAAGAGTACTTTATTTTCCGTGTCCAATTAGACTAACAAATAGAATGTTTCTTTGTAAAATTCCACTGGGTTATAATTCAAACACAATCCAGCTCTTCAGAGTATGTTTACTTGTGAACAAAATTATTGTTTAAATACCAAAAAACAACTTAAATTTTTAGACTTTATATCTCTCTCCGTTATCAAAAGAATAAAGGAACAAACTATTTAAAATAATTAAATCTAACTATTTTCGGAACTGTTCTTTTATTTAAATGGCTAAAGTTATTGAACTTAAAAACCCAAATAATGTTTTTTCGTATGTTTATTCACACATTGTGTTTCTTATTACATTTAATTTGTATAGGGTTAATTTTAAATATTATATTTTTTTTCCGTTCAACTAGAGTAGTGCAAGCGTTGCCGAAAAATGATTCAGTTCGCACTTTTCGTGGAGCGCAAAAGAGTATCATTTACACCCAGCACAGCCATTTTAATTTTTTTCTACTGTCAATAATATTTGGAGAAAAAACTTGTAATAGACTTATAAATTCTTAATTTGAAATCTCTGTCTTCTTAAAACTAAAAAAAATCCTTTCTTGATATTACAGGACGTGTATTGAAATCAGCATTGACTCCCTGCAAATAAAGAGGGAGGGGGGGCTATTTAAAAAAGGGCTGATTTGGAAAGGCTGATTTTTTATACCTGTATAAACATATATTAGGGATTTTAATTTCAATAAATTAAAAGCGGAACTCCGTGGAACTCATTAATATAACTTATTATGAAAACAAAATTATAAAAAAATAAGCACAAAATAGTTTGTTTAAAATATATTTTATATACATTCAAAACAGTTCAAGTTTATTATATTGATGTGATTTAATTGTACTACATGCCTGTAGCTATATTGTCAAAAATGATAATTAATTTGCAAATGGCTGTACTGGGTGTAAAAGACTCTTTTGCGCCCCCAGAAAGCCCCGGAATCCATCGACTTTCTGTAGCGCTTGCGCCGTTTACATTTAAAATTAGGTCCATAGATTTTATAAGAACGACAGTCATTTATGAGAACGACAGATAAATCTACGAAAAAATAGTATATTGAACAACGAGTTTCGAAAACGACGTTTTGCATACGAGTTCGACAGTTTGTTGGCTCTTGTGGTTGTGATCGACCAAATCGAACGAGTGTACAAAGAAGTTTTCGAACGAGTTTTTTTACGCTATTTTTTCTACGACTACAAATTAGCAGCAGACTCACTCAGTTTTTGTCAGTTTTGTGGAATAATTTGTATTATGATGACATTTTGATTATTTGATGTAATGATGACATTTTTCTGACGGCTGCGTTACGTTTGGCGTTTCAGCTAAACATTGGAGGTTAATAATGTTAAAATTGACACATGTCGTGTGCACTAAGACACATGTCATGTTTTAAATCCTGAGCACACGACAGTTTACAAAACGCTAATTTCAGATCAAGTTTTCCGAGTGTCAAACTGCATTTTCTAGGCTAATCGTAGAAAAAAATATTTGTAATTTCGATTTTTGTCAAACTAAACATATAATAGCATTTTGCCGTGTGTGCAGCGGCAAATAGCCCAATCTTTCGTAGTATAGATGTTATCTATAACTAAGTAAAACTCTAAAAGTTGATTTACCGGACTTCTAACGTAAATATCTATTATTTTATTTGTTTAAAAGAGAAATATTATTTTCTAAAAAAGAAAGGTTTGATAGAGAAAACACATATTTCTAGAACTGACTCAAAAATCTGCCAAACACATCACAAATAAAGTAAATCGACGTTTAACAAAGGATTATACTTTATGTTTTACTTTTGTTTGCAGGACCCACATCGTCCTGCGAGGAATCGGACACCGAATCCGAGCCTGGCATACCGCTTAAGCGCAAACAAAGACGTTCGCGGACGACCTTCACTGGAGAACAGCTGGAGGCTTTGGAGAGGGCCTTCGGACGCACGCAGTATCCCGACGTCTACACCAGGGAGGAACTGGCTCAAAAGACCAAACTTACCGAAGCGAGGTAAATAAATCATAATTATTATAGATGTTTATTCCGTTGCGGCCGCGGGTTCATTCCTTGAAAAAATACATACATACATACATACAGCTATTACTCGCTGACGGGTATTTGACACGCATCAGAAGATGGTCACCCAAGTCGTTTTCTTTCATGGGCTTTTCTATGATTGAAATGCCCGATATGTGATGTTATCTGTTTACCGCACTCCGGACATTCAAAAATCTCGTTGCTTTGTTGCCTCTTTACTTTTTGGTTGTCGCTTGAGTTTACAATTATCCTCCATTGCGTTCTATTGTGAGCTGCTTCTTCCCACTCATTCTGCATGTTAATCCCCTTTAAGTTTTCATGGAAAATATCCTTGTCCTTTTTGAGTTATCCACCCGGCCTCCATTTACCGTCTACAAGCTCACCGTAAATCAGAGATTTTGGTATGCGGTTTTCTGGCATACGTGACAAGCCCATCTTAAGAGGGATTTTGTAATCATAACTTCAATACACTCGCAGTTAGCTTTTTTAACGACCGATACGTTTGAGACATGATGGAACCCTTTGATTCTTAAGAGTTGTCTAATGTGTCTCTGTTGCAACTTGTTTAATGCGTTCATGTGTCGGCAGTACGGCACCCAGGTTTCGCTTCCATATAACTGCGCTTCTGTACACCGCAAGTTTCGTTTTTGTGCTCAAGTCATGACTGTAGAAAACCCTGTCTTTTAATTTCCAGAATGCTCTTGATGCGCTGCTAATTGTGTACTGAATTTCAGAGTCGATATTGGCCTTTTCCGAAATCAAACTGCCGAGGTAATTGAATTCCGCTACATATTCCAATAGTTCTTCTCCGATTTTTATAGCATTGTTGTGATCTTCCGGGGAGTGCACATGATTTTAGTTTTGTCGATGTTCAGCTTAAGGCCCAAAGCCTCATATGCCCAGGTATATGTGTTCAACATTTCTTGTACTTGCTGTAACGTTTTTACAACTAGAGCGCAGTCATCAGCGTATTGGAGTTCTATGATGAATTTTATACGTGTTTTTGCCCTGAGCCTTTTTATGCTGAACAGAACGCCGGTGCCGGCGCCGTCCTTCGTGTTTGTATTTAATGCCCAATCCTCTCTCCTGCAGTTTGCTGTCCACTATAATGGAGTCAATTAAAATTTATAGTGTATTTTCCGTTGACCTAGAACTATGAAATTTGGCAAGTAATACCGTCTTCTACTACGATGAATGGGTGACCAAATCTTTTTGTAGATTTTATTAAATCACAAAAAAATAGAGAGTAATTTGATTAACAAACGGAATACCATCAACTAATAATAATAATAAATGCCTTTATTGTCAAAAAATGTTTCAATTTGTAGACAAAGGTAAACTAACAAACAAAGTAGAAAAAAAAACAAGGTACACAAACAAACAAACAAAAGATAATACAAAACATTATATAAATAATATTGTCAGTCTTATTGTTAAAATAAATATTTATAAATGTTTACAATGTCAAAGAACAAAAAAATTAAAATAATATTCAAAAATATTTAGCCAGTTTATAGCAAAATATCAATGACCTCTAAATAAATCAATTTCGATGGCATTAGTAAATATAGCAACAACAAACATTAGACCAGTGTTTTCAAGATCAAATTCGATTTTCAATTCAAATATAATTCATTTACGGCGTAGAAAGCCTTGTCTAGTAAATAAGAGTTCAATGCTTTGCGAAATGAAAAAAATGATGTTATGGATTTGATTTCAAATGGCAGTTGATTGTGCATTTTTTTCGAGTTGTATAATATTGAACTTTTAACTAACTCTGAGCGCGGGGTAGGTAGATAAAGATCTTGCTCCGCGTTCCTGATTGGATAAGTGTGAGATGGCCTTTCTTGAGAAGCTGATACATGTTTACGTATTAGGCAAACGGATTCAAATATAAATAAGGAAGGAAGAGTCAATATTCTTAATTCTTTAAAAAAGTCCCGGCAGTGAGTTCTGCAGTTTAGTCCTAGTGAATATCGAACAGCTCTCTTCTGGAGCTTGAAAATGCGGTCAAATTGAGTCGCACAACACGCACCCCTACTGCTGCTATTGATGAAAAATGACATCTAGCCTACCGAAAGTTGGTACATTTATGTAAAATTAAACAAAAATCAAATATTTTTTTTTTAAATTCGTTCAAGAAACTGATTTTTTAGCCATCTACTCTTAATTCATAGCAGAAACTAAAGTCAAAGTCAAATTATCTTGATGAAAATTTGAATCAGTATTTATCACAGTACTTACGTGATATTTTTTATGCGTGCATTGATTCAGGAAATATATTTATGACTTTTCCCCTTTTGTTGCAAACTTTAGTTGTGTATGTAACTCTTACAAAAGTAAATTTCTTCTTCTTATTCCATCCAAAATCACAAAAGGCAAACTTTTAACTACAAATATTGTATTTTCTTGCAGAGTGCAAGTGTGGTTCTCCAACCGACGGGCCCGATTGAGAAAGCAGCTCAACTCTCAACAACTAAACGCTTTCAACACGATGTCCCTACAAAGTGCCTTTCCCGCAGTCCAACATCAGTACGACCCGGCAGCGTTCAACCAATCGGCTTGGACCGCTCAACAGACCTATAGGTACGTAATTTAATAATTTCCTAATTAAATGCTCGGCAGTTATCACTTGCTTCTCGTCCATGTGGATAATTAAAAACGTTTACGACAGCACTAAAAGTAATATAAAAACCATTATTACCGCTTCTCATAAATATCGAAATGCAAGTAATTAAAAAAACACGTTTTTAGTACTAAAAGTGGCGAGGAATTTTTCATTATTACCATGGTATTTTTCTGTTTTTGCTAAGGGATAAGAATATAATTATTATTACGTATTATTCATAATTCCAAACTTAATCAAATTAAAAAAACCTAAAAAAAAATAATTATTTTTTTAATTAAAAAATAGCGACAGAATAACTATTACTGTGTACATTAAAAAGCATGAGTAGTTACTATACAGGGTGGTCTGAACTGTATTCCGGAAACTTTGGCAGCATATTCTCCATGTAAAAATAAGTAAAAAAGATTATATATAAGTCGCTGATAAATTTGGAAAAATTTTATTCTCTTAATTTAATCATAATTCTATGAAAAATGATGATAAAACAGTTTCTGTTGAACTTTTGATAGAAAAACATTTCAAATTTATGATTTCAGTTTAATAACTGTTAGTCAACATGTTTAATTTATGTCAATGATGATAGGTCTTGATAATTTCGATTCCAAATATCTCGAGAACCATTCCTTGTAGCGATTTTTATCAAGAGATATTTTTTACGTAAAAAATGTCGTAAATTTATATTTTTTTATTCATTAATTTTATACAGGTACGGACAAAAAGTTATTACTCTTCAAACCAGTTAAAAACTATGTAGGTGGCGCCCTCTACAAGTAGGAGTAATATTGACATCAAAATCAAATTTCTCATGTCAAAAAACTCCCAGACACCAATTTTCATCCAAATATTGACGTTACTTCAGAAATTATTTGGAAAAAATCGAAATAAAAATGAAACTTCTACACCCTGTATCTCCGAAACTAAGCATTTTAGGACATACATTTATACGAACTTTTTTACTTATTTTTATCTGCAGAATATGCTGCCGAAGTTTCCGGAATACAGTTCGGACCACCTTGTTTAATTTTTCTTTACGTCATTTATTGGTTATTTTTATTTCTTATTTTAATTTTTCCTTTACGGTTTTCAACCACATTTGACAATTAATTAATTACATTTAGCGATAAAATTACTGTATACTGGGTGTTCCATTTAAAATAAGAAAGATGCTACCACTTTTCGAATGATGCGGCAACACTGTAACGCTGAAAATATTTTAGATAGATGGAGCAGGTGCCTTTATGCAAAAATCCAAATTTTCACTAGTAATACCACTAGTCTTCAACTCGGGATAATTTTCAAAATATTCATGAGCTCGAAAAAATTTCTGGAAATAATTTGACCTCATGTGGTATTCGGTAAGAAAATTCCACACCAAATTGTGTTTGAAAATCAAATAATTAAAATGTAGGTATTTTTCGATTTTTGGTCAAATTGATTGTTTAGTTACTGTGATAACTAAGTGACACCCAAACCTAAAATCTATTTCAGTTTTAAAGCTGTCAAGCGGCACGGCTTAAAAAAAATGTTTCGCTTCGGTCTTGAAAACAAAGAAAATATTCGCCAGGAGATTAAGCAGTTGACACCCGCGAATACTAAGGAATCGAAGTCAAGCGTATGGAAGCAGTTTACAAACTTTTATCTCAGCTTTGTAATTGAAATGTATCAAAATTATCATGTAAACAAATAAAAACCAGACTCTCAAAAAGATATTCTGTCATTATAAACGTCAAAAAATTTCCAGTATAATTCGCTGTTGGGAACCCACAAGGAAAAAATTTTCACTAAAATTTATCCGTTGCCATGATGATTTGTCAAAAAAACACTTTTGATTGGTTAAAAATTACAGGTGTGGAATTTTCAAAAAAATCCTATCACCGAAACGTCTAACGTGCATGGCCTTGAATCACCGTGTATACAATATTGGAGTGAAAATAATAATTCAAAAACCTCATACAGAGCTTTTTCGGCACGCTATATGTATTAATTGTAATTAGTCATAATGCAATCTCAATAAATGTTTTTTTTTTCATTACAGCGCTGCCTTAAGCTCACCTCTATCAACCGCGGGAGGTTCGCTCCCTCACACCCTCGTAGCCACGAGCATAGCCAGCAATACTGCCTCACCAGGAACCTCTACTACACCTCCCTCCACTCAAAATCCCGGACTCTACGAAAAGAACTCTGCGGCAGCAGGGCTCTATGGTTCGTACAATTCCGGTTCCGGACCGCTCGACAGCAACGTCAACCACTTCGGAGCCTACAACATGACGTCACAAGTGTCGCCCAATCAGCACTCTGTTTCGCCGGCGCAGCAGACAGCCGCGTGGATGCGCCACGCGGCGTCCGCTGCGCAGAACAACAAGGTGGCGGAGAATCTGAGCAGTTGGCACGAAAATTATAGGTGAGTTTTACAGACTTTTATAGTTGAGATGACTGATTATATTATCAGTTTGAACTGATAATATATGATTTTCATAATTATTTGGTATAGTGTTTGTTCATGTTAAATCTGTATTTTTATAATTCCTTTAAAATTCTTAAGAAAACATTTATCTTTTATATTTTTTTTTCTGATAAATACAATACTGATAAATTTTAATAAAATAGTTAAAATTTAAGTACGTATATACAGAACTTAAAAAATGTTTATGGGCATTTCTAGAAATATGCATTTTCAAAAATTATTAATAATAAACGACTTCAATCTGAAAACGACATAAAATAATGAAACTATTTAAAACAATCTTTCTTCTAGCAAAGCTAAATTAATACAGTTCGATGGCTGTTAAACGAAAACTACACAATATGATGATTTACAACATCTCGCATGAATCAAACAACATTCGAATGCATAACTTACATAATATAAATGACGTCCTATATTAACAATGAACCATGTTCGGGAAATATATCTCTGTGTACGTCGCTTCGCTAAGAGCTCTTACTAATTTAAACTGCGTTGTAAATTATGATTGTTTGCTGGTTTTGATCCTAGATCATACATACTTCGTGAATGCGGCTACGCAATTAAATTTATAATGCCTGGTCCAGACCAAGCAGACAAAACCACGACAAGACAGAAACATTCATGTTTTACGACAAAATTGCGACAAATCCAATACATTTCTGCGACATTTTTGTCTCATTTTTGTTATGTTTCAAAATTCGGAGACTTTTCAATGTCCCGTCTCGAGTCGGTAAGGATCAAACTGTTTATGTTTTGTTCGTATATTATACTACAAGTTGTCGGCACAGTGTATGACGTGTGCTGCCAACAGTAGGAGACCAATAAAATCACACATGGTTAATAAAACTCACTCGCAACAACTAAACTTTTAACTTTGTTGTACTTTTGTCCTTGCGGTGTGGACAATTTGTCTCAAGTTTGTCTTGTCAGAATTCCCCATTTTTTGTCGCAAGTTTGTTTTGTTTTTGTCTCAAAATCGTCTTTACTTTTTGTCAACTTGGTCTGGACCCGGCATAACAATATGGTATACTAAGGGCTGGCAAAGGTTAGTCTTGGGTCGAGATTTCCGTATGTAAGAAGAGTACAATGCGTTTATAATGTACTGAACAAAGAGAGGACAGTAAACACGTTGCCAAAGGTATGAAATAAACCGAGAAACTGTGCACATCGCTAAGAGACGTGGAAGAGGATAAGCAGATTTGTCGCAGTTGACCGGTCGACCCAATCAATACCTCTGTCAGTACTTAAAGTTCTAGGGAAAAGTGTACATCATGCGTTCAGCTTCACGATTTAATTACGTCTCATGATACTTAATTTGTTTATTTATTAACGAGTCGTTGTAATTTTCCCTATAGCTTGAATTTTTTTAAGTGCAAGCTAGAAACACTTGCATTTTTGGTAAAAATAAGTGGAATTGAGTGGGTGTTCGATAGTGGTCGCGCTATTAGAACTCCGAATTCAAAAATTGATATCTCGAAATCTATTACAAATAATAGATTGCAGTTTTTTCAAGAACTTTGTTAATATTTTTGATGTATTTTCATTGTAGACCATATGTGAAAATCTTTATCAATAAAAAAATTACACGATTGCTGAAAATTGCTACGCCCTAAAAGTAAATAGATGGATTGTTTACAATTTTTGAATGGAAAAAACAACCTTATCGAATTTTTCTTATGTAAACATATTGTAAAATATCCGATCTTGAAAATAAAAAAAAGTTTCAATATCTAAAGTGGTTCTTGAGTTATGGCCTGTTATGAGTTAAAAAGTTGAGTTTTTAAATTATCGCGATTACTGACGTGTCGTTATAAAAAAAATGACACCCTAACCATATCCTTATAATTCCATTTCAGATGCTCAGAAACATGTCTAATGATTTTATCTAGTCATCTCTTGAAAAAAAGTCTTTTAAAAATAAGCGGTTTGCGATCGTGATTTTACTTTACTTGATAGGGAAAGGCGTATCGGCAACGCCGCAACAGCACACCGTCGCGCGTCGCGTCTGTCGGTCGCATTTCTCTCACTCCGACTTAATAAGATCCCTATGCGATTTACTTCCACACATGTAAATGCCGACCCAAAAGTAACAGTTGACAGCACGGTATAAATTGTCTAGGTCTCCGAAATGACATAAACAAATTCTTCGAAAATAAAAATGATACTATCTTTGTTTAGCTCCGAAGAGTAGATATAGCGAATGGACCATAATAATTTGACTATAAATTGTGGAAGAAATTTGCTTTTTCTCGGTATTTCATATGACTGATAAATTACGATACAACTCGGATGAGACAACACATAACTCAACAAAAAACAGAGACATTTAAAAAAAACAGGGTAATTTGCCACCGAAATAAATAAGTTATTTCATTTTCAAAAACAACACTCATTATATTTAGATGCCACTGTTAAAACTCAAACATTCTAATAACCACAAAACCTTTTTAATTTTCAAATTAAAAAGTCAATTTTCTTTAGTTTGGCTGATATATTGAGTGACTGAGATTACAATATATTAACATCACGGAAAATATAAACATCAAATTTAACACCGCCATGAAGCATCACAAATTAATAATAAAAGCCAATTTATTACTCTATAAATAAAACCACCTTGTTTCTTAATTTGAATATACCTACTGGAAACATAAACCATAATCGTTTTTTGATCGTAAAAGACTTCATTCATTGTTCATAAATGTCTATTTATAATGAATATTTGAGATTTATCTAATCGTTAATATAACACATGATAATCATCAGGTTTATTCCCTCATTGTATTAGTTAATTACATGGACAAAACAGTAGCAGATAAAAAGAAGTTCAATGGCAAAATTTAGTCTTTGGCCTATTATACACGCGTTAATTGAAGGGTTGATTTTTATCCTAAGTTTAAAACACCGTATGCAATAATTTGGTGGTCAAATTTTCCTAAAACATTATTTTTCGATCAGAACCATGTCTTCTGATCATATTAGTTTGTGCCGCATATTAACACATGCCTTGGTTAAATTATCATTACTTTTTGATGATATTTTTCAATGTGAGGATATGGCTTTGGTGCTTATTTTCGTGAATATTTCGTTATTGACGTCGAATTTGAACTCATATTGAAATTAAAAAAAAACTTTACAGAGTAACGATTGGTTTATAACAGTCGTATAACCTAATGCTTCTCTGGCTGCTATAACTGCAACGTTAAAAACGTATAAATTCTTCAACTACCCTTTTGATCTTATAGCCACATATTCATAATTTTGCCTAATCTTCAACAAGAGCAATAACTTTTGCACATTCTTCAACACTAAGAACCATATTCAGTCGCAGACATAAAAATATAATTATCAATATGACCTTACGTCAGTAGTCACCAAAGCTACCTCATCGTATTGAAAAAGATCATCAAAAAGGAATAATAATTGAAAAAATTACAAATTGTTGGTGGAAAATTCTTTTAGCTCTTAACCAAGGCATGCGTTGATATGCGCCAAAAAACAAAATGCTCAGAAGACTTGGTTCTGAATTCTGATCGAAAAATATTGTTTTAAGAAAAGTTCCCCACGAAAGAAATTATTACACAGGTTGTTTTAAATGTAGGGTAAAAAATAACCTTTTGATTATTCCTGTATAATAAGCCAAATACTAAAGTATATAAAAAACTGAGTTTACGAATAAGAGTTAATATATTTATATAGAATTTGTAAAAATAATAATGAAAATAGGACTAAAAATAAAAAAATATAACACTTTAAAAAAAATCGGTTTAAAAACATTCTATGAATCAAAAAAGTCTCTTAAAATGTGTTAAAGCATCGACTTAAAAATCATTTTCCGAAAAATAATCAATGTTGACTAATTTAAAACGTGTCAGCTCAAGCGCATAAATTTCAAAGGACTTGTTGTCAAACAATACACAAGTTCGTGTTACCCCATAAACGGTTTTGTTCGTGGAAGATGGCTTTATATCACCGGTACTATACGGCATCGGATTGGTTTCTTTAAACTGCTTAATCCTATACTAAAACGATGAGTAGACAGGTACAAGAAACTTTTACATTGTCAGTCTTTGGCATATTCAGTTACATTATTCTACAGATCAAGAAAAAACTTAAAATGTTCTTTAATTTGACAGAATCTTCATGACGTTTAATCTTTATTGAAGAATTTTCTACCAATGAATGGAACCCAATTTTTTTTTGTTTATTTGTTTTATTTCCGCATTGATTTTCTTCTGTCCAATAATATTTTTTTTATTAATATATTATTTTTACATTTTTCTTAAACTTTTTGAAGACATTTTCCATGTTGAGGCACTGAAAGTTATATAGCTATGGTATTATTTGATAGTCAAGCAGCCTTAAAGGTACCCATTCACATACAGTTTGCCGGCAGTTCTAGTACTGTACGATCTGAACTGAAGATCTAAACTTTGTTAGGCCACACACAATTACGTCGAACGATGCGATCTTCAATTTGGGGACTGTCAGTTTCCGAACTGAAGGAAAACTGTGCTTTCACCACTCACACAAATATAGGTACAAGAAAAACACAAATGAAAAATGTTTTTAAATACAAAAAAAACACTTCTCGCGGTTTGTTTTGTTATTGCAAGAGCCAATTACAAAGACAAAAAAGCATTTCTGGGTGATTTCTGAAAAGATTGGTTGTTACAACGTGATACAACTATTATCTCATATGAAGTGCGAAAATTAAGAACTACTACAAACAGATGACTTTAAAAACTACCTCAGAATGAATGACACAGACGGTTAAGCCCTTAATATCAAAGAAAAATACAAAAACGATTCACCTGAACGCCTTGATTTTCGCTCTTTTTAAGTTTTTTTCGGGGGGCACTTTGCAAATTGTTTATTTTTTTCTTTACAGAATCAATAGTTGTATCAATAGTTTTATAAAATTCCAACAATTTTTCATAAGCTTTAGTTTTTTCTCGTCTGTTTGAATAAACTTTACTTTTAATTTTCCATAGACAGGGCAATTGCTATACAAATCAAAAAAATCGATTATATAAGTCGTATTATTACTTTTTTCCATAGAAACTGTTAAAATTGCCTTTATATCTATCAAAAATAGTAGATAAAATAGTACTTTAACCGCAAGGGTAGATTAAATGATACTTTAACAGCGAGGATAGGTTAAACACTTTTTAACTTCTTCCATTTTTGAAAATGTTTGTATTCCTTTTCATTAGTTATTCGGGATTTAAACGGAAGTAGTTTGGATATGGCGTTTGTCGCTTCAGCCTGAATATCTGTTGGTAATTTACTTATTTCGTTTTGAGTCATTTCTGGCTCCAATTCAATCAGCAATCGACACGAAAGAGAATTAAAAAATATTGACTCAAAACTGACAACTAAAGAGACAGCTTTATTTGTCAAATTACATGGAAACCAACGCCAACCCAGCACAATATTTTATCTACTCATAATAAATTCCTTGAAATAATAATTTCTAAATATTTTTTAAAACTAACTCGCTATGGAAAAAAGTATTGTTTTATACACGACGATAAAATTGCATTATAGTCTCCCGAAATTAATATTTTCGGGCGACGATAAAATACCATTTTATCGTCTTGTATAAAAAACAATTATTCATTATTTGAACATTAATTAGTAGGAGTATTTATTAATCTACTGATTATTACGAGTAAAATTATTTTAAAACAAAAATTATCTCTGGATTGTAGAATCCGCGTTCAAAATGTTAAAAGCCGATAAATAAACTGCAGCTCTATTTTGTACACAGGCGTATGTATGCATGCATGTCAGCCGATGCATTTATGCGAGCTCAACTTGCTCGTGAAAGTCAAGTCATGCAGTGAAAAACCAATTCCGTTCAGTCATTTTATTGCTTCGAACATGTGTGCGTGTATTCGATAAAAATCGACGTTTGGTAAACACAATAGTATGGAAAACGAGAAGGGGCATGCGGACGTGCAAAGGTTGTTAAGAATTTATTGGAAATACGTTGGTATTTCCTTAGAACGATGAAATACCGGACTGGAAATACTGGGTCAACCATATTCAGTTGTTAGTTCCCACTAGTTAATATGCAGAAAAAAAAATCGTGGGTGTTTGGGAAGGCTTGAAAGGAAACAATGTTTTTGCGACGTTTCGCGACTTTATTGTCGCTTCTACAGGCACTATAGGAGAAGCAGTTTTTTTTTAAATATCAAAATAAGTATAACTGACCACTTACCGAAACTTAACGGGTATTTTTTGGCCCGATATATACCGATGCTCGGTTTGTGTCGTACTGACACTAATTGAATTAATTTCGGTACCAAAAAAAGTATTGATTTTTTGTTTCCTTTATCATTAATTTCTTTCCCCGTGTCTCTGGTTGCTCTTAAGAGCCCTAGTCAATTCCCTATATGTGCAGGTCGGTCGGCATCGCCATAAACAAACAAACGGAATCATAATGTGGGCCCGATAGTAATCAAAATTAAATAATTTTTTTTTAATTATTTGTCAACAAATAAAAGATAAAAGACTAAAACAATATTAAAAATTAAAGAAACATAATATAAAAGAAGCAAAAAAATGCGTTTATAAAACAAAAATAATTTAATAAACAAAAATAATTAACAGGTGTAGATAAAACAACCACAAAACTTCAATATGGCAATATCAATACTGACAATATTGCCATAACTATAACTCTGCACAAGGCGACAAACACACAATCGCGACTGAAAAAGTAAGAGATCTTTAAAGAAAGACACACAAAATGTTCACACCCCAAAGCACCCCCAACATACTCCAAAAAAAAACAAGAAAAACCCTGCATGGTTAAACCTTTCTTCTTTAATTATTTTTTTTGTACTTATTTAAAATGTTGCTATATATTACACTGAGACCCTCGGTATCAGACCTCATGTTGACCGTTTTGTTCAAATTAATATGAATCATTTCGCCTATGTTGCGTTTATACCAGTTTGGTTCTCTCTCGAGAACCAAAACATCATCAAAATTAAATTCATGTCCGGTGTCAAATTGGTGTGAGGCCAAAGACCATTTTGACACCGGCCTGCCGCTATCACTTTTCCTCTTGCTAGCTCGCGCGTCACGGCTGTCCCGCATGCGTCTCGCGACCGTCATTCAATGCCGCGTGTGACCTTGAATTTTTACTCCAAACGCGCGTAAAGAAGTTTCACTCAAAAAACGGCGTCAACTGCCCCACGGGGGTAAACCTCGTGAAATGGAAAATTTCCAAGGACGACTACTACTGAGAATGCGGAGGGGAAGAAGAAACCATAGAGCACTTGCTGTGCCACTGTCCGGTACTGGAAAACCGACGGTTTTAAAAATTAGAGCTCGGTTTTCTGGAGGGACTAGAGGAAGCAGCAGGGGAAGCCAACATCAGCGACATCGGTAACTTTGCAAGGAACTGGAAGTGCTTTAACGCAAAGAAAGAATAAGAGGATGGAGATTTGAATGAGATGTTCGGGATCCTGTTTGAACAGGATACCAAATCCCAACAACCTAACCTACATCTATATCTGTACTGGAATAACTCAATTTGTTAATACCTGTTTGATCAAAACGCATCTCAATCATTTAAAAAGTCGATCTCTGGCTGGGACGCGCCGCGCAACCCATCACAGGCGTGTCATTGAAATAAATTCTTTCTCCCGATAGCGGCGGCCACTACTACGGTACGCAATCAATGAAAATCGTGCTAAACAAAATTACACGGTACCATCTTAATGGGCGCCGGTACCGCTCTCTACTTACCGCTAAAAACCGCTTCTCGAGCTACCGGAATGAATTATTATTTATTTGCCATTGATTAATTGCGGCCTATCGCTCCGTAATCACTGGAAATTGGTACGTACCCGGAGTGGTACCGGCGGTCTCGGGCCGGGTTCGGTTCTCGTTTTTCGTTGCTGCTCGCCGGTACTGAGAAAAAAGAGAAAGAAAAAAACTCCGTTGGTTCGTTCTTCCGTTGGTTTTATTCCATATGAATTATTGTCAACATCCTTGTTTTCAAGGTATTTGCTATTTTGAAACTCAAGTTCAATACCACCGTCTGGGGATCAATAACACAACTTATTCAGTACTCAACTATCCATTTCGAGTATTTTAGGAAGTCTTTAGTAAACTGTGAATGGCAGAAAGGTCACAGGACCGCTGAACTCGGTGCTTTGGTCTAGGGATATCTCGGATCACAGAAAAAAACTGATTTATAACGCGATTCTGAAAAGCGTAATGTTATATGGCTCTGAGGTATGGCAGTTAAGCGAAAAACATAAAAAGAAGTTGTTGTCGACCGAAATGGACTTCTGGCGAAGATCAGCCCGAATCTCTCGTTTAGAAAGAATTAAGAACGAGAGAATACGTGAACAAATGAAGGTGGAGGGTAACATTGTACAAGATATACAAGAAAAACAACTGC
Source organism: Sitophilus oryzae (assembly GCF_002938485.1). Lineage (NCBI taxonomy): Eukaryota > Metazoa > Arthropoda > Insecta > Coleoptera > Curculionidae > Sitophilus > Sitophilus oryzae. Next base: position 1,939,371 of record NW_022146390.1, on the reverse strand, counting down.
AGTGGTACGGCCATGTACAACGAATGGCTGACGATAGAATACCAAAGCAAGTGTTGCAGTGGACCCCTACAGACAGACATAAACGAGGCCGACCTAAACTCTGAATCAAGGAATAGACAGAGCCATGTCGGAAAGGAACCTACTACCAGGACATTGAGACAATAGACGGAGGTGGCGCATGGAGACCGGAGGGCGACGAAGGACGCTGTAAAACCGGACATACATACATACTTTAGTAAACTACTGCACGTGTCGCAGGTGTATAGAAAAATCCGGCTTTTTTCAAAAAGACTAAGCATATTATAAAACGCCGGTTTTTTACAAAAAAGAAGGAATTTTTACAAAAAGCCTATCTATTTTCAGTCACTTTACAAAAAGCCTAATCAAAATTAGGCTTATTAAACAATGATGATATTTTCTGTACATTTCTGCAAATAGACTGTCTGTTTTCAGTCATTTTACAAAATGCCAAATCGAGGCCAGGCAGATTAAAAAACGATCAAAGTTTTAATAATTTAGGCTTTAATAAAAATACCCCATATTTTCCTATACAAAAACAATAATTATTTATGTCAAAATTTTATTATGTTTAAACGAAAACAGCTTGAATCCTATTTCATAAATTTTAACTATAAATAACATAATTTTAAATACGAATATATTAATAGTTATTAATGATACGAACATCATCAATTTCATTAAAAAGTTCGTATCGAACGTTTATCATTCAAAATTTAATCTACGATGCGACACGAAGGACGATCCAAAGAGATTTGATTTAATTTAAATATCAGAGATATCCTCATAAAAATTAAAATTCAAAATTATCAGGTGCCCATATTAGTCGACACCGTAGTAACCGTGCTTGTTGATTGTTTCCATTTTGACTTTGACAACTCAATTATTGATGTTCAATTTTGTGTTAAACGTTCAGTTTTAGCAAAAAGCAAAAAATAATATTAATATGGGTGATTCTGATTCTGAAAGTGTCCCTTCGGATATTGAAGGCATTGCGCAAAACGTTGACGATTCCCTACTTCCCGAAAAATCAAGACAAACGTACGAGCAAGCCTATGTAAATCTTGAAGATTGGTGTAAAGAGAAAGGAATCAAGAATAGTAGTAACGAAAAGGTTCTCTTGGCATATTTTGAACATCTTTCAAAATATAGGGAGGCTTCATCACTTTGGGTATATTATTCCATGCTACGTTTAGTTATATCAGTGAAGAAAAATACAGATATTAGTAAACACGTCCATTTAATTGCATTTCTAAAAAGAAAATCGGACGGATTTCGGTCAAAAAATTCGAGAATTTTAAGAAAAGAAGACATAACTCGTTTTTTGTTGGAAGCTAATGATAAAACTTATTTCCTGACAAAAGTTTCATTGATAGTGGGACTTGCGGGAGCCTGCCGGCGTATCGAGTTGACAAATCTGCAGCTGCAAAATGTTAAAGATGAAGGACAATGCATTCATATCATTATTCCATTTACGAAAACAAAGATATCACGAGATTTTTTTATAACGAAAGGGAATGTTGAAGGAATAAATATTGTGGAAATGGTTCGAAGATATATAGCTATGCGGCCAAGCAACAGAGAACATACTCGATTTTTTGTGGGGTACAGAAATGGAAAATGTGTTAAGCAACCCGTTGGCATTAATACTTTAGGGAAAATGCAGTATAAAATAGCATTGTTCCTAAGTCTTCCAAATCCACAACAATACACTGGACATTCGTTGCTTGCAGATTCAGGAGTGAATTTATTAACTGTTAAAAGACATGGTGGTTGGCGCTCTAACACAGTGGCAGAGAGCTATATAGAAAATTCCAAAGAAAATAAGAAAAAAAGTGTCATATAATATTTTGGCTAACATTTCTGGCAATGATGGTTCTTAAACAAGTTCAAGCACTCAGGAAATAAATTTACTTTCTAAAAATTCAACTCACCTGTCATCGTCTGGAATTAATTTAACCAATTGTACTGATATTATAATTAATGTTTACAATAAATAAATGTATTTAGGTACCTTTTTTGCTTGTTTCTTATTTTAAAATTTGCGTGTTATTATGAATTTATAATAGCACTCACTAGTGCTATTATGAAAGCCATAATGACCATATAATGTATCATCCAAATAACAATGTTAAATGTGTCATAATGACATTGTCGTAGATTAAAACCTTAATGTTAATACCTCATTGAATTATTATACTCTGTAGTACTGCTTCTTTGTGGAACTTCGCTTTCTTTTAGAATAAAATGAATTTAGACCTGATTGTTATAAAATAATCATCCCTCAACCATACTCTATTTAACCTATGAATTGAACTATGAATCATTTGATAATAGTAAGCAAAAGACTAACTCATTTTTCATTCTATTTAATTATTCTAAATGTTAGTTCTTGGCCAAAATCCATATGAGGATTCTAAAAGGTGGAATCTAATTTAAGAAAACACATCCTGTGAAAATAAGTAACCATAAAAAATATCTCTGGTTTTCGATATTTTTTTTTTCAAAGTTTAGTAATTTGATTATTTTCAATTTATTTATAAAATGGCAAATAGGAAATTTGTTCTATTGATGTCCAATCTACCACCCTTTAAATTACTTTTTGCTGATAGTTCGTTTTGAATAAATAGCCAATCATAAGGTTTTTGGATGGAACCAAACTTCAAAAATGTGGTTCTTAATATTTAAAAGAGAGCATAGTAAAAAAAAAGGTTATCTTTGCTTCAGTGCTCCAGTGCTTGCTGTAATAGTCACGTGGATCTTTCACTCCTTTCAAAACTTATTATAGTATTTTTTCTATTCTTAAGAGACAAAAAACCATCAAAACAACTATGAAACATACACAATATCAACAACACATCCATAAAATTGATAAAATGTAAAAGGATCCAAGGGACGATTCGAACAATGTAAACGGAATTATCACCCTGGTTCCCTTTATAGAAATTTGGAATTTGCAGTTTTCTAACATGTCATTTCGTTCATTGGCTAAAAGATCACATTCTAGTAGTGATTGGATCTTTTTAGACAGTGTAAATTAAACCATCCTCATAAAGAAAAATCAAAGAATAAATATATTAAATTTGTTTTCTTATTGTTTCAGTTTGTTCACCGGCGGTACACATTATGGGGCCCACTCTCCCAGCGAAGCCAAATCTGGATACCCATACTTCGGAGCTATGGAAATGTGCTCCAGTCGAGTACACTAAAATTATTTCTTTACTTTGATTGTTCTGAGATATAAGTATGTTAGTGTTTCTAAAAATTAACTCACAATTCATCGAGCAAAAAAATGTATTTATAGAGAGAAAAAATGAAATTAATGAAAGATATACTCGTAGTATGTACAAATTCTAAGAATAATAGTACTTTGATTGTTATTAATTTTAATTCATATTTCTTCATTATATGTATAGTTCCTAACCCTATAACGATTTTATCTCCAATAGTTAAAACATTAACAAAAAAAATATTAGTAAAATGCAAATAGTAAATCATTTTTTTAGATACTATAGTACTTTACTGTATAACATACTTATATCTTTAATCATGTTACTGATGTCCACCTTATCATATCGAGAAAGTGCCTACACTAATTTACGCAAGAAATTTTGTGATTTAAATATTGCCTTCATCTTGGAACCGATTGCCTTGATCTTAATAAAAAAATCTATTTTATCGAAAAGTTCTTATATATGTATTTAAGTCTGAAAAAATAAGACTTTTTAAACTAAATTTAGACTAATTATTTTAAAAGCTTTAGTTATATGCATTTAAATGGAAAAAATATATAAATAGTATCTGTATCAAACTTATAGTGTTCTGTGTGTAATTATAAAGTTTATTACGTAGTTGCAATTAGGTAAAACATAGTATTTTATTTAAGTAGCCTTATTAGTTCAATGTAAAAATAGTAATTGTAAATTGAAACGATTTTAAAATCGTATGTATATAGTGAAATATTGAAACTTAACTATCTGTTTAGGTGTTTATAAAACTGTATATAAATGTATTAATAAATTCTATAATAATATACTATGAAAATTTTAGTTTTATTTTCAATTCCTTATTCATATACAGGGTGTGTAAAAATAATATCCATACAGGGTGAGCATTAAATAATTGCCAATATTTTTAGGGGTAGTATAGTTCAACCCCCGAACACGATTATGAGGTTTTTCGCAATTTTTTTTTTAAATTTTAGATTTTTTTTTAGTTTTTAATTAAAAAAATTAATTTCTTGATAATACGGCCACATAGGTAGTAGATTAAATTTACAAGTAAGAAAACCCAGAAAAGATCCAGTGGTTCTCAAAATTTAAGCAAAAAATATTTTGTTTTCGGAAATGTTCAAAGTAAAATAACTCGTTATTTTGGATTTATATAAAAAACGGTAAAGAGAAAATATGTTTCTTTTATTGAAATCTACCAGCCCTGAAAATAGGTGCACTTATTTAAAACTCACCCTGTATAAAAAGTTTATATTAATTTCCTATCAGTTTTCAAATATTTTAGTCAAATTTTAAATGTTTTATTTCTAAGTTTCACAAAAAGATTATAATTTATTCTCAAAAATATGAAGCTTAAAAAGTATATAAAAAAATATTTCAAATGGATGCTAAATATAAAGATACAGATAAGTTGACGTCTACTGTAAAGTAAAAATACATTTTTAAAAATTACTCAAAAAATAATACGTATTTTAGGCACAAAAAATTATTAACAAAACATAGAGTTACATATAAACGATATTCATTTATAATATGGCAACCAGGGTGATCTATTTGAAATGGTTGATGTAAATAATTCATTTAAAAAACACTGATGGTTAAAATTATGACAGTCAGGTACATTCAAATAATATTTTGATAGAAACCCCAATGAAAAAATATTGCATTTTAAAAAAAACTACATCTTTAGTTTGACAATATGTTTCACTCATCCTGGTATATTAACAAAACATTTTTAAACTGTCATATTCCACAACAGAAAATGTAAAAACCTAGGATTTCAAACGGGAAGAATACCCTGTATATGAATACTAGACACCTGCATACTAGAAATCTCGAAAGTTTTTATAAGAATAATTAGTTAATTTTAAATGAATTTCACGATTGAATAGATTACTTTACATCACATATACAGGGTGAGTCTTAATGAGAAACACGTCTATAAGTTTTTTTTTCTTAAAAAAAAATTCTGTAGTTTTCAAAATTTAAAAAAAAATTAGAATGACTTCTCTTCCTTAGCTTTTTATTCAATAAACTGTACCAAGTCAATGTAGATTGTATGGTAAGGGATAAATTAATCACCGCGACCTTATAGATCTTTTGTGTCCCCCTTTCTAGAGTTAAAACTCATCATACACTCTCAGAGCTTTGACAAAAGCCAGTATCTGAGACTGTTTTACATGTGGTAGTTCTCCATCTCCAATATCAATTGTACCAAAGTTTATGCCACTAATGGCTATGGTGATTCTCCACAGAATATGCATTCGCCGTTGTTTCTTAGCTTCAATCTACTAAAGTCTTTATTGAGGAGACAGTGTCCTTTTAAAAATCCGTGACAATCCGAATTTTTTTTTACTTAAATCAAGGAAAATCTTTGATTTTTCTCGGTCGTGAATCCTAAGAAATTTCTTTGAGTGTCTTAGACGGTTGGAGGATTTCCATCCCAGGTTATGGATAGAATATTCAAAGTTCTTGAGTTCTGCTTTAAGTTTACCTCCACTTGTAAAAGTGAACAGGTCTGGTCCAGTTAGTGGAACCGAACCAAACATTCCATCTCTTAGTGGAGTGGCACCCAGGTTAGAAATACCTACTATAAAACAGCCGGAAAATATTATCTATATATTACTGTCCTCCATTCACGCAGTTGTGCAGCTCTGAACTGTTCAAGAACGCGATACTCTCCCTCCATTCAATTGAGTCATAAAGTTCAGAACTGTTCCGCGCCATATGGAGGCACAAGGCTATCGCGCACAGCTCCTCTCAGAACCCTTTCCTGCTTTGAAATTCGCAAATGGAGGACAGCAGTTGATGGTAACTTTATTGGTGTATAAGAGTTTCTGCCCGGGCAGCGAGCATTAACTATAAACTGTGCTCTGGGCCTACATAATTTTCCCTCGATTTTTCCTCCACTTGACTTTAAAAGACAGAAAACACACGTAATAATACGAATCAAAATGCATCATCTTCCACAACGCAGATATTTGACATAAGTTGACACAAAATTATAACCTTTAATTTGGCAAAAATTTGACAAGCCTCAAAAATCTAAAGGCGAGTTCATACCAAAAGTTCATACGCATCGGCGTCCGTTTGACGTTCATCGTTCCGTCAAACCAATAAAATTGAAATGTGATCTGTCATTTTTGAAATAAACCAATAAAACTGGTTAAAAACAACAACAGACGACGCATGACGAATTTATATTTAAACCCATCCATAGTTAACTTAAAAAATATTAGAAACTTTTTTTAGTAAAATAAATAGATTGGTATGGGACGTCATCTGCTTTTCTTCTGTCATCGTCTGTTGAAATCTTACCTGAGAAAAAAAAAACAGAGTGTACGACATAAGAAATCACTGTTAGTTTGAAAAATACTAATCCCTTACCTATACTTAATATCAAGGCTCTTCGATACAATTCCAACGTTTGTTTTCTAACGCAACAAAAGTACAAAATCAAGAATCAAGCTCTGCGTACTTAATAGTTCATTTTAGACCTATTTCCTGAACCCTCCCTACGTCGGAGACCCCACACACCTCCAACGCCCCGAATGCCGTACTTTTCAGGGTTTCGAGCCTTTCTGTCGTTGCCATTGTCTCTTTTGTGTCGATTTTTGTCAACTACACCGTCGGGACGTTTTATGACCAACGATTCCGATGACAGGAAGATGTATGTCTCTTTTTTATTAAGCTAGAACAACTTCCACTTGTGAGATCGAGAATTTAGGAATTGCGGCCCCCATCGATCATTTGGGGCTGCTACTGTGCATCGATGCAGCTCAAATGGAGGTTTTAGGGCATGTTGTTCTCTTTTATTCGTGTCCTAATTTAAGTGTATAGCAAAGTTTATACAGGGTGTTTCAAAACAAAGGCCTAAACTTTTAAGGGGTGAATTCTTGTTAACAATAAGAGGTAGATTGTTATATAAATCTTAGATAAGAAGTGAGAATTAAATAAATAATAAGTATTCCTACTATTAAAACACACTATCTGCATATTTTCCACTTTTTTTAACAAATCAGAGGGTATGATTATATAATTTGAAAAAAAAACTAAGTGCTGCCACCATCGGAGAATATATAATATATAATAAACAACCGGTATATACAAATACACGGGTTTAAATAGCGAGTATACGAAAAATAGTATTCTAAAATTATAAAGCTTCATTCAGAACTTCGCAATTAGTGGAATAAATTAGAGGTTTTAATTACACTTTATACTTCTTAGTTTACGATCATTCACAATGTTAAAAAAAATAAAATTAATAGAATATCCTAGCAACAGCTTGCGTTAGTCAGTTGTATCCATATAGAAAGCCTAATATTCAGCTTATAAAACAAACAGTTTTTGATTTCTAACAACAATTTCGCTTGACGGAAGAAAAAAATTGACCAAGTGAGAGTCGCACAAGGGTTCCGTACCATTCATTATCTATACAATATTAGACACTATATTATTATAAACTTTTTTTCCGATTTAGCTGAAATTTTGAATGCGCGTATAAGTAATTTAAAAAAAATGAAGAAACACATTACTAAAAATTGTGTTAATCAATAATAAATATGTAAAAAGTAATAATAAATATGTAAAAATATGTAGAAATTAAAAAAAACGATTAAAAAAAAGTCGCCTTAACTAGGATCGTAACCACCGTAATAACAAGCTGTGACGTAAAAATCTCGTGATGTCACCAACTCTAGGCTTAATTCTATTTAGTAGCGTTGATAATTACCCGGTAAAAGTTCAAATTGTGGATCTTTTTTCACTCAGCAGATATATTTCGAAGTTTTAAAATGTCTTTTTCCGAGTTTTTAAAAATATTATAGTATATAATAATAGTTTTAATAGAATACGGAAAAAATCATACCAGTCAATAAATGTTTATCTCTCATTTTTTGTCAATCAAATTTAATAATGGAATATTTTAAGTTCACAATAGTGTATAGTATAAGAAAAAACAATAAACAAATAGATATTTTTTATAGTATATATTATGTATTTCATCGATATTTTACGCCCCCTACTCAGGGGCGAGGGTGCCGCGCGGCGGCGCCTGTCGTAGCGGAGTGGTATTGCCCCAGTTGACAGTCATCGATTTATCGGTAGGTGTGTGGACGTAGTAATTATAATCGATAATAGAAGGGTGAAAAAGTTCTATTTAAAGTTCTATTCAGAAAAAGTAGCTGGGAGTCAGTACAGTATTTGTGTTCGACATTTATATGAAAGCAAAAAGAAACTTAGGATTCAGTCATTAATGTCCCTAAAATCTACTTGTTTTGGTTCTATAAAAATCGATAATTTTTATGATTTTATGATGACAATACCTTGTCTAAAGAAATACCACACGATACAAGTACCATATTGAATCAGATTGGTTTAACATCGACATTACTATTTCTGAACAAGATATCGAAAGTGTGAAGGAAGAAAGACCTATTATTGCTTATTTAGAAGGATATTGCTGTTATATTGTTTTAAAGGAAATTAAATGCGATACATGTAAGAATAATTTAACATTTTCAGACAACACTGATATTGAATAAAATTCACTTATAAAAAACCTTACTAAAGGCAGTCTTGGGTTTCCAAATGATATCGTTTTATTTGAATATATAATTTTTAACAAAGTTTTGCAAAGCCATGAAGAGTTTCTCAAAATTCACAATAAAAAAATATTTTTATCAAAAATATCTTTGGATTACATTAAGCAATAACAGCACTATTAAAAGTTCTGCAATGTACTATTTATAATGCTAAGTTATTGTAAAAATTGTCATAAATTCTATTAGAAATACACGTCTGAAAAACTACTGTTTCAAAAAAATTATAGACTTGGAAAAGGAAATAAAAGAAACTTAAACACACTTAAATAAATAAATACAATAACGATGGATAATGTGAGATGGGATATCAATCTGATGTTTTTTACATGTTATGTTTAATTATGATTTATTAAAAATTCGGCGTAATTAAAGTTTATATCCATTATATACGTATAAAGTGTATCAAATGCAATCAAAGTTTAGGCCTCCAGTTGATGACGTCACGAATAAGCTGTCCGGCCTTGTTATTACGGTGGTTACGCTAGGATTCGAACCTGCCTTACTACGGCTCCAATGTCATAGCAGCGTAAAGTCCTAACGCTTTAACCACGTGGCCACCGAGGACTTGAAAGATTCTATGTAAAATTCTTACTTAAAAGATAATGTTTAGTGAAAGTACTTTTTTATTTATAAACATTTATTTAATTCTGTTTTTAGTATTTGTTCTTATAGCGGCAACATAGATACATTATCTGTGAAAATTTCAACTGTCTAGATATAACGGTTCATAAGATAGACCTTTGTGACAGACGGTCGGATGGACGGATAGCGAAGTCTTAGTAATAGGGTTCCCGTTTTTACCCTTTGGGTACGGAACCCTAAAAAAAGGCCAAAATGACATTTTTCACAAATTTTGGAGTATAATTAGTGGAAAAGTTAAAAGTTTGATAACTTTTTCTACTAATTGAAAATCTCTACCACTAATTTTGCCGTTCTGAATGCTTACATTGAAATTAAAGGCACAAATCTAGGTCGGTAAATAGTCTACGCTAATTGAAACCAATAATTTATTCCACTAATTGCGAGGTTCTGAAAGAAGTTTTAGGAAGTATAATTTGTGAAAATTCTAAAAATAAAAACTACGCTATTTGCATAGGCTAAGTTTACACACCTATTTTGCTAGCGAAAACTATATAGCCCCAGTTACTATTTCGGTTAGAACATAAACTTTAGAACGATTTTAAAAAACGATATCGCAAATTATAATTTATCCTCTCACAGTTTATGTCTATTTAATTTTTTGATTAGGTATGTAATGGTCACTTTGTTTACTAAACTGCTTGAATATATTTTTGCTTTTGATCAAATCGGTGTGTGAAGGTGTGAAGCTCCAAAATGTTGTTTCGGGAGTGTTGAATATCCGGGATAGTTGAGTTATTGAATGTTATTGCACACAACAACCACGTAATTACGCCCATCTTTACGTGTTAATATTTTTTCGATAATTTTATTAATATTTGAGATTGTCACAACATAAAGCGATGCCCAGTTCGGAATTTTTTTAACTTAATTTTTACTACCTCGCACAAACCTTGTACCCGAGTTGTGGTTTCAATAACTGCATTATTAAAAACTAAAAACTTAAATATTATGACAATGTCACGATTTTAATATTATTTCAATGCGATCAACATCGGAACTGCGTGAAATACAGATCGAAAACTTCTGATTTCTACCGTATCGAGCGCTGCGGTCGGAATTTTTAAAATCAACTGAAATACACCAAGCTTATAACCCAAAAATGGCTGGACCGATACAAATAATCTCTGATTCGTCTCCACCCTAAATTTTTGGCAAAAAACTAAACGTAACAAACGAATGTGGGTCAGAAAATGGATAAGCTACAGATTAATTATTGATACCAAAGATATCGTTAAATTAAAAAAAAAGTATTAATAAAAGTGGTTGTAAACCTATCCAATATTCACGACAGACCTGATAAGCAACGACAGAAAGTCATTCAAAGCTGTAGTGGGGCTACTAAGAAGACATTGTAAGCTGAATAGGCATCTAAAGCTGATGGGATGTGTTATTCGACGAAGCCAGAGGCATGTGCTGTCTGAAAAAAAAAGGACAGAACACATTTTGTGTGGGTGCGACAGCCTCGCAAATATGAGGTTCTTTGTGCAATGATAGGCCATTGACAAAGAGCTATATGGAGAGTTCAGTCTCCAAGTTGCTAGACTTTTTTAAAAGGATAGGACTGGAGAATGTAACTTAAGGATCAGAAGAGGAGCACCATAGATCTGAAAAGGTCGTAGTTGAACAGGCCTATAGCCACCTCTTAGAATCTAATTTAATTTAAATGGTATTAATATTCTACAATTAAGAAAAGTAATCAAGTAGTTGTATATTCAATTGAAAAAAAACACCTTAAACTCCTCACATTGAAGTCGTTCGTCCCAACTTTCAAGGATATGTTTATTTAAAAACAGGTTTGTGCTAATTGTGCATACAAAATGAATTCTCTAAGCCAATAGACCCGCATCTTCTGATCCAAAACTACTGTTAAAAAGCCAGAACTAAGGCAATTACAACCCGTAAGACAAGTATGACGAAACCCACCCTAGACATCGTTCGCGTTACGACGTGCGCCCTCCCGATTTTTCTCACGTACACGCCATTTCCGCAGCGATATCGATAATAGGAATGTCGATATTTAAAAAATATCGATAGTTTTTATTTGACAGAATATATCAATACAATATTGTAACAAATATAATTTAACTTTTGCCAAAATTTCTAAGTTTTTTAGTAATTGTAAATATAATTTTCCAAAAGCAAAAATAATGACACAAGAACGTTTAGTAGTGTGTAACAGTGAAGTAATCAAAAGATACGTACAACTTATATTAGATAGCAACTATCGGGAACAGGAAGCAGATATCTTATCCGATGGTCAAGCAGCACTAAAAGCGATCAACTTGAAGAAGTTGGTCAAAAAATGCCTAGATAAGCTGAACAAGTTAGGCAAAGAAAGTAAAGCCCTCCTACTCTGGGTGCCAGAGCTCATCCAGGGATTGGAGGCAATGAAAAAGCAAACGATCTAGCTAGAAAAGGAGCGAATACCTAACTAACCTAACTAACCTCTACTAACTGGACCATAACCGTTTTGTTTCCCAAATGGAAACCACTTGAAGCGGAACTCTAAAGCACCTGGAAGACTCCATCCGTAATGGAATGAGAATCCTCCAAGACACTCGAAGAAATTTCTCAGCACCTACGGCCATTGTTTTAAGTAAGAAGATTCTTCGGATTGTCACGGGGTTTTTAACAAGACACTGTCTTCTCATTAGAGAACAACGGCATACGGTCGAGTCGGCCTACAAACACGTAAACGTTTACGTACGCATGCGCATTTCTTATATTTTTAATTTTTATACACGTAAAAGATGCTTTACGTCTACGTATACAGCAGCGGCCGACTCGACCGTATGCCGTTGTTCTCTAATGAACACCTCAGCAGATTGAAGCTAAGAAACTAAGGTATGACCAAGATCTTGATCTCGGTCTCGGTGACAGTCATTCTCGGCTAAAAATCAGGCCGAGTTCTCGGTCTCATTCTCGACATAAAAAGACCGAGATTGTCGGCCACGGCTGAGACTGCTCACGATTGTCAAATTAGCTTGTTTTGAGCGGATCGCTCCACCTATCGATGCGTGGACGAATGAAATACTCATCCGAAGTCCAGATGTGATCTGATCGAATTACCAAGGGTATTTCCCCGACGGCTGAAGAATCGCCTTCATATTTCTATGCGTAAACAATGAACGAAATGTTACATGTTAGTGCGTCTTATTAATTTAAGGTTTATAAGTATAACAGAATTGTGCTTTTATATGAATTACTCGTATATCCTACTAATATAAGTAAAATTTTTGTGTGTAATTATTATTTACCTCCATACCACAGTTTAATTAATACGGTGTCCATACAGAGTTCTGAAACCAGCAGCTTAGGTATACATTTCTAGTCTGCACCACGCACCACCAACAAGCGTTTCTAGCAAACAACTATTTAGAAAGAATATAATGAATCACTGCATAATTTGAAAGGATGCAATGCTGAAAAAATACTTTTTTAGCCTATAACATAGACTAAAATAGTTATTTTTTATACAAGACGATAAAGTGGTATTTTATCGTCGACCGAAAAGATTGGGAGTCGATAATGCAATTTTATCGTCGTGTGTTAAACAATATTTTTTTATAGCGAGTTACGTTTTAAAAAATATTATGCTTAGTAGAAAAAAAATTGTGCTGGGTTGGCGTTGGTTTCTATGTAATTTGACAAATAAATAAAGCTGTCTCTTTAGTTGTCAGTTTTGAGTCAATATTTTTAAATCCTCTTTCGTATCGATTGCTGATTGAATTGGAGCCAGAAATGGCTCAAAACGAAATAAGTAAATTACCAACAGATATTCAGGCTGAGGCGACAAACGCCATATCCAAACTACTTCCATTTAAATCCCGAATAACTTATGAAAAGGAATACAAAAATTTTCAAAAATGGAAGCAATTAAAAAACGTGCGAGAAGAAATAAAGGTTTTAATCTATCCTCGCTGTTAAAGTATCATTTAATCTACTCTTCCGGTTAAAGTACTATTTTATCTACTATTTTTGATAGATATAAGGCAATTTTAACAGTTGCTATGGACAAAAGTAATATTATTAGTATTAGTAATTTTATAGCATTAAATTCCAATACAATCGTTTCTGCATGAAAATAACGTTTTTATTACAATATTATCAGATGTTTTTTCATATAATAAAATATTGCATCTTGTCTCGGTCTCGGTCTGGGTTTCGATCTCAGTCTCGGCCAAGACTAACAATACAGGTTTGATTACAGTTGGGGGTTGGTTACCTAACCTTTGGTGTTACACAGCAAAATAAAACACTAAATCACCACAATACACCAAAACACTTTTACTTTTACACTGGACGCGCGTTTCGCTAACCATGTTAGCATCATCAGCAGATGATTAAAACTTTACATAATAAATCATACAAATCATACATAAATAAAGAGTTTTAATCATCTGCTGATGATGCTAACTTGGTTAGCGAAACGCGCGTCCAGTGTAAAAGTAAAAGTGTTTTGGTGTATTGTGGTGATTTAGTGATTATTATTATTTATATTATGAAAAATTAATATTTTTAATATTTATCTTAAAAAGTAAGATAAAAAATAATAGTAATACAGTAAAAACACAATCTTTGCATATTTTTTGGTCTATTTAAAACCAATGGAAGAGATTTAATACATTATACATTATCATTATTCTTTCTAACTAAATTTAAAGAAAAAATCAATACAAATTGCCTCTTTTATTTTTTTCTCATTAAACCTACCGATTTCAAAAAATAAAAAATAACAAAAAAATCTATCGATATAATACTTAATACATCTCTAGGAGAGTTTCAATCCCGACTCCGAAAGTCGGTCCATATCACACGAGATTTCCATCCGTATTGCAACGGAAAAATTAACATTAGTACCCCTATTTATTACGCGCATTATTCCTCCATCTCTTTCCCACAAATACAACCGATCCATCGACACGACAGAGACGGAGAGGTAGCGTTCAGCTGCCGCATTGCCACGCTTCACGCTGATTACGATCGAAATTCGGGTTCCTTTAGAAACTTGATTAGCACGCATGTCAAAAGGCCACCCTGCACGCAGGCCACCCCATGAAAAATGCGCGAAACTCGCACAATGAGCGCCGCGCGGTGTTTGATGGAAGTCGGCAGCCAATTGTTTACAGAGACCCGCCGAACAAAAGAGTGCAGCAAGACGCCATAACGCTACCAGCTAAGTTCGGTAATTTGCTGTAGATTAATTTGGAATTTTGGGGTCTATTCCATCATTAGGTCGTTTTTTATTGGTGTAAATGAGTCTCTTAGCTGCCAAGTGGTGTTAGTGCAAAATTGACATTATGAGAAAAAAACGTTTTTGTTGTCTTGTTCATAGTTAATTCTAGATAAATACTTTGTATAAAAAGATTACGGAAGGAGCATATCAAAAATCTTGCGATGGGGACCTAAAATGGCCGACCTAAATTCCGGTTTATCAGTGCCGTTCTAATTTTATTCAAACCATCTACCTATTAAAACCTATATTACCTATATTATTTTTTATTATTTACCTATTAGTTTGGGCTTTTTGGTTTTAATTTATTAAGTAATTATCAGATAGTAATTGTTAATTTTGAAGTTTAACTTAATATAATGTCATTTTAACAGAACGTCAACGATTTCTTGTAGACGTATCTGTTTTAAAAAGTAAAGTGTTCTCGAATAGTTCAATTTAAATATTTTAAATAGTTTTTTTCTTGATTCTTTATATTTTTTTGCTTCCGACGACGGAAAGAGAAAACTTTCCGAAACGTTAAGAATTTTTTTCTTTGTTAGGGAAATTTTTATTACTGTAAACACAACTTCTGACAAGCAGCGTCCGTTTAGGTTTAACGCAGAAGTGTTTACAAAAAATAACTATTTTATTTTGTAGATTTTCTTGCAGTGCAGTGGCGAAAAACCCATAAGGATTTTTTTGGATAGATAAATCCGCCACATAGGTATAGACATTTTTTATAAATATAATGTATTACAGTAGACTCAATAATTTATTGTTTTATTTTACGTTGTCAATAAATGTTAGTAGTTATTAAAATATCATAAAAATATATATTTCTAATAAAAATAGATAAATTATAATAATTATTATTGAATAACTCAAACATCAGATACGCTATTGAAGTACGTAAGTCAAATTCACGTATCTAAATTATTTTTGACAAGTACTCAATAAAAGCGATAATGCAAGAAAAAATATATAATAATTAGTTAATTCAAATTGAATTTCATAAATAATGGTCGGTTTACTACACGTATGTATATTATACAGGGTGGATCTTAAATAAGTGCAGATATTTTTAGCGGTAGTGTATTTCAACCCCAGAAACACGTCTATGAGGTTTTTTGCGAAGAAAATAATATTTTAAAAATTTGGAATTTTTTGAAATGTTAAAATTATCAATATCTTGATAATATGGCAACTTAGCTAGTAGATAAAATTTACAAGAAAGAAACCCTAGAAAATATCCAGTAGTTCTCAAAATTTAAGCAAAAAATATTTTTTTTTAATTTTCAAAATAATAACTCGGTTATTTTGGACTTTTGAAAAACGGTAAAGGGAAAATATTGTTCTTTTATCAAGATCAACAAGCCATCTCAAAGTCGTTCAAAACCTCAAAATATCTTGATATTTTTCCGTTTTCTGGATTTCCAAATATTCTAGGATTCGATTGAAATGAGAGATGAAAATAATTTCCTATTTGAGCTATTGAGTTAAAGTTTTTTAATGTTACTTAATTAAAATAAAACAAGCTGGAGAAGAAAACTTGACACAATGCTTTATTATATTTTAAATTGTATAATTGCTAACTAAAGTAACTCAAAATACAAGTGTGGTCATTTTTAAGAATGCTTGATTATACTTTTTTGGATTTGAAGCATTTTACCTCTGAAAATATATATTTGAAATTTTAGATATAAACTAGCGTGTATCAGCGACTTCGTTCGCGTCGAATTAAGGTTGTCGCCCACTAGACTGCGGCGCGACGCGGCGCGGCGCCATGTGGAAATTTCTTTTGTCTGCTTGCCATGTATTTAAATGGACCAACGCACATTAGAGCGCGCAGCGCAGAAGCGCGCCGCGGGGTTTCCGTCGACAAGTCGAAAGACTTCTCTAGCAACTTTTTTCCGTCTCCCGCGTTTCGGCGCGTTGCAGTGTGCGTACTCACAAGGGAAATAATTTTGCATTCGAGTCTTTTCAGTTGGCTTTTTGACTAGAAACTAGTGATATGTATCAATGGCAGAATTGTATTTTTAAAGGTAAATGAGGCAAATCGATTTTCATAAAAGAATATGATATTTTTTTTAGTCTTCCCTCACTAGAGACAGATGGACGAAATGCCTTTCTATCAAAGATTTAATATAATTGAGGGGTGTAGAGGCAAAACTGGCAATCTCCACTTTTTAACAAAAGTGACAATCTCCAATTTTTACATTCTAATTACCTAAATATATAAAAAAGATCAGGGTTTTTTTGACCACATAACTAATATACACATCAGAATAAATAAGAATTATCAAAAATATTAGTAATTTGTCTCTTCTGAAAAAATATGATGAGTAGATATACCCGGTGTTTTTTCTTCTAAAACCCTCAATTGAGGAGTGCGTAAAATGTTTCCTTTATATTTTGTAATACTGAAAAAAATGATTTTGTCTTTTATTAAATCTGGAAAAAGATGGTAAAATTCTCCAAACTTCTTTCTTTTTTGGTTAATCGTATGAGTCCAAACTTTTCCTCATCCCCTCTTCCTCTTCCTCTGTTAGAAGAGCACAAAAAATACACTTTCGTTAGTACTTGAACTCATTGCTTTAAAAACTAAACTACAGTAAGTAAAAAACACTTCGACTATAACTAAATAGCGTTGCCGCGTTTCAAAAGCGCGCTATAGTGGGCGCAGTCCCTTCGCAGCCGGAAAAAATTCTCTTCGCCAGCGCCGCGCAGCGGTCTAGTGGGCGACAACCTTTAATCATTTGTAATGGTGATGATAAAGCAAAGCAAGAATTTCCATTAACATACAAACTGGATAAAATTTTCTCACATTTATGTCAGCATGAGAAAAAACAATATGGCGATATTATTATATAACTTGGTAATATTTGAGGGGTAGTTTCATCTCGTTGGAATTTGACTTTCGAAGAATCCGTTTGCCAAAAATAAGCTTTTTACGTCAAGCAGTTTAAGCAGAATCGTGGTTAAGAAATTACCCAACTTTTTGGAACACCCTGTATGATTTTTTAAAAAATTTCAAAATTGTTAAAAACCAAATAAATTATGCTTGTCCAAGCGTTTTCCCGAAAGACGAACCGTTTTTTAAATAACAAATATTGTAATATTTGAGGGGCGTTTTCACCCTCTTGGAATTTGAGATTCGAGGAATCCCTCCTTATCGAACCTCTACACCCCACAGTCAATCCGTTTGCCAAAAATCAGCTTAAACGTCAAGCAGTTTAAGCAGAATCGTGATTACTCAATGGTCATATTTTATGAAACACCCTGTATAAATTTATAAAAAATCTTAAAATATGTAAAACAACAAAATAAAATATACGTGTTTAAGAGTTTTTCCGAACTCACCGGTTTTTAAATAAAAAATATTTTAATATTTGAGGGATAGTTTCACCCCCTTAGAATTCGAGTTTCGAAAAATCCCTTCTTATCGAACCCCTAAAGTCAATCTGTTTTCCAAAAATCAGCTTTTTTACGTCAAGCGCTTTAAGCAGGATCGTGATTAATCAATGACCAGATTTTTCGAAACACCCTGTATACATTTTTAAAAAATCTTAAAATATGTAAAAAAACAAAATAAAGATACATGTTTAAGTGTTTTTTGGAAACCTGACCGTTTTTTTTGAGCAGGATCGTGATTAATCAGTATGTCAGTCACTTAAGGATTTTATATATTAGTATAGATTGGTTCATCGGTACATTCTTCTTCGTCATTAAGGGATTTGTTGACTTCACATTGTGTATTAATAGAGCTTTCTTCGATTTTTATAAAAATGAAGAACTTTCATGTGTTGCTTTTTAATTTTAGAGTGTGTTAAGTTAAGTCTATATGTAATGATAAGATTCCTTGTGCAGTTTTATTCAGCCTAACCTATTGATGTAGTAATAACACAGATGACATATAATCTATATGTTATCTGTGGTAATAGTGAAAATAATGATAATCAAACTACAGGTACTTTCAGAATCGATAGAATCAGACGTGCAAATGGTTCAGACATGGTTCAGACTTTGTTTCACTGTCATCCATTTTATCAACAAAAAAATGTTTAGTTCTAAACTTTAGCACGTGTTTTGAAATCGCGCACATTAGCAGTATTAAATTTTATGGATCCATTTCACTTCTGAAAGGAATCAACAGAATATTCAGAAACCAAACAGAAACAGACTATAGCTGCTTAATGCGTGAAGTATGATTGGATTCAATTCTCTACTGAAAAAAAAACATATTTTAGAAACGTATAAAGCCGATTATCTTAAAATAGTAGGAAATTGGACTTGATCCATTTTAATTCTGACCACTCTATTTATCATTATCACTTACTTTTTCTACTACAAGTAATAACTTTCCAATTCGACGTTTTCGATTCGGGACACCATCGTCAACTCTCTTAGTTTAAATTCGAACGTGGATTTTATTTCACTATCAGATTAAGCAGCCTTATCTGCAAAAGAGCCAAAGAGCCATATCTGCAAAATAAATTTGTAATATAAAAGCCATAACACACCCACAGCAAAACATAGATACACCAAATCTCATTGAAATTAAAATATCTTAAGAAAATCTCTTTTTTTTTAATTTAATGTCTTCCAATGGACAAAGATAATTTTGCATAGAGATAAATTGGATAGTGTTAACGTATAAAGATCCAAGCACCAATTTGTAATTCGGAGATATTGAAATAAATTATTATATTGGCCAAAAAAGATTATAAATCAGTATACAGACTTTTTCTTAAAAGTTGCATTTATAGAGATAAATTATGTTCAATTAAGTCATCTTCATTTTTATTCCAAAACTACGTAGTAATTCTATGTCCACGAAACATTGAGGCACCTTGTGTTTACTGAAATAATAATTCAATTTCAACACAGAAAGTATTAATAATTTCACACAGAAAATAACGAAAATACAGTTCTCCAAATTCTAGGACCTGTATAGGTGCTATACAATTATTTACAGTAAACGGTGAGCTTGAAAAATTATCACAGTACTTCAGAGCAATTTTAACAATAATTACACCTAAAATTTCTCTAACCATAAATTTTAAATAACACGTTTATTGCCGTACTACTTTTTTTCCAAAACATTGACATATCGATAGTTATCAACTGCATCGAATCGTCGAACAGTTCAAACTCAGTTTGGCTTCTGTAAAATACGGGTTTATTGCCGACGGTGGCTTGCCAACAAAATAACAATTTCGACTATAAAACGATAATAATTCCAGAACACTTATATTTTAACAAACCGTTACACTCCCATTCAATAGGCTCCAATTTTAGACTGTTCTGGCTTCACGGTTTGATTTTCAGTTCTTCCCGGGTTTTACGATTCCCGGATTTTCAGATTTACAGCCCTGCTACCTTGTTAGAACGTTTCTTCTTGCTCAATGGAACCATAAACTCGACTAATTTTAGGCTTCTCGGTATTGTGTGCTAGGCGACGATATCCATATACCTACAATATGAAGTTTGTCAATGGAGTTCAATACAGATGCATTTGCTTGAGCGAATAATTAGCAGTTTATGTCAGCTAATTCAAACTTCTTAATCAAAATATTTATTTAAGTACTTATTTATTTATTTCTCTTTACAGATTAGTAGTAAACCCCAAAATGTTCAAAGTGACTTCCACGCTTAATTTCAACGTTAACAACTTAAAAATGATTTAGAATTATAAAAAAACCTCTTCTAAAAACACACGGGTTTTAGTAGCTCGACCAAACTTTATAATAATGATTTTCATTTAAATTTTATGTAGTATAAGCTAGGAGATCTATACACATTGAAATAAAACCTACAACGTGATACCTATTTTTTCTAGTACCATTTTAGACGCCAAATGCAGCAATGTTTTCTACAATTTATTATTTTGGGAATAATTACATTTTTCCGTGTAGTGTCATCTCAATATCGACATTAATTTACTCTATGAATTTACTTAATCTACGACAATGTCATTATGACACATTTAACATTGTCATTTGGAGATCATTATGGCTTTCAAAATAGCACTATTGCTATTATGAATTCATAATAACACGCAAATTTTAAAATAAGAAACAAGCAAAAAAAGGTACCTAAATACGTTTATTTATTGTAAACATTAATTATAATATCAGTACAATTGGTTAAATTAATTCCAGATGATGACAGGTGAGTTGATTTTTTAGAAAGTTAATTTATTTCCTGAGTGCTTGAACCTATTCAAGACCCATCATTGCCAGAAATGTTACACAAAATATTACACGACACTGGAATTTTCTATATAGCTCTCTGCACTGTGTTAGAGCGCCGACCACCATGTCTTTTTACAGTTAATAAATCCACTCCTGCAAGCAACGACGCAGAGGATCTACGGAAACAATGTCCAGTGTATTGTTGTGGATTTGGAAGACTTAGGAACAATGCTATTTTATACGGCATTTTCTCTAAAGTATTAATGCCAACGGGTTGCTTAAAACATTTTCCATTTCTGTACCCCACAAAAAATCGAGTAAGCTCTGTGTTGCTTGGCCGCATAGCTATATATCTTCGAACCATTTCCACCATATTTATTCCTTCAACATTCCCTTTCGTTATAAAAAAAATCTCGTGATATTTTTGTTTCGTAAATGGAGTAATGACACGAATGCATTGTCCTTCATCTTTATTATTTTGGAGCTGCAGACTTGTCAACTCGATACGCCGGCAGGCTCCCGCAAGTCCCACTATCAATGAAACTTTTGTCAGGAAATAAGTTTTATCATCGGCTTCCAACAAAAAACGAGTTATGTCTTCTTTTCTTCAAATTCTCGATTTTTTTGTTTTTTTAGAAATGCAATTAAATGGACGTAGGTACTTACTAATATCTGTATTTTTCTTCACTGGTATAACTGAACGTAGCATGGAATAATATACCCAAAGTGATGAAGCCTTCCTATGTTTTAAAAGATGTTCAAAATATGCCAGGAGAACCTTTTCGTTACTACTATTCTTGATTCCTTCCCTTTACACCAATCTTCAAGTTTTTCGTAGGCTTGCTCGTACGTTTGTCTTGATTTTTCGGGAAGTAGGGAATCGACAACGTTTTGCGCAATGCCGTCAATATCCGAAAGGACACTTTCAGAATCAGAATCACCCATATTAATATTATTTTTTGCTTTTTGCTAAAACTGAACGTTTAACACAAAATTGAACATCAATAATTGAGCTGTCAAAGTCAAAATGGAAACAATCAACAAGCACGGTTACCACGGCCGCGGCGTCGACTTATACTGGGCACCTGATAATTTTGAATTTTAATTTTTATGAGGATATCTCTGATATTTTAAATTAAATCAAATCTCTTTGGATCGTTCGTCGTGTCGCGTCGTAGATTAAATTTTGAATGATACACGTTCGATACGAACTTTTTAATAAAACTTGTGTAACTAAGCCACTCGGCTAACGCTCCGGCTTAACGTTACACGCGTTTTATTATGATGTTCGAATCGAACTTTGAATCTAATGCTTTCAACAATGTCGTACAGTGAAAAAACACATTCTTTGAAAGTCGAGACGCCTGATCTGGACCATTTTCAAGGAATGACTTAATAGTAGTTCGTCGCGGTTGGAGACTGGCGGAAAAAAGAGAAGAATAGGACAATAAAGCAATTTAAAAATTCGGTAGCAAAATTAGACATAATTTGACACTAATAGTGTCTGCAAACCCGCTCGCTGACGTTAATGAGTTTATATGCCCTATAAATCTTCTCGAATAAAGCGGACCGTCCGCTGAGGTTCTCGAAAATTGGACTTTCGCTTATTTTTGCCGGACGAGACATCGACGGGCTTTTTGTTGACAGGTGGACAATGGTCAGTGGGGTTCAACATCGTAAAATAAAGAAGCTAGGAGCAGATTTTAGGCGTTGTAGAGCATCGGTTGTAAGATTTGCCTCGTAATCTAACAAAAACGGAACGATATACTTAAACGTTTATACTGTGTCTGTACAATTTAATATTACATATTAATGAGTAAAACTCCGAGAGTTACAAATAACTGCCAGTATGCACTATGGATAATAATTATATTCGACATAAATCAAACTTTTAGTTGCGTAATCGAGGGCGCGATTTTTAAATTCATTGTTGCCAATCATGGACATATTGGCGTTGGGCTTACTAACTGGAATTTATGTCATTCGTTTTGACACTTTTGTATTACGAGCTTTTGGTTTAAATAAACTTGTGATACTTTAAGCTTAAAATTTTTTACTAGCAGACCATGCAGTCGAACATTGTTCTTTTTAATACCTCTTTTAGCGCGAAGTGTACAAGATAGCTTAATAGCCGTAAAAAACTCTCAACTTTTATTAGAATATTTTGAACGGAAAAGCGGTAGTAATGGCCCTATATGTCCCTTAACTGCTGTTAAAAAGGTGAGTTTTGTTGATATAAATAATTACTGTTTATATATTTATAATTAATTTATTTTTGTTTTCTAAAATATTTTGATTAAAAGAAAATATATAAAAGTGGGCAACGCTGTGCCGGTCAAGGTTAATCACGTGACCAAAAGTTTATTTGATATGAACTATATATTGTTTTATTAGTAGTAAAAATTATATTTTTTGTGGCGCGGCTGTATGTTTGATATTACACGGGAAGCACAAAAAGTCATTTTTACTCCGAATAGAACATGCTTTTTTTCCAAACGTCACAAATAATTTTTTATACAATTTTAAATGTTCCAAATAATATAAAAAGTCTTAAAAGTACCTACATACCTTGTAAGAATTACATATTGAGAAACTATGGTAACTGGCTAGTTTTCAAACTAGCCAGCTATTTTGCAAAGAAACAGCACAACCACAACTACAGTACGTCTAACCGTTCTGTAGCTACCGGACATCCGTAAGGGAGGAAACGATATTCTCTCGATGTTTCTCGTAAAAAATTAGACGACCCGTCCCATCAATAAAATTTCGACAAATTTGCATAGTAGCCAATGAAATGACTTGGCGGAGTGTGCTGCTGTTTATTAAAATGTTTTTGTCCGCATTCTTTTCATAGACACAGATCCAGCAGCAGGGCCTATTTTTCATCTGGTCGGGCCCTAAGGCCCAAGCAAAAATTCGGGCCCTCTTTTCCAATAAAATTCAAAAATTCTCTTGTTAGTTTGGGTTAAAAAAAAATAAAACAATTATTTTTATTCTTTTAATAATTAAAAAAAATAAATAAACATTATTATATTGAACAAAATAAATAATGAAAAAAAAAAATTATATCAATCTAAAGCTTATTTTATTTAATTCTATTTTCCCTATCAGAGGTAACTGTTTTTTTCTCTGCTATGTAAATTTACATTTGAAATTATGAACATTTTACTACCTTTAACGGGCCACCAGACCACCGGGTCCAAGGCCCGGGCCTTATAGGCCTTATGGTAAAATAGGCCCTGTCCAGTAGACGTACTTTAGAAACTAACACCTAATCCACAAAATAACAGCGCTTTTTGCAAAATAGCTGGCTAGTTTGAAAACTAGCCAAGTATCCATTTTAGCCGTAGGATATAAAGTACGTCAACTGAATCTGTGTCTATGAAAGGAATGCGGACAAAAAACAGTTAAATAAACAGCAATATATCTTATACGTGGACTTGACGAGTATGTCACCGCAAATCGCTCCGCCCGGCTCCCACTCATTTTATTGGCTACTTACAAATTTGTTGAATTTTTATTGATAGGACGCGTCGTCTATTTTTTTACGAAAAACATTGAGAGAATATCGTTTCCCCTCTCACGGATACCCCGTAGCTACAGAACGGATAGACATACTGTACATTATATTGGCGCATACTATATGACTTGAAGTTTGGTCCTTCCAGTCCTTCACCTTACATATTCTAAAGATGCATAATTTCCTTATCAATCCATTGAGTTATCTGTGGAAAAGTGCATATGCTTTAAACAGGCTTGAAGCCTTATTGAACTTTTGTTTTATACAGTGCAACATGTTTTTTCGTTGCTAAATGATGGTCCACTAAACAATTCAAATAAAACTTATAGCCTGTTTTTGAAGAACTATACTTTCTAACACTTATAATTATGATTATACTTATGATTTTTCTACCAAATATCTATATTTCTACCAATATATCTCGAAATACCGTTCTGCTTCTCAAGCGGAAACCAACTTAAAGTAGAACTCGAGAACTTAAAAGATTCCATCCGTAACCTGGAATGGGAATCATCCATCAGTTTAAGACACTAGAAAAAAATGCTCCATATATTTTGTGCGTAAATACGTCCTTCCTAAAGGATAGTGACACGGTATTGGTAACCGCCAACCAGCTGGAACTGAGGACAATTCTAACAAGATTGGAAACTACCAGTAGAGAGTTCGGCCTTCGCATCAATTACAGAAAGACTAAGGTGATGATCGTAGATCGCGAAAACAACAACTGCCCAGACATCACAAACATAGATCGCTGCGAAGTTGTGCAACAATTTATTTATTTAGGTGCACTTATATCTAATACCGGTAGTTGCGAAATGGAAATACGCCGCAGAATTCAACTGGGCCGTAACGCTATGACGCAGCTCACGAAAGTTTGGTTGAATAGTCACATAACACAATCGACAAAAATCAATCTTGTAAATAGTCTTGTCTTTCCGGTTATGCTTTATGCTTGTGAGACATGGACATTGTTGGCAGCCGACAGACGACGTATTGACGCCTTCGAGATGTGGTGCTGGAGGAGGATGTTGCGAATACCATGGACAGCATATCGCACCAATGTGTCGGTCCTTAATGCAATCCAATTACCACAAAGACTTTCTAGCACTGTCTATAAACGCATCCTTTCCTTCTTCGGTCACGTCAACAGGAGCGGGCATATGGAGAGACTTGTAGTGCAGGGAAGACCTGCAGGATTCCGTCGCCGAGGAAGATCGCCAACCAGGTGGGTGGACATGGTTGAAAAACTTATGAATAGGGGAGACTCGGGCAGCGCCGATCACCTTATATTTACCTATTATAAAATGTTTAAACTTACTTCAATCTGATCGGGATTTCAAATGTGAATAAATTAACATGTTATATACAAATGTTAAAAACGTTAACAACAAAATAGTGAAAAATAAGGATGAAAAAAATTAAAATTAAAAACTTGCGGAATATCGGTTTTGCCCAGTACCCCAGGGTAAAACCGATCATATCACTAGGTAACTAGGGAAAAAGCGATCAGGAATTTCAAATTACTTTTAAAATACTTTTTTTTAAATTAAATGGTTAATAAGCACAAAAACACTTTATTAGCAAACGAACAAAACTTTGGTGAATTAAATGTAAAAAATATGTAATTTTCAAACATGTAGAAACAACTTGGGTTGGGTTAATATTAATGTCTATTTGACACAATAGTGTCTTTGCATTGGTCACAAACGTATACCCCTGTTATGTAATATCTGCATAATTTATGCGCCCAATTGCAGCAAATATTACACTGTAGCCACACTTCTCGTGGACGTGAATTAGAGAATAATCCATGCTAAACATTTAACATCTTCCCTGGATATTCTTCTTTTGGTGGCTTAGGATAAATAAGCTTCTGTTTTGTTTTTTCGTTCTTGCATTTATTGTTTTTTCGTCAGTTTTTAGGGTTTTCTTAATTTTTATTCTTAGTCCATCGTCTATTTTTATTTTTCTTGTAACACTCTCCTTTTTTGTATTTTATTTTTGAGAAATTTCTTCTTTAACAGGTGTAGAAATCAACATTTCCGACTTCTGTGACTTTCTTCTTCGTGTGTTTTGTTTAGAGTCAGCTTTTGGTAGTATCAATATATCGGAAATAACGGTAATCTTTTTTCAGGCGTCATAATATTTTTATTCATATTTGTTGGATCTTTCTCTACATTATTGCCAGATATAATTTGTAAGCCATCTGTCACCTGGACTAAATTTTCAATTCAACAATAATAGGTAGGTAGCTTACAAACCACATTTTTGTAGTTAGGGCAAAACTGATCATGATCGGTTTTGCCTGATCGGTCTTGCCTAGAATTAACTAAATCTCCTTATTTTATTAAATATATGGCAACAATACTTTAGAATATAAATTTTTGAGGTTATGTGTAAAGGAAACAATATCCTTTCGATCAACCCAAAAATTCTATATAAAATAAGAAGTTTAAGCTAAAAATCATCATTAATGTGGAAGAAAACCAAGTATTTTACGTCTTGCAATAACGTTTTAAAGGAATTAAACTAATATTACTTACCAATTCAGCAAAAACTACCGGTATTTATCAGACTATGAGCACCACTTTTAAAATAGCAATGTTGCAAAATTCAATTTTTTGCAGGGTTAGAAATATATTAGTGATTGTTATTGCCCGATATATCGGTTTTGCCCGAGTCTACCCTACCAACCTGGAGGGTGCCGTTCGAAGAAATGAAAACAGAGAAAATTGTAGACGGGCGGTGCGTGCGGCCGTCAGGTCCTTAGAGCCAGAAATTTACGTGATCTGTGAGCCAGAACCAGAGCCACTACACGTCGTAAGCGACGTACGGACTTAGACGACGACGAAAGGATAGTAATGTAAAACAACTCATAACGTCTAAACTTTCTTCTGACGGTGTACTGTCCATAAGCGCCCCAAAAATAGAAGAAAAGCTACAGCAGGATTACCAGGAGATCCCGATCATTTACACTGGTAAGCCTGTACGAGGTGTGAAGAGGCTACAACACATGGATGCAGGGTTTAGGGCTGATAAGAAGGCAAAGAAATCACGTGGTCATAAGTAAAACGTTTAACTTTTTTGCATTTTTTTGTTATCAATAATTCAGTCATATCATTTAAGTTAAAATAAGTATTAATGTATGTTTGCTCAGCATAGTTCTCTTATATTCTGTTTCTGTTTGCTTTTATTAGATTGTAAGTTATTTTTGTATGTTCTTTCGGTAAAAATAAGACGTTTCTTAGGACTTACGACTAAGGAAAATCAAAGACTTTTCTTGATTTAAGTAGGAACAATCTGCGGCTTGTCAGGGGGTTTTTAACAGGACGCTGTCTCCTCCATGGATCCTTAATGGATTGAAGCTAAAAAACAATGGCTAATGCAGTTTCTGTGGGGAAAATAAGGAACACCTGGAAACACCAGAACTCCTCATCACAAATTTTGATACGACTGATATCGCTGATGGAGAACTAACCTATATAAAACCGTCGTAATACTTGCTTTTGTGACCTGCGACTGTGATGAGTTATAACTCAAGAAGAAGAGACACAATAGAGCTATAAGGTTGAAGTGATTAACTTCCACCCTCCCCTCCCCAAAAAATCTACAAGAGAAATAAATAAAGGCAAAAAAACGCACAATACTTGGCGTTCGATCTTCGGTGTTCTTCGGCTATGAAAGCAAGGAAAAGGTACCTATGTCTCGAGCGATCGGGACCTTTAGAAAATCCTGTTACGGGTTTTAGTTACGGCGTGTATAGCGGGGCACATGTCCTTTTTCTTCGGCCATGTCGAAGGAAAACATAAAACCGAGCGACTTCCTCGATAAAGCGGGCCCGCGTTCCGCCGCATTTGCATTGATTTTAGGCCGCAGCTGCCGCCCGCGGCTAAGAAACTGCGGAAATTTATCGCCGCGTCTATTTTTCGCACGGAAAATATTGCATCGGTCCGTTAGGAACACTATTGTCACACTATCGCAATTAGCAAACCAAGAGTTTTAATATTAAAAGATTAAATTGTAGTTAGTAAAAAAAATCTATAAAAAATACACGGTTTCCCAATGGTGTTCCAATAAAGTTCCATTTTCAGATCTTTTTTTAGATTTTACTACATTTTTGTAAAATAGAAGAATAGCGATTGAAGACTGTATCGGAAAGGGGAATTTGGATCACCGCGACCTTATAGATCTATCGTGTCCCCTTTTCTTTAGTTATCATTCAACATACAGTCTCAGGGCTTTGACAAAAGCCAGTATCTGAGAAGGTTTTACAGAGGTTAGTTCTCCATCTCCGATATCATTCGTATCAAAGTTTATAATTAATTAATACAATAGCAAATTATTTTTGTCTTGGCGAACTCAGTGATGGGTGTTTCCCCATCTTTCCCACAGAATCTGCATTCGCCGTTGTTTCTTAGCTTCAATCTACTCAGAGTGTCCTATGAAAAATCACTTAAATCAAGAAAAACCTTTGATTCTTCTCGATCGTAAGTTTTAAGAAATTTCATCAAATGTTTTAGACCGTTGGAAGATTCTCATTCCAGGTTACGAATGGAGTCTTCCAGGTTCTTGACTTCTGGTTTAAGTTGCCTTTCACTTGAGAATCAGAACGGTTCTGTTCCAGTTAGTGGAGACTTTTTCATTACCTTCTATCCCTTAGTGAATTTGTTCAGCTTCTTTAGGTATTCTTTAACCAACTTTGAATTGATGGTTACGGAGTTGATCGCTCTTAGGTTGCTTGAGTATCGGATAAGATCTCGGGTATTTTCTTGTTTCTGATAGTTCCTTATCTAAGATAAATTGTACACATCTTTCAAACTGAATACACATGAACAGTTTTATCAGCTAGTTTATGTCATCATAGTTACTAGTTTATGTCATCAAGCAAATTTGAATTTTGGTAGATAAATTGCTGACAAATAATATGGGACGATAATTTCGCCTAGTACACCAACACAGCGATTAAAATGGCAGATAAATCTGTGGCGAATTATCGGAGGATATTTTGTAGAAAGTTAAGGAATGGGAAAGAACCTCACAAAGATCATAAATGTTTAAGTATCTTCATCCACGCGTAGGTAGTTTTTAAAATCATCAAGATCATCCTCTTGCAGCCGCTTTATAAGCCACATATGGTATAATTCTTTTCCCAATAGACTTGTCTTAACCCAATGCCTTAATCCACTTTGTCCGCTTTTTATTCCCTCGGCGTCATTTAAATTATTTTTTTAATAATCGTAGAGTAAGCAATAAGTAATAGCTAATACCGTATGATCGAGAAAAAACGGCGTCCAGTTGGCTAAGAAATGAAGATCGCTGTCATTTTATGTGTAAATTTATATGGGAAATGTCATCGATCGTCATTTCCCAGCCAACTGGACGCCATTTTTTTTCGATCATACAGTAGCTGAATGCACGCGTAAAGACTTATTGGGAGCAACAAATTGTACCAATTAATTGTTAGATAAATCGTTAAGACAAATATATCGGTTAAATCTTAGTGATGGCACTAACGCAAAATTTTATAAAAAGTTTATCTGACTGTTTATTCCTGGCGTCTATGTCGTTCGTAAAGATTTATCCTTAAAGTTGGTATGATTTATCTTTGGTCGTTGATTTTTCGGAAATCTATAAAATCTTAGCGATTTACTTATTTTCCTTTCAGCCGGTGTTCTAAAATGAACGAAAACGATTAAAAAACGTTATATTGACAGGAATGAAGGGTTATGTTATTATAAAAGAACGCCAAAAGAATAAAAAACGCACGAAGTGGGTTAAGACTTGGATATTGAGAAAGGAATTTGTAGCAAATAATATGTAAAATGAGAAATGAAATTAAACAAACAACGAATTCCGTCAACAGGTCTAAACGAGCTTGGCCATTTACAAAATATCCTCCGATAATTGGCGACAGATTTATCTGCCATTTTAATAGCTGTTTTAGTGTACTAGGAGAAATTATATCGTTCCAATTATTTGTCAACAATTTATCTGCCAAAGTTAAAATTTCCTTTATGACATAAACTAGCAGATTTTTCGTTACAATTTCTGCAATTCAATGATAAATTTGCCAAAAAAAACTGTTCGTGTGTCTCCAGCTAATAGCGTAGATTTCTGCCTAAAGAAGCTTGGGTAGATCCCCATTGGTCTAGAGTATTTAGTTTTCGACCCAAATATAACTCTGGTTTTGGATAAGTGATAAAATCGTATGCCGTATTTTTGCTTCAGTGAATTTTCCCTAAAATTCCCATTCCAAAAATGTGGCAAAGTTATAAAAAAAAAAGAAATTGATTTTTTTACATAATCTTCTGCACATTTGAAGCTCCCCCAGAACAGAACTTGACCTCGCTAAAATTAGCATCGATTGTCATTCCCAAACCGTCTTCTTTGCGATCGTATGGTAGAAGAACCATTATTTAATACAAGCTTCAAAAGCTTGCATCTATTGTTGTTATCAAAATGCATCTATCGATATAAAAAATAAAGCAATCTGAAAAATTTTGCCGGGCCCTTTATAAAGCTAAGGCAAAAGCCAAATCAAGCACTAAATCCTTCATAACTATCCAGCCATGTCAAAATTAAACGACTCCGCGTTATTATATGTCAACCCTAACCCTCACAACGCGCTCCCTCATATGCGAATTCTTTAGTTTCTATTGTAGTCCTTTCTTTTCCAAGCGACCAATCAAACGATACGACGTACGACCCTCCGTTAACCTACACCCTTATGTAGAAAAACCCTATTGTCGTAGCGCGGGGTGACTCAAAGCAAATATGGCGAATCGCATACTAAGTTGGGTTTGTCTCCAGATTTCGATTGATTAAAAGTGGAATGATGGGGCGAAATTGAAGCCATTGTGTCAGAAAAAGGTTTTAGTTTACGGCTGTATTGGATAAATCATTAATTATAATCTGATTTGAAGTACAAACGCTCAAATGATACAGTGCTTTGCACTGTGTCATTAGGACTATAACATAAATAAAAGAAACAAGTTTAGATTGGAAAGTGCCCGTAAGGATAATATAAATACTATTTGGCGCTATTCTTACAACGGTCGCTCTCCAAAGCTTTTGATCATTTTAGAGCGGTTCGGCTTTTTCCGGAATTATGTCGCCAAATATTATTTATTCAAATTTATTATTATTTTCTTAATTTTTTAAATAAAATACAGCGTGTTGCATATAAGAAACTTTATTTTATATAGCTACATGTATGAATACCCATGAAACATTGGAAACCGACGTTAATCCATGATCCACCATAGTTTTTCTTCGCTTTTTAAGTTTCTAATGCCACTTTTTCACAATTATCACGGGTTTGAGTAAATAAGATTTAAATTAAACTCACAAGATAGCAATAATTAGTTTGAAAATGGACATTTTGAACACTTTTCGGTATTTTTTCAATGAGGGCGGTGTAAATTTTGAAAGATTTTATAATTTTTGAAAATTCTGACTTTGACAAGAGAAAATTATTTCTGTTCTTGTTTGTGGTTGTTCTTAACAACTATAGCTAAATCAACTAACCGCTAGAGCAGCGCCTTACAACGTGTGCGCTCCAAAACAATTACAAGTTTTAGCGGCAAGCCGAGCATACTTGTTTCCTTTATCTATGCACTAGAATTTCTGATGTACTCAAATGAATTAGATGATTGAGAACTGGCTACTGATGCGAAAAAGCATGCAAATATAACAGCAACGTCTTCTAATATCTTCCAGTGTTAATTTTAGTTTTAATATTTTTTTCTGTGTTTGTAGCTTAATTCGGAGAAAAATGTAAATCTATATTTTGAAATACGACACATACATCCGTCTCTTAGAAGAACATTCCATTATGTAAATGTATTATACTGACACTGAGAAACATCCTAATCGTTTCACGTTTTCTTTTAAATACACTAGTGTGTCGTCTTAATCTCTAATCTCGACAACTTTCGACAAACTAATATCTCTCTCAGCGTGAAAGCTGTCACTCTAGAAGTCAAAACTACTCGTTTCGGCCATTTTAAGATTACGTTTGTCAACATTTTGTTGCCAGTGGCGTAGAGTCAGCAATCTCCATGAAAAATTTGAATTCTATTTTGTCTATCGACTTCTTTTTTGCTCTGGCAGCTTTATAGCTTTAGTATTTTTTCATTATTTGAAATATTACATATTAAACACGTTTGTCTAATAATTAATAATTCGGGCTTCTTCAGTAATAAACAACGACATAAATAAAGAAATTATTAAAAGAAGTAGAGCTGTAAACAAACACTGATGTGCAAACTGTACCAAACTTTTTTTAAATAAAAAACTATGCAAGGGCACTTTTTGCACAGTCTCACTGGTAAATGAATTTGTCATATTTCAATAACTACAGCTCAGTACATAAATTGTGTAGCTTAGCATATTTTGTTATATTATACTTGGCGGACAGTGAAACTTGGCAAGAAGGAATGCAAAGATTATTAGGAAGAGAAATTAATAGTTGAAAATGTATAATCTTCTTCTTATAGTACCATCTTCTAATGAAGGTTGTCTGTCCTGTGCAGCTCGAAACAGTTTGTATGAGTTCAGGCCAGTCTCGTAAGTTTTTCAACCAAGAGTGCTTGCGTTTCCCAAGTCCTCTTCTGCCTTCTACCTCTCCTTCTATAATCAATCAGAAGCTTTGCTCTGCTATTGTGCATGACATGGCCCAGGTAACAGACAGGTTTTTTTTATATTTGCAAGTAATTCCCTTTCCTTGTTAAACCTCCCAAGAACCTCTTCATTGCGTACATGGTGTGTCCAGGGTATTTTCAAGAGTCTTCTGTAGATCCACATTTCAAAGGCTTCGAACCGTCTCATGGTGTTCATTTTAATCGTCCATGTCTCACAGCCATATAAGAGGATTAAGTATACATAACAATGGACAAAACGCAGAAGTATGTTGATGTTGAGTGATCGGTTACATAATAGGTTTCTCATTTTGTTAAACATTGATCTAGCCTGTTCTATACGCGATGTAACTTCTAAGTTAAGGCCAAGGTCCAATGTTAGCCAGGATCCCAGGTATTTGAACTTATTTACCGTGTCTACGCATTGTCCGTATACTCGTATGTTAGGTGGTGGAATATTTCTCCTACTAACGACCATTATATTGGTTTTTGCCGTGTTTATTTTAAGGCCCAATGGATCTCCTTTCCGAACTATGGCGTCTAGAATACACAAATCTACTACACTAACTACACTGAACCTTTAATCTGGATAAATCATCAATTCATTCTTCGAAGTCTCATTTATGGAGAGCTACATTTAGACGAACTTTGGTAAACGCTGAATCCATCGGAAACCTCTACTCCAAAAGAAATCGGATCAAATGACCCTTCTTTATCACTATAACAAACCATTTGAAGTGATGAACTTAATGATGAATTTGAACCAACATTCCTTCAGAACATACTAACATCGTATATAGGCGGGTCAGAAACCTCCGATGGAACAGAAGCTGGAGTATTTAGGGAAGGACTTTATTTTGATCAACTTCGAATTGAAGGTTACTAAGTTGATCGCTGTTAAGGCTGCTTGACTATCGAATAAATATATCTGAAAAATACCATTACTTACTACTTTGCTGAAATCTACTTCACTGGCTGCCAGCTATCAGTTACGACACTGTCCATCACTTGGCAAAATCTATCCGTTAACAGGGTTAATCGCAAATGAAACGTCAACGTTTCGAGCGGATTAGAGCGTCTTTAAAGGGTTTTCACACCAAACAGTGTCGTCGTCGTCGGCGGCGGCTAATCCGGCCCGTTGTCAATGGACTGGCGAAAAGGGCGCTGTTGTGGCGGAACCCCGCCGCGATAATACCTTGTTTTGTTTTCGTTTTCGATTAGGACAAGGTCTAGAAGAAAAGGGATCTGAAACTGATACCCCGGGGCACTTGTTTATGTGGTTTTGGAGAAGAAGTATCGAGGAAATGTGATTTATACTTAAGTTCTCGTATTGTTTTCGGAAAATAATTGTCTACAAAGTCGAGAACAAAAAATCTCTATAGAAATGACTTAATTCCAGTAAATCTAAACCGCATATACATAGTGTTTCAAAAAGCATGTGCCATCCCTCGTGGAAAGATTCCTCGCGTAAAAATATGATAGATATATTTTTTATATCATACAGTTCATATCAAATAAACTTTTAGTCACGTGATTAAGCTTGACCGGCACAGCGTTGCCTACAAATCAACTCAAAGTGCCCACTTGCCCACTTAATATTTTCTTTTAATCAAAATATTGTAAGAAACAAAAATAAATTAATTATAAATATATAAACAGTTATTATTTACAACAACAAAACTCACCTTCTTAGCAGCACTTAAGGGACATAAAGGGCCATTACTACCGCCTTCCCGTTCAAAATATTCTAATACAGTTGCGATGAGTTTTTATGGCTATTAAGATGTCTTTACACTTCGTACTAAAAGAGATTCTAAAAAGAACAACGTTCGACTGCAAGGTCTGTTAGTAAACTAATACGATAGCTTAAATTATCAAAACACTACTTATTTAAAACAAAAACTCGTAATACAAAACTAAAGTGTCAAAACGAATGACAATAAATAAATAAATGTGGCAACTTGACACCTCTTACAGCAGAGTTACCACCTGAATTTACAGCGAAAAATTTAAATTCCAGTTAGTTAGCCCGGCGCCGAATATATCCATGGTTGGCAACAATGAATTTAAAAATCGCACACTCGATTACGTAACTAAAAGTTTAATTGGATATCAAATATACATAGGTCCGATTTTGTAATCTGGTAGCGCTCATACGCTGAGTGAATAAGCTAAATTTTGGAATAATAAATTGCATGTCGGTTAGACACACTGGGGATACCACCGTAAAAAAAACGCGCCGCTTCTTTCAGTGAAATTAAGTTTTTTTGCCCAAAACACATGTTAAAGTAGGTACACTTTGCGGCGCTCCTACGCCAAAACTACTGAATTTTCGAGAAAAAAAGAAGTTTTTATATGAATTGTAGAAAATCTTTCTTTCTCAAGTTTTGTTTTGTATATAAATGTTTTCTCGTAAAATGAGTCAGAAAGAAGATCGAAAGTCGAAAAACATTTTAGACCCCAGATTTTCAAGATGGCAGCGTGAGCGGTAAAGATACGAGGTGGTAAAATTGAAATTCGGAAAGAACACATCGAAATCTATAAAAACACAAATTTTGAAAACTCCCGGAAAACTTTCTATTAATAGGACAACAAAATATTAGTGTATAATGGGTGTTTCTAATAATTATATTGTAGCCTCCCTCACACATACTTTCTTTGTAGTTGGGCCCATTGTTGTTTATTTTTGGCTATGCGGGCCCAAGTTATCCCTCCTAATTTCCTAATACAGGGTTGTTCACCACATACGACACGGAGTATTGTAGCTAAACGATGAGATTTTTACAAATTGTAAGTTTTGGGTTCGATGAAGGACTATTAGAGGTACAATTTAAAAATAATTTTACAAGATACAGAGTGTCCCAAATAAGTAAAAAATATCAAAGTTGTATTTTTTTAAATGGAACACCCTGTATATTATTACATTTTTAGTTTCTACGATTAAAATAAAGGTAAATTTGATTAAGGTTTATTATACTTAAACCTTACCGGTTTTGAAATATTTTCAATTTTGTGAAATTGCAGTTAAAATTTTAAGGCTTCATTTCTCCAAGGGTATCAAAGTTTTTAATACTAAATGTTTACTGAAGTTTATTTACTGATCAGTTATTGTGTTGCAATAATAAAAATAATACTACCTTATACAGAGTGTCTAAAAATTTATTTTAAATAATTATTTGCTTCAAACGGCAATAACTTGTTTAATTTAAATGGAACACCCTGTATATTTTACGAGAATCAGATGCACAATTTAATTCTCTATCAACTTATATTATACCATTTTTTACCTATCTCTTTAAGTTTCCGTAGAAAATGCATTTTCTTGTAATTTAGAACTTATTTATCAATATACCCATGGACTATTGACATTTTAGATTATTTTTACAGATGTACCAAATTTTTAAAGAGTACAGATACTAATATTGTCGGTATAATTCATTTATTTCATTAAAAAATTAAAAAAAAACTGTTTAAATATTTGTTAAAGAGGATCAATTAACATGATTCCAGTATTCAAACTACATTAACTGACTGTTTGCGTTGATTAACAATAATTGCTCCAAATACTAAAAAACTGAATTTTGTATGGGCATTAGACAGTGTGATAAAAAGTAACACCTTAAAAATGATATTTCATTTTTCATAAATACTTATTTATAACAACAGAGACTTTAATTTGATAACTTATTATTATATTGATTTCTGACTCAAATCCACATTTATTTATAATAATTTATTAACGAACACAATTAAGTATGTAATTAATTAGTATATGGGCGGAAATAATGGTGTTATATTTAATTAATGGTATACTCTTTGATAAAGATTTAAATAGTTTTCTTTTTGCATACAAATGGGCTAGTAATATTATCGTTTTGCTAAAAACGATAATATTACTAGTCTGTACATTTTGTACATTTGCTGCTTTAAAAACAATCTAAAATGTCAATATTCCATGGGTATACTGATAAATAATGAGGTCTAAATTATAAGAAAATGAATTTTCTACGAAAATTTGGACAGATAGGTTACAAATGGCATAATACCATTTGATGGACAATTTAATTGTGCATCTGATTCTCCTAAAATATACAGGGCGTTCCATTTAAATTAAAGAAGTTATTGCCGTTTGAAGCTAATAATTATTTAAAATAAATTTTTAGACACTCTGTATAAGGTAGTATTATTTTTATTATTGCAACACAATAACTGATTAATAAATAAACTTCATTAAATATTTAGTATTAAAAACATTGATACCCTTGGAGAAATGAAGCTTTAAAATTTTTACTGCAATTTCACAAAATTGAAAATATTTCAAAAACGGTAAAGTTTAAGTATAATAAACCTTAATCAAATTTACCTTTATTTTAATCGTAGAAACTAAAAATGTAATAATATACAGGGTGTTCCATTTAAACAAATACAACTCTGATATTTTTTATTTATTTGGGACACTCTGTATCTTGTAAAAATATTTTTAAATTGTAGCTCTAATAGTCCTTTAACGAACACAAAACTTACAATTTGTAAAAATCTAATGGTTTAGCCACAATACTCCGTGTCGTATGTGGTGAACAACCCTGTATAATGGTCTCATCTCAGGCTCGGTCTCCTTCTAAGTCCTTTAATTCCTCGTGGGAGTCGTGGGTACCACGCTGTGATTTTTGTGGTCCATCTGTTGTCCGTCTTTCTTGCCAGGTGTCCTGCCCATTGCCATTTGAGCGATTTGACTCTGTGAATGACATCTATTACCTAGATCTTTTTTATTTTTTTACAGTCTCTCTTGGTTATTTACAGCATATTTCGTTCCATTGAGCGTTGTGCGATCTACAGTTTCCTTATGTTGTATGTTTTAAGCGTCCAGGTTTTGCATGCATAGGTCATGACTGGAAGGACACATTAGTCGAATGTTTTCTTCTTTAAATAGAGTGGCTTTCTAGATTTGAATATGATTGGAGTTTCCTCCAAACTATTCCATGCTAAGGTAATTTTTCTGTTGATTTCTGGTAGTAGAGATCCCGAGCTTTGTATCAGTTGTCCCAAATACATACAGAGAAGACCAGGCTACTAGTAACATAGCAAGTTGCCGGACGAATTTACGTTTACCCGTTTTGTGTTCGTACTCGAGAGTCACTGCCGGCTAGTCGGCTGGTCAGAGAGTACGCAGTTGCAGTTGTGCTTGGACGGGTCGGCCGTGACAGACTAGGAATATGACGCGAGGAGTGCCGTGTATTTATTATTTTCATTTTAAGTGTTTACCTTCATTTATTATTTGAGTGGGTTTACAAGCCAAAACTAAAAATAAATAAATTCTCTAAACCCAAAAAAAAACTATAATATGACTCTAAATAAAAGAAAGTTATAACAAGTGTTCAAAAAGACCACATTCTTGTGCTAGACAGAAGCCTAGGCGGTCGTAAAATCCCCGTCTGACATTGGCTAACATATTAGGGCTAATAGTTTGGAAAGCCTTTCGTATTTTTACTTGAAGCTCTTCCAGATTATTAGCTCTATTATGACCATACACTTTGGATTTTACATAACCCCACAAAAAGAAATCATTAGGGAAAGATCAGGTGATCTAGCGGGCCACAAAATAGTTCCATATCCACTAATTAAGCGGTTGGGAAAAGTATTGTTCAAATATTCTTAAACAATATGGGCATTGTGGGCAGGGCAACCACCTCAGCAATTTGATTACTTGAAAACGTGGGATTTTGATCCGCGGTAGCACAAACGAACACTTCCTTTAACTCCTGTTCTTCATTAATCAACAAATCAGGCTTTTTGTGTTTTTGTAGGGACACGTACCCATGTGTTTCAAAATTATTAATAACTCTTGATATAGTAGGTAAAGATGGAAATGGCCTGTTTACAAAAGTTAGTGGAAAAATTGTTTGTATATCCCGATAAAACCTATTTTGGAAATACCATTTTACAATTTGAATTTTCTCACGAACTTCATAAACATCCATTATTTTACTTAAAAAATAAATTTTACACGAGAACTGTCGCGAGAATCTACGTATTCGTTTTGGCTATTAAAACACGAATAAATACAAATTCTGAAACATTCTTATCACATATCGACCTTTTTTTATTTTATCACATTTTTTCGCCTGCTTTTTATCTGGCAGACGGGTATACGCTAATTCGTCCGGTTCTGCCTATATTACTACTACAGTGGTCCGGTCTGTATATTCTTCTACTGTTTCCAGTTTTGTGTTATTTATTAGAAGGTCTTCTTTCCACTAGTTCGTTGTACATTAATTTAGTTTCTGTTAAATTAATTTTGGGACCTACTTTATTGTTGTCTGTATTTAGTTCATTAATTCATGCTTGTAGCTTTTCAGGATTATTGGCAATTAGAACTATATCATACAGTATATCTCATTACTAATATATTACACTCATCGATTGGAAGAAACGCTAGAACCAGTAACCCGGAATAAACCGCATTCGAAAAATATAATTTATTAGGCATCTGCAACGCCAAATTGTAACGCAACGCTAAACGACGACCTAATCTGAACCCGTTGGCAGTTAGGCTTCCCGAGGGGGAAAAATAAAATAAGATTTATACCCGGTTTTTATGTGTGAGAACCCCCTTCGCTCTGAGGCTTACGGTTACGGAGGGGGCGAAATGCAGGCCGCCGTAAAACAAATAAATTACGTCACGAGGAATAATGGACGGAATAGGAAATAAACAAGACGCGACGAATCGCCTTTCCATTCTCGATTTGGTCTGAAGGAAGTCGTTAACATCACCAAGTACTTATGGCGTTTTAGTATGATACTAAACGTTATGTTTAAAAGTGTAAAAATAAAAAAAAATAACTGGCTAAACATGGGTCAGATATAGTTAACGTTCTTGATTATCTTTCTTTCCTTCTCCGACTTTGTCTGTTTAAATTACATGTTCATAACTCTTCAATTTTTATTACTTTGTTTATTCTCTGTTTCGTTTAGAGAAGCTAAACAAATTAGGTAAAGAAAATAAAGACGTTCTACTCTGGGCCCACCAGGGGATAGAAGTCTAAGACACTCCAAGATGTTCGTACAATGTTTGTACTGTTTCTGTACAAAGCTGATTGTGTCTTCCTACTCTAGGTACCATATGATCGAAAAAAAACTGCGTCAGCGATGGCTATGAAATGAAGATCGCTGTCATTTTATATGTAAAATTA
Organism: Sitophilus oryzae; assembly: GCF_002938485.1. NCBI lineage: Eukaryota > Metazoa > Arthropoda > Insecta > Coleoptera > Curculionidae > Sitophilus > Sitophilus oryzae. The sequence continues at coordinate 1,899,117 of NW_022146390.1, read as the reverse complement.
ATTATGGAGAATGTAATCGAATCATTTAGAAAGGCGCAACAATTATTTAAAAATTCAAATCAAATTTAAATCTGTCAAGTGAGATGACAGTAAATGACAAGTTCTGTCGGAAAGAATTATGTATACAGGGTGAGCCTTAAATAAGTGTCTGTGTTTTTAAAAAGTTTCCAAAAACCTTTTTAAAAAATCCCAAATTTTCAGAAAAAAAATTACCACCCCTATAATATTTGCACTTGTTTAAGACTCACCCTGTATAATATTTAAAAGGAAAAACAATTAATCAAACAAATTTTTTATCTCATCATAAATGATATAAGAATTTTTGAAAAAAAATTTCCAAGTTTTTAATAAATCACATGTAAGAAGAGACTCGATCGTCTATTCTCATTTCATAAAGAGATGTCGCACTGTATCGGGTGCGGGTGGCCAACTAAGAATGGACGCCGGCTGTATCTCAGAAACTACTTATCGTACAACTTTGGGTAAAAAATTCTATCAAGTAAATCGACCAAGAGAAATCGCTGGAAATTATTTTCAAGTTCGAAAAATGTCCGCTAGAGGGCGTTTCTCTGATAACCAATCAGAAAACAGGGTTTTTCTCAAAAATATGCAGGTAAACAGGTATTTTAAATATTACTATTGTAATCATCGAGAAATTTGTAATTTTGTATTTTGCTCTATCTACTAAAATAAAGTGATGGGGGAAGTTTAAATTTGCTTTTATTAAAATAAGGATAACTCTGGTTTAGGTTACCCGATTTAAACAAAAAAAACTCGTTCAAAAGAGCTTTTCTTCCTTAATGATCTCCAGTATAAATTTTGTTTCCATTTTTTTTTTCGTGGTAGCTAGAGGGCGCTGTTTGACATCATAACAGATATTGCCCTTTTGCATAAAAAAATTAAATAGGAGGCTATATTTCTCTTTGCACAGTTAAATAGAGCACAAATTTTCCAAAATATCAGCGCAAATCGCAACTTTCTATCTTTTCTCTAACCGGAAATATTAACAGAACAAATCATGTTAGGCTCCCGCTTAGGATTATATAGTCTAAAAATTATAGTAGTAGGCTAGAAAACAAAAATAGATAACTTGGTTACGTCAAAATATCAAAACATATATTTGAACTTCATTTTAATACCATTTGATTGTTATTTATCCATGTTCGTTCTTGATTCGACCCCATAAATTAAAACCCAGGCATATTGAATGCGATGACCTAGTTGGCCATGGAAATATGCAGCTCCAGCCTCTCTATCTACTAAAGTAAGTGGTATCCAAAAAGCCTCACACATTCATAGCAAAATAAGCGGCACAACTGCATCAACTACATCAACTGCATTCATGCTGATAAAATTGCAACAACAATTTCATCAAGATGGATCCCCTAACAAAATTGGCAGTTCATTTCTTAGAAATTATGGATAGTTCATTTCATTCAGACAATTAAAAAGGTCCAATCATTCGCCATCCTAGAATTCCTGCTTAAACATTTACCGACCAACGGTCTTGGTTCTGAACTACTTGCACCATTATTTGGACCAGTAGTGCATATTGTTAAGATTCGCACCTTCGACTTCGGTGCTATATGAAAGGTGATCCAAACGACATAAACGTTATAATATAATAATAAGTAACACAAAACAACAGGTAAAACACGAAAACAAGCGAAATCGAGGACTAACTTGGATTAATAGCTAATAACATGTAATGACGCTACATGAAATAAACCCCTAGTTTTCGGCCATACGAAAATCGACCGTTTACTGTTAAAAGCAATACGGCGGCACAAAATTCCTAGAAATTTTATTAAAATTATTAATTGTCCGACTTTCCGACATTTTAATCTGAGAACTACCTACTACCTACATATAATTAACCAAGAAATTAGTAAAAAATGATGTCAATTTTTTTATGAAAACGCCCGAAATTCGCATGCATGAAAACTGAACTTAAAGGTTTTGATATTTTGACATAACTAATTTACCTTTGTTTCCTAGCCTACTACTATAATTTTAAGACTATATAATCGTAAGCGGCAGCCTAACATGATTTGTTCTCTTAATATCTCCGGTTAGAGAGAAGATAGAAAGTTGCGGTCTGCACTGATATTTTGGAAATTTTGTGCTCTATTTAACTGTGCAAAGAGAAATATAGCCTCCTATTTAATTTTTTTATGCAAAAGCGCAATATCTGTTATGATGTCAAACAGCGCCCTCTAGCTACCACGAAAAAAAATTATGGAAACAAAATTTATACTGGAGATCATTAAGGAAGAAAAGCGCTTTTAAACGAGCCCTAGTTTAATTAAATCGGGTAACCTAAATCAGAGTTATCCTTATTTTAATAAAAGGAAATTTAAACTTTCCCCACCACTTACTTATTTTATGAGATAGAGCAAAATACTCTATATCAAAAAAATTACAAATTTCTCGATGATTACAATAGTAATATTTAAAATACCTGTTCACCTGCATATTTTTGAGAAAAACCCTGTTTTCTGATTGACTATCAGAGAAACTCCCTCTAGCGGACATTTTTCGAACTTGAAAATTAATTTCCAGCGATTTCTCTTGGTCGATTTCTGAGATACAGCCGGCGTCCATACACCCGGTATAGACGGTGGTACATCTAATGAGTGATTTTAACAAAATCTGACAAATAATGTACAGGTAACAATGATCTGTAATATGTAAGTGTCGAAAACCGACAAATTGGTACAAAGATGGAGATCAGATTAAAACCCGAAGAAATTTCGACTAGTCAAGACAGAAGATGAGTTATAAGACGGAGCGAACCACCACAAAAGATAACCGATAAGTCACTGTCGACGTCACCGGCCATATGGAATGTAAATCGACCGGCTTCGGTGGTTTTTAAATTGAAAAAAGACCAAAATAAAAACCGTGGCGCGAACCAAAAAAACATTTGACAGCGCCTAATCAATTCCAAAGGCGACTTGCTCTTGCGCCCGAAAAACAAATGAGCGGCATTTAATCAGATCCTTTCTGGGCAAAGTTATTAATTGAAAATCATTTTTAAAACAGAAACTAATACGGGCATAAATATCTCCACCGTCATTTGTTTCTTCTTTGCCACTTGATGGACGATCGGTTGGGTTCACTTGTTCAGAAAACGTAAAATAAGAAATCTATAACCTGTAATATTTATGTAGTAGGTACTTAGGAGAATATCCTGATGGTCTCAGATACCTCAGTTTCAATTTGCTGGTATAAACTTTATTTTTGATTGCTTTTTTAGAGTAGATGTAGATTGTATGGGGGGGGAGTTATCATGTCTTGTCTCCCTTTCTTGAGTTATAACTCATCATACAGTTTCAAGGCTTTGGCAAAAGCCAGTATCCAACAGTTAACATCATCAGCAGACGATTAAAACTGTTCATCTGTTTCCAGTTTTAATCATCAGCTAATGATGCTAAAAACCAGATTTAATCATCTGCTGATGATTAAAGCATGGTTAGAAAAACGCGCGTCCAGAGCAAAAGTAAATTGTTTTGGTGTATATTGTGGTGAACTAGTGTTTAATGTTACAGTACGTCTGTCCGTTCTGTAGCTACGGGGTATCCGTGAGAGGGGAAACGATATTCTTTCGATGTTCTTCGTAAAAAATTAGGCGACGCGTCCCATCAATAAAAAATCGACAAATTTGCAAGTAGCCAATAAAATGAGTGGGCGGAGCGATTAGCGGTGACGTACTCCTCAAGTCGACGTATAAAATATATTGCTGTTTATTTAAATGTTTTTTGTCCGCATTCCTTTCATAGACATAGATCCAGCAGACGTACTGTACTGTTGTAACGCCAAAGGTTTCAACCCCCAACTGTAATCTAATTTGTTCAGCTTCTATAGGCATTCTTTTAACAACTTTGAATTAATAGTTACTGAGCTGAATCAACTCAGTTGATCACTCTTAAGGCTGCTTGATTATCGGAAAGGCATTTGTCCTTTGCAGATTATAAAAAACACATTAAAAATAATTTAGTAATTTAACAAAAATTAGAACTTCTTTTACTGATTTGTGAGGTTCTTGTTCTTCTGATGATTGCTGTTTTTGGTTGTTGTTCCGGATTTTACACTGTTTTGTCTTGCCTCACTGATTATCTCCGCAGATGCTTGGTGAAATAATTTCATAAAATAAGTGAAAACATAATAATTATTGTTACGGATTCCTTGGGTCCACTAATTTAAACTCACGATAAAATACTTAACGAATGTATTTTTCTCACTTTGTACACACAATTTATACTGATTATAATACACAGTTTATGCAACTACTATTATTATTATTATGTTTTCACTTTTTTTATTTTATATTTTGTTTTATATTTCGGTTTTTTAATTTATTGCTATTTTATTTTTAGGGTCTCACCACTCTGGCACTTTGTATCGGTTGTTTAATCGCGGTGCGATCCCTTAAACTTTTAATTACATAATCGAGGGCCAGATTTTTAAATTCATTGTTGCCAACCATGAACATATTCGGCGCCGAGCTGACTAAGTGGAATTTAAATTTTGGGCTGGGGATTCAGGTGGTAGCTGTGCTGTACAAAATGTCAAGTTGCCGCATTTATCTATTTATTTCCTGACATTGTCATTCGATTTTTAACACTTCAGTTTTGTATTACGAGTTTTTTGGTTTAAATAAATAATGTGGTAATACTTAAGCTTAAAAATGTTTACTAGCAGACCTTGCAATCGAACATTGTTCTTTTTAGAACCCCTTTTAGTGCGAAGTGTACACGATAGATTAATAGCCGTAAAAAACTAATCGCAACTTTATTAGAATAGTTTGAACGGGAAAAGCGATAGTAATGGCCCTTTATGATCCTTAAGTGCTATTACGAAGGTGAGATTTGTTGATGTAAATAATAACTGTTTATATATTTATAATTAATTTATTTTTCTTTCCTAAAATAGTTTGATTAACACGAAATATGTAAAGGTAGGCAACGCTGTGCCGGTCAAGCTTCATCACGTGACTAAAAGTTTATTTGATATGAACTATAGATAGGTACTGCCATTTTACTTCATAGATTTAAGTTCGATTTGAATATTTAAATGATTTTTAAGCTTTCCTGAATTTATTATATATGATTTCTTGTTTACTTTATAATTGGTTTTATGCCTATAAAATATATAAATTTGGAGGGACATAGGTAGTGCCAAGACTTGAAATATGTTGAGATTGAGATTATTGTGAATCTTAAAAAAAAGGCTGGAGTGCTGTTAAGAGATTTTTTTTGAAAAAAATGGATTTTTTCTACATAAAGACACCTGGTTAATCTATCAAAGATATTTTCAAAGTTACAGTGTTGTCACAAAAAATTATGAAATTTGTCTAGAGTTGACTAGCTATATTTTAAACTTGCATTTTGATATTTATTTACTACTGGTCCAAAATAATTTAAAATACGTCAATTGAATGAATTTTACTCAGTTGTTTCAGTAGCGTACTTATATTTTTTAGTAAATAATTATTAAGTTATTTATTTTTTTTAATAAATATATTTTTAACTTTTTCTTCTTATTATTAAACATAAAACAAAATCAAAATTTTCAATCGCCAAGACTACCCTGTCTCGAGTCTGTAGATCGATACACCGCAAACTTATAGATCTGTATTGTGTCCCCTTTTCTTGAGTTAAAACTAATCATACAGTCTCAGGGCTTTGACAAAAGCCAGTATCTGAGACGGTTTTACAGAGATTAGTTCTCCATCTCCAATATAAATCGTACCAAAATTTATGGCACGAATGGTTGTCGTCTCGACGTATTCAGTGATGAGGTGTTCTGGTGTGTTCCCATTTTTGCCACAAATTTGCCACAAATTCGCCGTTGTTTCTTAGCTTCCAATCTACCGAGGTGTTCATTGAGGAGAGACAGTCCTGTTAAGATCCCCGTGACAACCAGAAGATTGTTCTAACTTAAATCTAGGCGAATATTTGATTTATCTATGTTGTAAGTACTCAGAAATGTCTTCGAGTGTTTTGGACCGTTGGAGGATTCCCATTCCTAATTAGGAATGGAGTCTTTCAGGTTCTTGAGTTCTACTAAAGTTAGTTTCCACTTGCAAAGCAGGACGGTTCTGGTCCAGTTAGTGGCGTGTTCGCTCCTTTCCTAGCTAGATCGTTTGCAAGTTCATTGTCTTCTATCTCTTGGTTAGCTGCTGTTAGCTGGCACCAGTAGTATACTCTCTTTTTTTCTCAGGTAAGATTTCGACAGTACGATGACAGAAGAACAACAAATGACGTTCCATACCAATCTACTTATTTTATTAAAAAAGTTTCTAATATTTTTGGATTCTAATATTTATGGATGGGTTTAAACATAAATCCGTCATGCGTCGTCTCTTGTTGGTTTTAACCAGTGTTATTGGTTTATTTCAAAAATGACAGATCATATTTCAATTTTATTGATTTGACGGAACGATGAACGACAAACGGATGCCGATGCGTATGAACTCACCTATAGATTTTTAAGGCTTGTCAAAGTGTTGCCAAATTATAGGTTATAATTTTATGTCAATTTATGTCAAATATCTGCGTTTTGGAAGATGATGCATTTTGATACGTGTTACGTGTGTTTTGTGTCTTTTGAAGTCAAGTGGAGAAAAAATCGAGGGAAAATTAACTGTAGACCCAGAGCACAGTTTATAGTTAATACTCGCTGCCCAGGGAGAAAGTTTTACACACCAATAAAGTTACCATCAATAAAGTTTGTATACCATCTCGTCGTAGATAAGTGCATCTCGTATATTCTACAAGGATTGTACTAAACATATCCTACTGGAGTAGCTGTAAAATATCGACATCACACGATAGGTAAATAATGGATTTTAGTACTACAGAAAAATAATGTAAAAAGGTACAGGTTTAAAAAAATTAAGATTAAAGTTAATTAATCAACCAAAAACAATTAAGGTATAAAATTTGGTATCTAAGAGTTATTATTAATAAAAGAGTTTGTTTTATTTATTCCTGTGGAATATTACAAATTTGTATTGGTACATAAATTATACTATTCATGAATATAATAATAAATGCGTGAATTTTCTTGAAGCCTAAAAGTAAGAAATAGTTCTTTTTTATATTTTTTTGGTATGTGGTGTTTTGTTCTTGTTTGTTTTGTATTAACACATGCCGTTTTTTTTAATAAAATAACTCGATTACATTTTTTCAGTTTCATACAGTTTTTTTTCACAGTATGTTGGAGTAATCACTTATCAGTCAAATTTTAAATATATTAATTTCCTGCTATGCATTCCAGTTGTACCAACTTATAGAAATAAAATAAACTACTTTGAAATTAAAATGACAGACACATCTATCACTGTCAAGGATCTTGTCGTTGGACAGACTATAGCAGGACACTATTTTCTTTGCCTAATTTGTTCAGCTTCTCTATGCATTCTTTGACTAACTTGGAATTGATGGTTAGTCAGCTTGACTATCGGATAAGATAGCTATTTGTAGTTTTTGTTGCTAAAAGTGAAACGGCTGAGTCTAAAAGTAAACATAACGTAACCAAATTGAAACTATTATTTGGCGTAAAAAAAGAATATTCTCATTGCTGACTATGACAAAACTAAACGATTCGGCTAATAGTTTCGGAATAAGTACGACAAAATAAACGTGGCTAATTAATAAAACGCACCGAAAACGAGAAACTTCTGTTTCGCAAGCGCAATTATAAAACGCATTATCGTCTTTAGTGCATTATCCCATTATACACCGCATGACACTAAAGCGTACGTACACACAGTTCCGAAAACTATAAAGATCGCAGAAACAATGAAAACGATTAACATTTTGTGTTGTCGGCTCGGGCAAAGGCGGCTTTGATCCGCGTGAAGACTGCACAATCACGGATCGATTTCGAAAGCCATTGCTCGGTTGCAAAAAAGGCCGTAAACGTTTTGCGTTTCGCCATTTTTTCAGTGCGGCCCGTTTTTTCCGTCGTTTTGGTCGTGGCGTTTGCCCGAAAAAAATATCCGCTAATTAGCGCTGGAACGGGGCCTTCGGGGGCCCTTTTGGCACTCGCAGCTGTGCCCAAAAGCCCGTAAATATTTTATTTTTCCCGGTTTTCTTAAAATAACGACATTTAAATATTCTCGCGCGGTAAAATCATGTTTTTTCAAGTCTTTGTTTCAAAAGGCTGTTTAGTGGCACCTTTTCTTGTATTCAGCTACAAAAATATTTTCCACAGAGAATAGAAATACAAAACTCTGTCATTTTCCAGGATTATCTAGAAACAGGAAGTTATCCGCGACCTTATAAATCTATTATGTACCCCATTCTTGAGTTATAACTCATCGTACAGTCTTAGGACCTTGACAGAAGGCAGTCCCTGAGACGGTTTTGCAGAGGTTGGTTCTCCATCTCCAATATCAGTCGTATTAAAGTTTATGGCATGGATGGTCAACATAATCTGATGCATTCGCCGTTGTTTCTTAGCTTCAATCTTCTGAGGTGTTCATTGGGGAGAGAGTGTCTTGTTAAAAACTCTGAGACAATCCGAAGATTGTTCTTATTTAAATCAAGGAAAATCTTTGATTTTTTGCGGTTTTCTCAGAAACATCTTCGAGTGTCCTAGACCTTTGCAGAATTCACATTCGAGCTTACGGATGGAGTCTTCCAGATTCTTGAGTTCAACTTTGAGTTGGTTTCCATTTAGGAAGCAGAACGGTATCAAAAGGCTGATCATACTTAAATGAAGGAAAATCTTTGATTTTTTCTCGGTCGTAAGTCCTGAGAAATTTCTTCGTTTCTCCATCTCCAGTATCAGTCGTACCAAAGTTTTTGGGACGAATGGTTGTCGTCTTGGCGCACTCAGTGATGAGGTGTTCTAGTGTTTCTCCATTTTCCCCACAGAATCTGCATTCGCAGTTGTTTCTTAGCTTCAATCATTGAGGAGACAGTGTCCTGTTAAAAAAACCTTGACAATCCGAAGTTTGTTCTTTTTAAATCAAGGAAAATTTTTAATTTTTCTCGATCGTAAGTTTTCAGAAATTTTTGAGTGTCTTAAGACTGTAAGGATTGCAATTCCAAATTACGAATAGAGTGTTCCAGCTTCTTGAGTCCTGCTTTAAGTTAGTTTCTACTTGGAAAGCAGAACAGTTCTGGTTCATTTAGTGGAGTGTGTGTTTTTTTTCTACACAGATCTCTTTTTTTTACCCTCTAACCCTTGGTGGACTGGCACTCAATGTAGGAGGACTTTTTTCTTGATCTCTTGTAATATTTTCTTTTTCGTCTTTCTATTAGGTTAAAAATACCACCCACCACCTTATATCGTGTCTTTATTTATATTATTGAAATGAAACTTCTTTACGCACGCTGGGAGTAAAAATTGAAGAACGTCAAACACGAGCTAGCATCACGAAACACGTTACGAAAAGTGGCAACGATCGAAAAAATGGTAATGCCAATGAGGAAGTTGAGATGGGTCGTTGGAGAGTGTGGCCCTGTGTGAGCTAGGGGGCTGAAACCCGGAATGTAGCCTCTTCGAGCCTCATTTTTTCATGATATTTTGGCAGCGTTTAGTGCACTATGAAACCCCATTGTCAATGGCGAAAAAAAAAATCGTCCGAGTTGGTTAAACGAGATTGGACTAGACTGAACTCACACGAATTGTTTCGAGCTGCACAGATTGTTTCGCTGCGATTGTTGTCAACCTTCATTAGAAGATGATACTATAAGATGAAGAAGTTTCACTTCAAATATGCCCACATAGTGCACACATTTTTTTATTTTACATTTCTATATTGTGTGTTTATTTTTATTTAGAACACTGGTTGTAAATTTCCTATATACAAACGTCACAGCTACAAATATTTAGGGCAACTATTGCCCCAAAAAAGGGCAATAAATACCTACTTATAAGAAATATATAATAAAAAACACCCATTGGGGAAACGTCCAATAATACTTTCCATTATTTGAATAAGGGAAATATTATGAGAAATATACAGGGTGGCCCATCGAAAACGTTCCGCAAGGCATAAGGGCCAGGGTATTTTTTTTTTTCAAAAAATCCAAAAACACGTCAATGTTGTTTGTGAGGGGGACAACTTTTGCCCCAAAAATGGTCGCAAAATCTTCAACCCTCTAAACGGGGGTGTTATCCCCCAACTTTTTTCAAATGGGAAGGGGGTCAAGTTGTACCGCAATGAAAAGGGCTTTCTATTCTCTATACTTTCCCGCTTCGCTTTTGAAAATCGGTCGAGTCATTGAGAAAATATGAAGGATTAAAATTTGAAAAGTTTATTTAAACATTTATCAGAGTAAATGATAAGAATAAATTCCTTCGACCAATTTGAGGTTTTTTCTTATTATTTCTAGATGTTTACGCATTTTTTCACTTGCCACAAGGTTGAACGATCAGGTGCGGTAGTTGCTAGATAGCTGTTCTGTGACTTGTGCGTTGAGGTTGTTCTCAATATCGTTAAACTCAAAAGACCTACAATATAATTTCCAAAAATACCAGCCCACACGTTCAATTTCTGAGGGTTTTGTGTCTGCACCTCGTGAAAAACTCTGGGGTGGTTCTCAGCCCAGTACCGACAGTTGTGCCGATTAACTACACCGTTCAAAAAGAAAGTACACTCATCCGAAAAACACACATTAAATAGGAAATTATTATCATTCGCCACTCGTTTAGTCATAGTTTCACAAAATTGCAAGCGACGATCAAAATCGTGTTCGACACTGTACGCCTTTGGACACTTGTACGATTCACGCCGGTCTCCTTGGCTAATTTTCTTGTACTCAGCGTACTATCCATGACAACTTGGCCCAATACGAATACCTCCATAGCTTCATTTACTATAGGAATTTCCCTCTGCCTCTTTTTATTCATAACGGAACCAGTTTCGCGCAATTTTGCTACTAACTCGCAAACAATTTGGCCATAAAGGTGTTTGTCAGGATGGCGTTCATTGAATATCTGCGCAACCCGACTGCCACATTTATTATTTTTAAAATAAAGTTCGATTATTCATTATTTTCACTTTTTCTGCAAGTGATTACACCATAATTGCTAAAAAATTTAACGATATTGAGAAGAACAAACTTCAGCTATCTAGCAACTACCGCACCTGATCGTTCAACCTTGTGGCAAGTGAAAAAATGGGTAAACATCTAGAAATAATAAGAAAAAACAGCAAATTGGTCGAAGGAATTTATCCTTATCATTTACTCTGATAAATGTTTAAATAAACTTTTCAAATTTCAATCCTTCATATTTTCTCAATGACTCGACCGATTTTCAAAAGCGAAGCGGGAAAGTATAGAGAATAGAAAGCCCTTTTCATTGCGGTACAACTTGACCCTCCTTCCCATTTGAAAAAAATTGGAGGATGACACCCCCGCTTAGAGGGTTGAAGATTTTGCAATCATTTTTGTGGCAAAAGTTGTCCCCATCACAAACAAAATTGACGTGTTTTTTAATTTTCTGAAAAAAAATTACCCTGGCCGTTATGCCTTGCGGAACGTTTTCGATTGGCCACCCAGTAGGTTTTAGTGGACCATTATGGGAAACACTTGGTAGAGTAATTTTTCAAACTATTAAAATTTTTCCATGTGTAGTACCGATTTAACGGAACCCGTGTTCGAAATCGTATGTTAAACTTTATGTGTTTAAAAATAAAGATATATTTTTAATTTTTATGGAAAAGTTCACAAGCCAAATTGCCAAATTTATTATATTTTTTTTAATGATTCTTTAATAATATCGATTGTTGAAACAATACGAGAAATCAAATTACGTAATTTCTTTCCTAAGAAATGGAAAAATAATAAGGCCTTTGTTTAATATAATAAAGAAATTAGGTATTATTATTGACGTTCCTTCTCAAACCATCATAAAATAACTGAATATTTTTTAGAGAAATATTACATGCAGCCCATAGCGACATCTATCGAGAAACTATTGAATACTTCTTGAATTTATTGTCGCCATAATGTCAAGAAAATATCAACTTTGAAACTACTACGGCTATCTAGTTTCTGGATACAAGTTAAACAAAGATATAAATTATAAATTTAATGAAAATTACAATATTTATACTTAGTATATTATATACTTACCCTACATTGAGTATCCAGTAATAAAAATAAATATGTTCTAAGCTTTTTATAATGGACTTTTCGTCGAATTAAGTACCTAATAACACATATAAAAATTAAAAATTGATATAAACACAACAAACAAAATAGAAAATATCAATATTTTATTATTCTAGTCTATAACTATATATTTCTGAATTTATAATATGTATCAATATTAATAAATAATTATATTGTATTATTTTTTGTTCATCATTTTGTCAAGATTAAACATACTAAGTTAAAAATCATATTAAATTTCATTTTTAAATCAAAATTTAAATTCTTAGTAAACCAAATAATTAATATAAAAATAATTCTTAATTTTTTTTTAAACTAAATACAAAGTTGAATTCTATATAACACTATTCACTACTTTAGTACTTATTATTATTTTTGAATACAATTTAGGAACACAAAAAAAACAACATTTTATTGCTCATTTACTAATTATTATTGCTATACTAATTTTCGTAACCATAAAACTTTGCCATGTAGTGTATTATAATATCCTTAACATAAGATATAAATTATTATGATATTAAAGAGTGTAATTATATTTCTTACTAATTTAATTGAAAATTACTTGGTTTGTCGTAGTACAGCAAAAAAAGAGTATGAAGATCTTAATATCTAAAAGAAAAATACATATTTTATAAGACAGTGTATTAAGTGTCATAATAGTACCCCTCTAAGAGTGTTCACTGTGAGTGGAAATAACTCCCCGGCAGTCAAAATGATTGGTTTCTTCACTCGTTCCATAAAAATCATCAACTCCTTTCGAATCTTTAAATCGGAATCATACCAATTCGATAAATATATTGATTGACCAATATCAGAACTCTAAAATAACAATCCAAATATATAAAATATGATAAAAAAAACGGCGTCAGCGATGGCTAAAAAATAAACATCGCTGCCATTTTATATAGAAAATTATATGGGAAATGCCATGGGTGTTCATTTCCAAGCCAATAACTGAGCGCCATTTTTTTTTCGATAATAATACGGTATCGCCACAATTATCTAATGAAATATTTTATTAGTTTTTAACAGCAGGACATGTCAGTAATAAAACCAGTCATTTCTAAAGTGTTTTTTTTATGAAAATTTATTCATGAGTAAAGAACCACTTAGATGCTAAAGGCCCCCATACACTTCGATGATTTTGCTCAGTTTTAACCGCGCAGTTAAACACGCTCAGGTAAAAAGAACAGGCCAGCAACCTCCATCGCGAGAAGCTGAACAAATTAGGCAAAGAAAATAAAGTCCTCCTATTCTGCGTGTCAACCCACCAAAAAAACAGAAGGCAATAAAAAAGCAAACGATCTAGCTAGGAAAGGAAAGAACACTCCACTAACTGGTCCAGAACCGTGTGGAAAAGTTGGATTCCCAAGTGGAAACCAACTTAAAGCGGAACTCAAGAACCTGGAAGACTCTATCCGTAACCTGGAATAGGAACCCCCCTAGGGTATTTTCCTTTAAAAGAAAGATCTAAGACACTCTAAGAAATTTCTCACGACTTGCAACCGAGAAAAATCAAAGATATTCTTTGATTTAAGAGTCTATTACGCTGTACTGTTCTCAGAGGTCGGGCAAAGCGGACGTGTGGCCAAAGGAAATATATATTATATTTCAGAAATCTGCCTTAGGCTTAGCCCGATCCTGTCGTGTTAAGCCACACCCACAATTCCAAACACACGTGCTTTGATTAATGCTTAATTAAGGTTTGCAGAGCTTCAGCATTTGAAATAAAATAGCGAGCAATTTGTTACGAAACCATATAAATTATATATCACTGTAATCACAAAACTTCAATCTATTTCCGTATTGTACCGCAATTTTAAGTTTTGTCTTTATTTTCGAGAAAATTTAGTCCAAACATAAGGAATATTTTGTTGATGTTTGCCATTAAAAAAATCTTAAAAATAAAGAAGTTGTCTAAAAATGTGCTACAATATGGATATAGTAAAATCCTTTTATCCTTTTTCTTTAATTTCCTTCTTCAGTTGTGGTAAAAATACCTATCCAATTTTACATAAAACGTTAAATGCCCAACGCTTATTTTGCTAGTTTTTCGGACTAGTAAAATGGACTCTTAACTAAGAACAATCTTCGGATTATATATAATCAATTATTACATAAAATCAACTACTACATCTACATCTAGCTGTATCCAGAAATGGACCCTTCACAAATGTATAGATATCATATTAAAAACCTTTTTATATTATTACTAGCGTGTACCAGCGACTTCGTTCGCGTCGAATTAATCATTTGTAATGGTGATGATAAAGCAAAGCAAGAATTTCCATTAACATACAAACTGGATAAAATTTTCTCACAGTTATGTCAGCATGAGAAAAAACAGTATAGCGATATTATTTTATAACTTGGTAATATTTGAGGGGTAGTTTCGTCTCGTTGGAATTTGACTTTCGAAAAATCCGTTTGCCAAAAATAAGCTTTTTACGTCAAGCAGTTTAAGCAGAATCGTGGTTAAAAAATTACCTAACTTTTTGGAACACCCTGTATGATTTTTTAAGAAATTTCAAAATATGTAAAAAAAACCAAATAAATTATGCTTGTCCAAGCGTTTTCCCGAAAGACTAACCGTTTTTTAAATAACAAATATTGTAATATTTGAGGGGCGTTTTCAGCCTCTTGAATTTGAGATTCGAGAAACCCCTCCTTATCGAACCTCTATACCCCACAGTCAATCCGTTTGCCAAAAATCAGCTTTAAACGTCAAGCAGTTTAAGCAGAATCGTGATTACTCAATGGTCATATTTTTTGAAACACCCTGTATAAATTTATAAAAAATCTTAAAATATGTAAAACAACAAAATAAAATATACGTGTTGAAGAGTTTTCCCGAAAAATTCACCGGTTTTTAAATAAAAAAATATTTTAATATTTAAGGGATAGTTTCACCCCCTTAGAATTCGAGTTTCGAAAAATCCCTTCTTATCGAACCTCTACACCCTAAAGTCAATAAGTTTTCCAAAAATGAGCTTTTTACGCCAAGCGCTTTAAGCAGGATCGTGATTAATCAATGACCAGATTTTTCGAAACACCCAGTATACATTTTTAAAAATCTTAAAATATGAAAAAAAGCGAAATAAAATATACGTGTTTAAGAGTTTTTTCGGAAACTCCATCTTTTTTAAATAAAAAATATTGTAATATTTTAGGGGTGGTTTCACCCTCTTGGAACTAGAATTTCGAAAAATCCCTTCTTATCGAACCTCTACACCAGTAGTTCCCAAACTTATTTTTCTCGTGGACCACTTTCAAAATTTTACTGGTTTCGGTGGACCCCCTGCTGCTACATTTCTACCACATTCTTAAAGTCGCCAAAAAATAAAAATTGTGTCACTTCTGAGTTCTGTCCCTATATTCCGATATGTAAAATAAAAACGAAAAATGGTACATTTTATATCACTTTATTTATTAAAAGAATAGAATTACAAGAAAAATATTAAGGTAATATAGGTTCAGGACATAATTTTAATTAATGGGAAGGATGTATCTGATGGAGTGTCAGCAAACGATCAATGTTTGGCTTTATTTTTGTGGAGCAATAACCGCAATCCCCCCGCTCTGTGATGTTTAATTTGCTCCTTTTTTTTTTTTTTGTTAAGAGGTTTGTAACGGCACTAAAACTCCTTTCGACAAGGTATGACGAGGGAAAAGCTATTAAAAATTTCCTTGCGATTTCCCACAGTCCAGGATATTTTTCGGGTATTTCTGCTTGCAGCCAAAATGTTGGGTAGCCTTTTCTAAATTTCACCTTCAGCTCCTCATTAGTGCTTAGCTCGAGCAGCTCCTCTTGTAATACAACATTGGCCACTTCCGTTTCATCAAATGGATTTATGATCCATGGTGGTATATCCATCGTCAGTATATCTTCAAACCTGGTTTTGAAGTCATCATGCAGAGCACTTAAATGTTGACTGTAGGTATGGATATCCTCATCAATACATTCTACCTGCGACAAGTTTGGAAATTGAGAGAATTCGCGCCGACTAATGTTTTGCTTCATAAATTTCAATTTCCCAAGAAAAGCCGAAATTATCCCCTTTGTTTTTATTAAATTCAGGCTGTCCCCTTGTAACTGCAAGTTAATATCATTAAATTTTTTAAACAAATCTGTCAAATACGCAATGTCTGCTTTGAATTTGATCAAGTTTTCTTTTAAATCTGGATCTCTACTTTCTAAGAACTCTAATATGGAATCGAAAACAGAGTAAAATCTCGTTAAGCATGCACCTTTCGACAACCAGCGTACTTCAGTATGTAAGAGCAGTCGTTGGAAGTCTTCATCATTTTCGTCGCACAATTGAGCAAATAAACGCGTATTCAATGCATTGCTTCTGATTTTGTTGACAGCTTTTATTACAAAATGAAGAGATTGGTTCAACCTGTCACTTAAATGTTTTGCCACAAGATGTTGTCGGTGGATTACGCAATGAATAGCTGTAAGTCCTGGTATAATTCTTTTGAGATGACTTATAAACCCACGATATCGCCCGACCATTGCAGGAGCTCCGTCTGTTGCCACTGAAATAATGTTTGTAAATGGGATCGATTTTTCCGTAAAAAAATTACTCAGGACATTAAATATTGATTCGCCTTTAGTGTCAGTCTCCAAAGTTCTGGCAAATAGCAATTCTTCGTGAATTTCTTCCTCAACAATAAATCGGACATATGCCAATAGTAATGCTTCATTACTGGGTAACGTTGACTCGTCCAGTTGTATAGAAAAATGAGTTTTTTGCAGATGATTGCACAAAAAGCTTTCGATATCAGAGCTCATTTCATCAATGCGTCTTTGTACAGTATTGTTACTTAATGGAATTCTTTTTAGTACGTCAAATGGAGATTTGTGCAAAACAGTTTTTAAAACCTCTTCAACAGCGGGTAAAATTAATTGTTCTCCGATAGTGTGCGGTTTTCCAGATTTTGCTATAAGTAATGAGATATTGTAAGATGCCCGCAAGCCATCATCGTTACTTTGAGATGTTGAAGCGAACATACTGTGCATGGTGGGTCTCTTTCCATATTTTTCTTTCAATGTTTGAAAATATTTTAAATCTTTACCTATTTTATCAGTATGACACCTTTTTAGATGATCTTCGAGCTTTGATGGTTTCATAGAGTCATTGCTCAAAACTTTGTTGCATAATAGGCACATGGGCAATTGTTTGTCTGCCTCTGATGGAACAAAACCATATTTCAAATAATCGATACTATATTGTCGACATTTTTTCTTTGCTGTAGCCATGTTTCGTGTCAGTTACCTTACCTGTAAAAAAAATGTTTTAGTAACCAAGTTTTTTTCTGAATATAGGTATCACACCGCAGCCTTTTGTCAGCCCTTGTCAGCACGCGGAAATAGAATTACGGCTTGTAAAGGGACCAACTAATAAACCGCTGAGACAAATACAGACGTTTTCACAAAACGGTATCAATTTTAAAGTACATAATTTACCACTAATTTTTAATAGTATAAATAAAAATTGGTGTACTCAGTATCGAATACTGATCATATTTGTGTAGGAAAAAATAAAAGTCGAAATCCCAAAATTGTCCATAAAAACGATAACTAACATTTTATTAAATCAATGAGTTCACGCGCTCCGTGTATTTGCGTATTTTTGTCTGCGGCTTCATTGTTAAAACGTGACAAACTGGCATCGAAGTCCAAGCCCCGCCCTTTTCCCGTCGCCCGCGCACCGCTCGCTCTTTCCGAAAAGGAATAGTTTTGATAAAATAGTTACTTCAAAACCAATTTAAAATGATTATGAAATTACTGTTTTATAAAATTAGTAGTTATTTGCAAGAAAAATTACAAAATTAATTGCTCTGCAATATTGCTTATTCGGCCTTTTTAGAGAGGCAGTGTTTCTCTCGTGAAAAAACAATTGAATAAAACGTGCTGTTTGTCTTCAAATCGAAAGAGGACAATTAAAATATCTGTAAGTTACTAAGTTACCTATCTATACAGGCCGTTGTGATCAACCGACTAGTACACGTAAACAAAATACTTAAGTACTATAACAAAAAAAGGTAGGTTACTTACTTTTCTCCGGCACTAGCAAACACAGATATAAATTTTCTCACAACTTTTTTCCAAATTCCGCCTTTTTTCGAAATTCCGGAAACAAATGAATGCGTTTGCCTTTGGCATCAAGTATTTATAGTGGTGATCAAGTTCATGTCTGAACAAGCATTAAGCATTGTCGGGCGGATAGCGCTTTGCAAGTCTGTACACGAAATTGTACGTAATATCGAATACGCAAGTTTGGACAAGTAACAGTCGCTTGCCTTATTAAAATATTATCTGCTTAGATAGGTACTTAAAACAATGTAGGTAGGCCCTTATAAAAACTATGCTTACATTTTTGCTCTTTACTATCAAAAGCAGATAAATTTTCGTGGACCCCCATTAACATCTTATGGACCCCCATTTTTTGTTCACGCCTACGTAGACCCCCAGCAAGTCTCCCGTGGACCCCTGGGGGTCCACCTGGACCACTTTGGGAATCACTGCTCTACACCCTAGAATCAACCTGTATGCCAAAATTGAGCTTCTTACGTTGAGTGGTTTGAGCAGGATCGTGATTAATCAGTATGTCAGTCACTTAAGGATTTTATATGTATATTAGTATAGATTATTACCTCACTCATAATATTGTGTCCGTAATAACAATAAAATGCAACCTGACCTAGCATGCAAACCATATAACTCAAAAGATGGATCTCGTAAGCTAATACCAAATAAAAATCTGAAAAATCCGGAGAATACTAAAACAAAAATATTGGCTTTAAAGAAATCATAAATATAACAATAAAACTTTACAAAAATTAGCTCGTAGCTGGTAAAACAGATGACGAAGATGCTTCCTGCAAATTGACCTAAAACACCAAAGCTGAAAATGCCGTTAATAACTTCGCAGGCCCTGAAAAAGTCTAGTTAATAATCATGTAATCAATAAATATTTACTGATATAAAAGCAACAAACCAAGAAAATAGCAAACGTAAAATATGAGATATTAGTGAAAAAATAGCAAACAAAGTAACTACTACTTCACTAATTTTGTTAGTTTTGTTTATTGAAATATCATCCTTGGCCTGTCATCAGCTTACATTTATTTTGCTTCCCTACAATAAAAAAATGGCGGTCTTCAAGGTCTACAGTTCCTTGAAGCTGTGAAAAAATGAAACTTCTAAGTTAACGAAAAAAAGGTTTCCCCCCACAAAATAACATATATTTCCACACTCTTAAAAGAATCAAGAATCAAGATGTCCAAGGCAATGTTCTAATAGATGATACACCTATGGGAGAGTACAAAAATATAAATATCTAGGCAGTAGGTTGACCGAAAACTTGGATCAATCAGCAGAAATGAAAGCTCGAATAGAAATAGCCAGAGCATCCTTTGTAAAACTCAAAAAATGTCTGTGCAGTGGAGACATCAACTTAAAGCTTAGTAAGAATGCTAAGGGGTTACATATTTGCAACTCTACTCTATGGTTCAGAGGCTTGGACACTTAAAAAGGCCGAAATGAAGAAGCTTGAGGCATTCGAAAGATGGTGTTATCAACGTATGCTGAGGATTGCATGGACTGATCAGGTTACAAATGTAGAACTGCGACGCAGAATTCAGAAAGACGAAAAGGTGATTAACAGCCTTAAAAAGAGGAAACTTGAGTACTTTGGACACATAATGAGAGGACCTAAATATGCCCTGCTGCAGAACATAATAGAAGGAAAGATAAAGGGCAGAAGGAGCCAAGGAAGAAGAAGAACATCATGGCTCAAGAATTTGAGAGAATGGTTTGGGAATGACTTCAAACCAGTTATTCAGAGTAGCCGTTAACAAAGTTAGAATTGCCATGATGATTTCCAACCTCCATTAGGAGATGGAACCCGAAGAGGAAGAAAAGAATCAAAACTTATAGGCTTGGTGCATTTCAGTTGATTTCAACAAATTCCGACCGCAGCGCTTCAACGGCAGAAATCAGAAATTATCAGTATGTATTTCACGCCGTATGTATTAAAATAATATTGAAATCGTGGCTTTGTCATAATATTTAAGATAGAAAACAAATTTCTTGCAGTAGAGGTATATAATAAAATTATATAAGGGTTCTTGCCACTTAACTGCTAATATAAGAATATAGAAATTTAATTCTACGCTGTGTTTGTCATAATGAGGATCAACTTGCTCTCTCTACCGGTTTTGGAGCCCTACTCCATCATCAGGTGAGCTTGGGAGATCCACAAAATGACAACCACAGCGCAGAGATAGTTAATTCCGACTTGTCGGAAAGTATCGGTTAGATATTAAGTCCCGAACGGGAGATAGCGGCCTGCGTGCAATGGTAGTACTTTCGTACCACCGAGGCCATAAATTCAATGAACATCTACTATCAGAGGATAAAATTAATATAATTTGCAATATTAATGGTATAGGTACTTTTTTTAATCAACTAGTGATTAAATGTTTTATGAACATCTTCTAAAATTATAATTATGTACCTGTGTATTTGTATATACTAGTTGTTTACGATATTTTCCGATGGTGGCAGCACCGGCGGAGAATGCACCAAGCCTATAGAGAAAAATCTGAGAACTCTACATTTGTAATTAAATTATAAATATAATCATAAAAAACATAGCCTTAATTTGAAGTACGTAATCAAGCATCGAGGTTAAGCAAAGCAAATATTTCAAGTTTTGCGTTTCATATTTACTTGATATGTCGCTTGCGTTAAAATTATTGTATACTTTAACAACTGAAGATGAGCTTGAACATTCATTTTAATATCCTTCTTGATATCGGCCACGTTTCTTTTATAATTCAACTTTTCCAAGTTATCTTTAAGAACTCGGAATTGTGCACAAACAATGGAACAAAACATGGCAAAGACGATGTCGACAGATCCGCTTACTGAGGCACAAATGCACACAACTATTGCTTGATATACATACGTTAAATAGTATGCTACAGAATCGGTCAGGTCCCAGGGATAATAAGCAGGAAAGATAAGCCTAGAATTAAGATAATTAGTTATTTTTTAGCCGACCATACCAATAGGTATTATTAATTAATTCGTGGAAAAGAACTGTTTTTAAATTCAAGATGTTTTTTTAGACAATAAATTTTACAATTTTATTGTTTAATAAAAACGCGGCTATTAAACAAATGAAAATCAGGATATTAAGGCTTTGCGTGGGGACGCGGGACTTTTGGAGCAAAATCGGGACAGGTGGCAATCCTGGGTGTACAGTACGTCTGTCCGTTCTGTGGCTACGGGGTATCCGTGAGAAGGGAAACGATATTCTCTCGATGTTTTTCGTAAAAAATTACACGACGCGTCCCATCGGGCGGAGCGATTTGCGGTGACGTGCTCGTCAAGTCGACCTATAAAATATATTGCTGTTTATTTAAATAGTTTTTGTCCGCATTCCTTTCATAGACACAGATCCAGCAGACGAACTGTAATATACATAATCTTCATATTTTGGATTGTGTTAATAAGTTATTATAATATCATTTGGAATTAAATTCAAAAAAACCGATTCCATTTTTTCTCTCTACCACTTACCGTCTATTGTCGTTTGAATCAAACAAAGGAAACAAAATATACGATCCAACAGCAACAACAACCATTATTTTATAAGATAACACTATCTTTTTCGTTACCCTAATATTCTTTCTTATTATTTCTTTATGGTATTCACATGTCGGATATAAAATCTTACTATAGAAAATACTCTCCAATAAATCTACTTGCTCTCTGTTGTAAGCGCAAAAACAGCTTTTGATGAACATGTTGAAGCTGGATATCATGAGCAGTAACGTTTCCATGATTTTCGCATGATTTTTAAACTCGATAATGACGAAAGTGATCATCGACAAGGCGAAGGTAACTATGAGGAACATAGAAAAGGCGAATCGTATTTTATAAACAAAGGCCCAGTAGGATTGGGACTTGAAATATATTCCATGAAGTATCAGGATTTTCATGTCCGCGTGGTAGTATTTTCCAATATCAAAGTCCTAAAACAATATTATAAAAAAGTCTTAAGGAACTACAATGGTTGTTTTATAATATTTTGCATATAGAGCAGTGGCGGCTTAAATCACTTTTTTTCATCCTAAGGTATTCAAAACTATTCTCAAAAATCTTGAATTTGGCCAATTTTTGCTTGAAAACGTTTTATGACAAACAAAATGAAATTTTGACCGGCCGGTAGTAGGGGAAATGGGTAAAATTTCCTCTACTGCCGGTCAAAATTTCATTTTGTCCTTCGTTCCCGCTATGTTTTGCACGTATCAAACTCCAAATACCGCTGCTCGTGACGCTAACGAGGTAAGGTATACTACGCATAGAAAAGATAATGGGTTGAGGTATGATAGATATAGTTTATATTGGTGTGATATTGGCCATTGACCGCGTCATTCATAAAAGGATTTATTTTTTTTGGGCAGTTTCGGTGTTTATAAAAACACAAATTATAAAACAACCTGTTCGAAGGAATGGGAACAAACTTCCCTTCTCACAAAATAAAATACCACTTTTAGCACTTATATCATAAATAACTATTTCTTTTCAAACGTCACAAAGGTATTAATTTTTGCGACGAATGATTGACAATATAAAAAAGCACTTTTACGCCTAAGCATAAAAGTGCGAAAATATATTATTAAACTGACATAAAGTGCCAAACCAAACCATAGTTTCTCGATATACAGGGTGTCCCAGAAATAAGTGCAAATATTTTAAGGGGTGGTAGAACTCGATAAAAGAAACATATTTTCTCTTTATCGTTTTTCAAATAAGTCCAAAATAACGGAGTTATTTTACTTTGAAAATTTCCAAAAAAAAATAATTTTTTGCTAAAATTTTGAGAACCACTGGATCTTTTCTGGATTTTCTTTCTTGTAAATTTAATCTAATACTTATGTTGCCATATTATTAAGAAATTATGTTTTTCAACTAAAAACTAAAAAAAATTCCAAAAAATTTCGAATTTTCCAAATTTTCTTTTCGCGAAAAAAACTTCATAGGCGTGTTTCTGGGGTTGAACTATACTACCAGTTAAAATACTTGCACTTATTTCTGGGACACCCTGTATAATTATATACAAGGTATGACTTTTAATTTTTTTTATATATATGTTGGAGGCAGATGACGAATTCGGCCTATGTCCGAAATAATTAGACATATGGCGATATGTCCATACTAAACTTGCCACTTGAACTAACTTCGTGGTTATAAATAGTCGTTATATAACTTCTTTACGGAGGGGATTAGTCTTTTTTTGATATCATATAACAACAAAAGATTAACACCCTCCGCATAGAAGTTGAAACCAATGCAATCAAAACTCCTCCGCGTAACTTTGTGGATTAGGTATATTTAATTATAATCGCCATATGTTTAATTATTTCGGACATAGGCCGAATTCGGCATCTGCCTCCAACATATACATTTGAAATTGTTTAATTATTTATCAATAAAATGAAAAATATACGAAATAATATGCATGTACTGATTTCTTTCGAAAATCGACAACTATGAAACTATGAACTCTTCCTGGACACAAACGGTACATTGTGAGACAGATGATTGTAGAGAAAAACAAGCCCTATAACATAGGATACAACATTTTAATGAAGAGTGCTTTCCATAAAATCAATAAAATGAAAAACTACATGTACTAATTTCTTTCGAAAATCGACAACTATGAAACTATGAACTCTTCCTGGACACAAACGGTACATTGTGAGACAGGAAATTGTAGAGAGAAACAAGCCCTATAACATAGGATACAACATTTTAGTGAACAGTGATTTCCTTAAAATCAATAAAATGAAAAATATACGAAATAATATGCATGTACTGATTTCTTTCGAAAATCGACAACTATGAAACTATGAACTCTTCCTGCACACAAACGGTACATTGTGAGACAGGAAATTGTAGAGAGAAACAAGCCCTATAACATAGGATACAACATTTTAATGAACAGTGCTTTCCATAAAATCAATAAAATGAAAAATATACGAAATAATATGCATGTACTGATTTCTTTCGAAAATCGACAACTATAAAACTATGAACTCTTCCTGGACACAACCGGTACATTGTGAGACAGAAAATTGTAGAGAGAAACAAGCCCTATAACATAGGATATAACATTTTAATAAACAGTGCTTTCCATAAAATCAATAAAATGAAAAATATAAGAAATAATATGCATGTACTGATTTCTTTCGAAAATCGACAACTATGAAACTATGAACTCTTCCTGGACACAAACGGTACATTGTGAGACAGAACATTGTAGAGAGAAACAAGCCCTATAACATAGGATACAACATTTTAATGAACAGTGCTTTCCATAAAATCAATAAAATGAAAAATATACGAAATAATATGCATGTACCTACTGATTTCTTTCGAAAATCGACAACTATGAAACTATGAACTCTTCCTGGACACAAACAGTACATTGTGAGACAGAAAATTGTAGAGAGAAACAAGCCCTATAACATAGGATACAACATTTTAATGAACAGTGCTTTCCATAAAATCAATAAAATGAAAAATATACGATATAATATGCATGTACTGATTTCTTTCGAAAATCGACAACTATGAAACTATGAACTCTTCCTAGACACAAACGATACATTGTGAGACAGAAAATTGTAGAGAGAAACAAGCTCTATAACATAGGATACAACATTTTAATAAACAGTGCTTTCCATAAAATCAATAAAATGAAAAATATACGAAATAATATGCATGTACTGATTTCTTTCGAAAATCAACAACTATGAAATTATGAACTCTTCCTGGACACAAACGGTACATTGTGAGACAGAAAATTGTAGAGAGAAACAAGCCCTATACCATAGGATACAACATTTTAATGAACAGTGCTTTCCATAAAATCAATAAAATGAAAAATATACGAAATAATATGCATGTACTGATTTCTTTCGAAAATCGACAACTATGAAACTATGAACTATTCCTGGACACAAACGGTACATTGTGAGACAGAAAATAGTAAAGAAAAACAAGCCCTATAACATAGGATACAACATTTTAATGAACAGTGCTTTCCATAAAATCTTTCCAAATAAATGAATAATAAAATGAAAAATATACGAAATAATATATATATATATATATATATATATATATATATATATATATATATATATATATATATATATATATATATATATATATATATATATATATATATATATATATATATATATATATATATATATATATATATATTTATATATATATATATATATATATATATATATATATATATATATACATCATTTGAAATTGTTTAAAAACTTATTTCTAGCGTTTGAAAACAAAATAGCATGTTCTATTTGGAGTGAAAATGACTTTTTCTGCCTCGGCTGTAGTGTCAAACGTACAGCCTCGCCACGAAAAGTGTCATTTTTACTCCTAATAAAAGAATATACTATTTTGACATCCCTAAGTTTAAAATAATTTGGTCCTTAGCTTACTAAAACAAATCCTTATTTTTATAATCACAATATACTCTACTATGACTAGACTAAGAAATGTAACTAGTTACCACAAAATCTTTGCCTTAAGAACATATAATTATTTTTTTACAAAGTTTTTTACCTTTTGCAAATTATTTGTTTCCAAAATCTTTACTTCAGATTTCGTGTCCATCTTATGAATTCAAGATACGATTTACCTATAATGCCAGTTTAATTTTCCGTTATTTAAAATTTAAACTGAGATTGATAGAGCTGTAATTATTTTAATTGCATATATGGTAACAGAAAATCTACTTATACGTATATTCTAAGAACAAAACTAATGGTTATAAAAAATTAAAAATTCCATATACCGCATAAGAGGGTAAAATTTCTAATAAGTACTTCAAAAAACAGACAAGTGCAAAATTTCCCTTCATATTGGATTAATATTTAATTAATTATTTTTCTTAAAATAGTCATATTTTTTTATTTCATAGGTACTGTATAGTGATCAAATCAAAAAACCACTTCGACGTTTTTTTTTGACCATTATTGTTAATTTTGTTGTTAATTGGCTACAACTCAATAATTTTTCGAAAAAAAAACATATTACAGCTTATATCGTTGGAAAGCTTCAAAAATTACACTTTTATGAAGTTATGACAACTATGGTTTCCATTTAATAAAACATATGTTTGTGTCATATGTCAAAAATTGCAGGCTTTAGAAAAAAACGGGCAATACCGTCTCATTAAGGATGTGATTCTTTACAACTTGTATCTGAAGACTTTTTGTCTAAAATAAATTATAATGGAATTAGGCAGCATTTTTAAAATAGCCAAACTTTTTTTTCAAATATCTAGTAAGCAAGTATGTTTGTCCTCACAAAACCGCAATTTTTTCTCCATTTGACCGACTCTCTAGCTCCACTAGTTTCCAAGATATCCATAGAGAACGTCATAGAAAACTCACCCTGTAGAGCTTGAATATATTTCTGATGATATGGTTAAAGCAACATCTATTTCTATTCGACTACAATTCAAACTAAATATTGTAAACAATATCAATAATCTTTGCAAAATACAATAAACCTAAAGGAAATATAGTTTTGCTAACTAGAACACATAAAGTGGTTTTACAAGATATCTATATAAATTTCTAAACTAATAACTACGGAGCGTGTCAATCAGAAAAGCAAAGAAAAATAATAGAATTAACTCATTCAATCGATATTGTGTGGTCAGCTAAGTAGTTTATTCGTTACAAATGATTTGTCAGATAAATCGTTATAATTCGTTGAAAATAAAGCCACAAAATTGATTGTGGTGGCCGGAAGAAGTTTCTAAATTTTTTTGTTTATTTTCCATTGTCTCTATAACGCGGAAATGTGTAAAAAAATATTTCTGTGTAGGCAGTATACATGATATAATAAATGTTTTAATACTGATTGCATAACTGCAAGAACTCACTATATGTATCAAACGTTTTTCGACGTATTCCGATGCCCAGTCGCCATTGCTCCCTATCTAGCCAGAGGCCTATTCCTTCTCTCCAGCTCTTGCGTGGTCTACCCCCTTTTTCGTCGTCCCGCTGGTGTCCAGTTGAGGATCTGTTTTGAAAGCCTCTCCTCTGACATTCTTTGTAATGTGGCCACATCATATTAGTTGGTTCGTTCTTATGTCATCAGCTATTGTTCGATTGACCCAAGATTGACCCCCATAATTTATCGAATTCTGTTGTTCGTACCATCTTTCTCTTCTGGATTTACCTGCGGCCCGTCTCCAGAAATTCCTTTCTGTCGCTTCCAGGGTGCACATAATTGCCATAGCAAACGATGCTTTTAAATTAAATTAATTTAAATGTTACTATCCCACAAGATTATGGTTAACAAGAAAAAAATCAATAACTAAGACCAATTGAGGATAACCGAAGTTATACAATTTTTTGCCATGATGAAAAGAAATTTTAACTATCAAACAATGTGAGAGAAATTGATGTACAAAGACAACTTATTCTCTGACTGGACGATAGTCAACTTGTCATATTCTTAAAATAAGTCCAGTTCTATAAAAAGGAAATATATTTTCTTCAAAAAAAAAAACAAAAAACTTTAAAATGTAATTAAGTATAATGTTATTGCATGAATGGAAAATACCGTATGATCGAAAAAAACGGCGTCCAGTTGGCTTGGAATTGAACATCGATGACATTCCTCATATAAATTTACATATACCTAAAATGACAGCGATCTTCCTTTCACAGCCATCGCTGACGCCGTTTTTTTTTTCGATCATACGATATATCAACAAAAACACTACAATATATATTTGTTACTAATCAAAAAGGGTACTAAAGACTTATTACTAATAATGTTATTTAAGTAGTAACAAAGGAGTATAAAGGTGAACAGAACTGTTATTTTTGAGAAACAAAATTTTTAGTGTGGACCAAAAAGTTTACACAACCAATAGAAAAAATATTTAATAAATATTTGAAACAACATTTATATGCATTTGATGTGTCATGCTCAATAACTAAAAGCCTACTTTGATCTACAGGGTGCCCCAAAAGGTTTTTTTTTTCGTTTTCTTTTTTTCGATCATATTGTATTTCATAAACTCCTAATCTCTTGTGAATCTTGAAGCCCCACTGACGAAAACTATGGCAATTTTATTAGACGTTGGAAAGAAAATTTTAAATAGATAAAAAGTAGTGTAAGTATTCTCTTTCTTGTTTTATTAGAAAAAGTTTCTTTTTTGCACATACATAATTAATTTTAAAATTAAATATAAAAAATAGGTTCATTAAAAAAATAAATATTAAATATAACGTTCTAAAATTATACGTCTAGAGCTTTTCAGCTAAAAACCTAAAAAACAACTTCAAAAATCACAAGCAAAATTTTCAATCGTATTTAAAATCTGTGTAAAGAAATGATAAGATAAATTGTATTTTCTGTCATTTTTTGGATGTTGTGTGTCGAAATCTGCCCCGACTTATTTAACAGAATTTATATGTAGGTATGTGTATTGAGAATCTGAAAAAAATAGGCAAAGAAAATAAAGTCCTCCTACTCTGGGCGACAGCCCACCAACGGATAGGAGGTATTTAATCATGATACAATGAATTAAACATCGAACGATCTAGCTAGAAAAGAAGCAAACACTCCACTAACTGTATCAGAACTGTTCTGCTTCTCAACTGGAAACCAACTGAAAGCGGAACTCAAGAACCTGGAAGACTCCATCCGTAACCTGGAATGGGAATCCTCCAACTGTCTAAGACACTCGAAGAAATTTCTCGGACTTCAGAGAAAAATCAAAGATTTTCCTTAATTTATGTAAGCACAATCTATAGATTATGATGCGGTTCTTAACCAGGAAGCAGTCTCAATGAACACCCCAATAGATTGAAGCTAAGAAACAAAGGCGAATGCAGATTCTGTGGGAAAAATAGGGAAACACCAGATCCCCCCATCACTGAGTGCGTCAAGACGACAACTATTCGTGCCATAAATTTTGGTACGACTGTAACCTCTATAAAACCCTCTCAGATACTGGCTTTTGTCAAAGCCCTGAGACTGTATGATGACTTTACCTAACTGTAAATATGTGTTACTATTATCATATAAACATGTTTTTTGGTTTTAGATATAAACTACTGATAAAACCATAGCTCGAAAGCTATGACCAGTTAATGGACGTCCACCTGCATAGTTCATTTATTTCACTTAAATAACCGGTGAACTAGATAATTTCGACTTTTTTGTCAGATCGCTGGCTACACGTAAAAACAGTAAAAACTAAGAAACCGCGGTGTCATAGAACTCTACTCTAGTAGAAAAAATCGCGCCGAAATTTCAAGCTATAAAAGCATTTCTTTTGCACAATTAAAGTTCAGTGTTACGACAAACGGCGTTCAATTAAAATAGTACAAAAATGTGTGTGAAGGTAGATATTATCTTTTGTTTATTGTTTATACAGTATATTTTGAATATTTTAAGTCCAATATTATGTGACAAAAAAAAAGTTTTAAAAAAGCTTTAAAATTTCAAAAATACCGAACTAAATTTCAAAATTTAAATTTTTTAATACTCCTTATACTACACACATGGCCAAAATTATTGCATATATCGTTTAAAAATATACGGAAAGGAATTTAAAGAATCTTTTTTTATACATAGCTTTGATAATCTGTAATAAACATTTTTTTGTTAAAATGGATATGGTAAACAATGTTTATCGTTCAACCCAATATTTATCGTTTTTTTATCGTTTTAGACCCAATATTATTACAAATTCTTGCACATTTCGATTTGTGGCCTCTTGGGTTTCAGAAGAAATTTGACCATTGTTTTGGCCTTAAAATGCCTAGAAACATTATTTCACAGTTTAATAGAGTCAGAATAGTAACACTGTCTCAACAGGGCTACCGGTAAGTTGCAATAGCTGAAAGTAGTTGCAATAGCTGAAATTGTAGGAGAGTTAACTAAAGCGATGTTTCGCGAATATTAAAAAAAATCAGCGAGACAAACAAGGTTACAGACCGGCCTGGAAGAGGTAGAAAGAGAGTTACTAATACTATGCAAGACCGTCAAATATCCCTAATTGCACGACGCAATCCCCTGCTTTCTAGTACTGCTATTAAAAATGAGTTAGCTCGCCTTGAAGGACTCCATGACAGAGGATTACATTTAAGGAGGCCTCTACGTGTTTCGAAGCTTAATTTACAGCACAAAATTACGCGACTACAATGGGCTGAGGAGATGAGAGCAAATGGACCTAATTGGAATTTCGTCATGTTTAGTGATGAAACAAGAATAGGCCTAGTGCCAGACTCGCGACGAACTTTGGTCTGGAGAGCATCTGGAAGACGAGCACGCTTGAATGCAGCTCAACCCCGTGTCCCGTTTCAAGGGGGAAGCATTATGGTATGGGCAGGTATAATGCGCGAAGCTCGAACTCCTCTTGTTTTTATTGACAGGTGCCTCATGTCTTCGAGACGTTTTAGAGCCTATTGTGCGTCCATTTCGAGGGGCAGTGAGGGATGAATTTGTTTACATGGACGATAATGCTCCTCCCCATCGCACTTTAGCGGTTCGCGAATTTTGTGAGGAAGAGTGTATAAGAAACTTGTGGTGGCCACCGATTTCTCCAGATATAAATGTGATCGAGCATGCTTGGGACATGCTAAAACGCCATATTGCCAAAAGGAATGATACCCCCCGTACCTTAAATGAATTGAAAATTGCTGCGCGCGAAACATGGGAAGCCATTCCTCAGCATCTCCT
This sequence comes from Sitophilus oryzae, assembly GCF_002938485.1. Lineage (NCBI taxonomy): Eukaryota > Metazoa > Arthropoda > Insecta > Coleoptera > Curculionidae > Sitophilus > Sitophilus oryzae. Next base: position 1,868,139 of record NW_022146390.1, on the reverse strand, counting down.
GAACAACTTAATTGAGAGCATGGCACGTCGTCTCACAGCTTGCATTGAGGCTTGAGGAGGCAATACAGACTATTAGTTGTGAGAAATAATTAAAATTGTTTTCAATATTTTCTGTTTAAAATGAAATTTGTTTTTGTTGATTTTCACTCACTATGAAATAAAATTATAATAACAGCCTAGTTGCGCTTAGATTTTTAATTTTATATTAGTTAGTCGTGTAGTAAGCCAATATGTCCAAAAATATAAAAAGAATCATATTCTTGTCTATATCAATCGTCCAAAATAAAATAAAAATATCGTTATATGCAATAATTTTGGCCATGTATGTATTTCGCTTTCAACTAGAATATTCTTTCAAATATAATTTTTGTTTAGTTGGCATTATTAGCCATCCTTTGTTTTGGCGGTCTGGTGGCGCACAGTATTCCCTTGACGAGGTTCAAGCGTGCAATAGAAGAAGCAGGAAATAGCAAGTCTTCGCCTGACCCAATTTCAGAAAGATCTGGATTGGTGGACTATGAGCTACCCACTGAAACCAAGACCGTTCCTACTGCGAAATACTTCCAGTAAGTTTCAATCGTCCATCAGGTATATTTATCAACTTTAGTATTACATAGTGATGGTCATATCTACTGTAAGAAGAAGGAATCATATACAGGGTGATTCAATGAAAAATCTGCATGTCAGATTTTTCTTTTTTGATATTGAGATTTTAACTGAAATTATTTTTAAATATTTATGTTTTTTTTTCTAATTTTTGTGTGAGAATTTGCTTTAATATTTCCATAAATAGTATGTTATAAAATAATGATGGAAACAGAGTGTTACATTAGTGGAACTGTAAATTGGGTATTATTATTTACTGGCTATTTAATTTTTAATACTGCAATACAACATTTCGACATACTATTAGCATAAAATGTTTCTTGGTCAATTTGCGCCGCCGTATTTTCGTTTAAACCATGTAAAATTCCGTTTTATTTTACCAATGCTGCGTGTCACGTATACCTCACAGTTTCACAAATTGTTACATGAATTTCTTTAATTTTTTTTCTAAATAATTCTGATTCTAATGTATTCTATAAAATAATTATGTTAGCATCTCTAAATAGTAAATTTAAAGTACTAGTCAGCTAGAAAAAACAGTTTAAATAAATCAAATTTCTAGATCTCCATAAATATCTGGCAATTTTACCATCGACACAAAGGTTTCATGAAGAAAATAACATATCCTGTATTTGGCGAACTGAAATTGATCGAGAAAAACGACGTCCAGTTGGCTTGGAAATAACGATCGATGATATTTCCCATTTAAATTTACATATTAAGTGACAGCGATCTTCATTTCATAGCCATCGCTGACGTCGTTTTAGTTTCGATCATACGTACTTCCACAGGTACTTCTAATAATGTTAGAGTATTAGGATTATACAGGGTGAGTCTAAAATAAGTACAAATATTTTTAGGGGTAGTATATTTCGACCCCAGAGACAAATATTTATGATTTTTTTTTGCGAAAAACTTTTTTTTGGAAATTTCGGAAAATTTTTTAGTTTTTAGTTAAAAAACATAATTTCTTGATAATATGGCATTATAGGCAGCAGATTAAATTTACAAGAAAGAAAACCCAGAAAATATCCAGTGGTTCTCAAAATTTAAGTGAAAAATATATTTTTTGGAAATTTTCAAAGTAAAATAACTCGTTTATTTTGGACTTTTTTTATTTGAAAAACGGTAAAGAGAAAATATGTTTCTTTTATCGAGAAACCCTGAAAATATTTGCACTTATTTGAGACTCACCCTGTATATTATAGGTAAGTTCATTATTACAAACTACTTAAATTAGAAAATATTATAACTATTTAGGGACATGTACGTAGCGCAGAACAACCCTAAAGAACTCGAATTTGGTCACGTGGCAGAAAACCTAAATGAGTGGGAGCAGCGATTCGAAAAAATTAACTTGGATAATCTAAATCGTCAAGGAAAGGTTAATAATTGTTCTCCAAAAATTAATAACAGCTTATTATATATACTTGGCTTATCTAACTATAATTGCTTAGCATTAATAATTTTTATGACTTGAATAATTATAATTATATGCATTTTCGCTCGCCGAGAAAAAATATGCTTTCCTGAGCTTCTTTTTTTTTGATAAGCTTTTACGAAGACTATCATTAGATCAACAAGACCATGACCAAGACCGATCAGTGCAAAGATTTATGCAAGACCAAGACTCAATATTCAAGACCCTTGCGGTCTTGCATATGTTTGACGTTTTTTATTTACACCTCATTGTTCATAAATACTATTAAAAAAATATATTTACTTACCTCTTCCCCCTGTAATTTATTAAATAAGAAATAATTATAAAGTTTTTCTGGAGCTTTTATGTGACTTATGATAACCATCAACAATAAATCATATTCGTATCAAGTTTTTTTTTTGTTTTAACTTAGAAGGCTTGCAAGAATCTTGCAGCAAGACCATGACCAAGACTGAACCACAACTGAACCCTATAAGACCAAAACAAAGACTACTTATTAGCCTGCTAGACCAAGACCAGACGAAGGACGTCTCGGTCTTGATCTGGCATTCGCTCATCGCGATATTCAATTGCTGCTTGTCACATTTTTGCACCTGCTAGTGTCGAACGGTTATTGACATCATTTTCTTCAACTAACAGATATATCTATGTGCCGACTAAAGACTACTACGAACACGGACACAATCAAGGCGACGATGACCACTTCATTGAACGTCACGAGAAAAGGGAACTTCATCTCGGACAGTTTAAAAACAAAGTAATTTTCTCTTATCACTAACTTTTCACTCAAAAGACTTAATTGATCTTTTTAATCGATAATATATCTTCCACTTTCATTATATCACCAATGAGTTCACTCAGTATTATTTTTCGCTGATAAAGCTGACATAATCTTGTAAAATCTGCGTAAAACGGCGTCAGCGATGGCTATGAAATGATGATAGCTGTCATTTTATATTCAAAATTATATGGGGAATGTCATCGATCTTCATTTCCATTCTTTAAAAAGTCCCAAACCTATACTTGATTAGCATACCTACCAGACATTTTACAACAGGCAAAAAGTTGCATCCAATATATTTTGCATCTATACAGGGTGTCCCAGAAATAAAAGTATTTTAAAGGGTGGTAGATCTCGATAAAAGAAACATATTTTTTCTTGATCGTTTTCCAAATAAGTCCTAAATAACGGAGTTAATTTACTTTGAAAATTTCCAAAAAAAATGTTTTTTGCTAAAATTTTGAGAACCACTGGATCTTTTCTGTTTTTTTTTCTAGTAAATTTAATCTAATACCTATGTTGCCATATTATCAAGAAATTATGTTTTTTAACTAAAAACTAAAAAAATTTGAAAAAAACGAAAAAAAACTCATAGGCGTTTTTCTGGGGTTCAACTATACTACGAGTTAAAATACTTCTTTCTATGCACTTATTTCTAGGACACCCTGTATATACCTACAGCACCTATTTTATGAGAATTTTTTGTATACAGGGTGTTTCATAAAATACGTACCATCTCTCGTGGGAAGATTCCTCACGTAAAAATAAGATTTATTTTTCATATCAACACAGAGGTCTGATTCTGTTTTGTTTCGTAACTACAGGGTGTTAAATTCTTAATATTTTTTCGATTTATTATAATTTTCTTCCAAGTACTTTTAGTGCCAATGCATATATAGTTTTAGAGTTACAGAATGTTAAAACGTTTTAAAATTAGGTTTTTTGTTTTGCAATTATTTTAAATACCATTATTTTTTTATTTGAAATTGCTGTAGGTTGGACTAATAGTAATAATATTAAATTAGATAAAATAAATAATTTATTAATTTTATTTTAATTTTATTAATTGTGATTAATAAAATTGCGTTTATCTCATCAAGGAGGCTGAATTCGACAAAATATCAAGAGATAATTTTTAATTAACATTAAACGGCCTACACAATTTTGATATCAAAAGAAAAAAGTCAGTGGCGCACATGTTTTTTTTTCAAAAATTCCAGTGATAGGCCATATGCACGTATCAAATATGCCCATATGAAAAATAAATCTTATTTTTACGTGAGGCGTGAGGAAGCTCCCCACGAGAGATGGCACATGTTTTTGAAACACCCTGTATGTTTATTAAAATAGTTTTCAGTTATAACTTCTACAGACGAGACAATAAATATCCTAACTTTTCCTTAAAAGTTCCAAACCTATACTTGATCACAGACTTGATTAGCATACCTATCAGACATTTTACAATAGGCTAAAAGTTGCTAAAAATATATTTTGCATCCATATACCTACAGCACCTATTTTATGATGATTGTTTTGTACATATGGAAAAAAGGAACAATGTAAATATGTAAATATAATATACATTTATAAACGATGTACTTTCTTACTAAATTTTATTTCTTGTATCAGGTAAGATGGGGAGACAAAAATGGAGGATATGGTGAACATTACTGGGACTTCAACCACGCTGGACAAGGTGACGATGAAGAAGGCAAGGAAAGTCAGCAGAATGAAGAATCCTCTGAAGGTGGAGAAACTCAAGAAACGCTTAACTCATACCAAGTTCTACCCAGAGAAAAGAGAAATCCAGATGATGATGTTGAATTCATCAGCGATCAGGCCAAATCATCAATTCTAAATGACAGAACACCCAAACATGGCGGAAATTACCGAAAAGCAAAAGAAATTAGAATTAAGCGACAGCCGCAGCCTATAAATCCCGCTTATTTAGTTTTTGATGTTGCTACTGGAAAAATCACAGACCAAAATACAGGAACCCAATATCAGTTAAAAGAAGTGCAATGATAGTGTTAGTATCAAAGACTTACTAACTACTATTTCTGAGAAATTCAAAGCCATGATAGACAAAAAATGTAGTTTCAATTTTGCAACACTGCATATATTTTTTGTTAACTAGTTTTAGTAAATTTTTTTATACAATAAATATTTTTATATCACTTGATTTTTATTTTTCCCTTAAAAACTATGTACTTATAATTAGAAATCACAATATGTCTTTGATATACATAGTAATTTGTCATAAAATGAACATGTTCCAATAACCACATTTCCAGCAGAGTTAAATTTTTCTACTTCGTTCTTGTCGAGAAATGACCAGTCAGCACCGTAAGAAATATTTTTGTGTTCATAATAACTTTCTACAATCCCCATTGGATGATTAGTCAAAGCACTAACAATATGCACACCTCCCAACATACAGGCAGCTAATAAAAAATTTTGAACAAAAGGATCCCACTTCAAACGCCATAATGTTCCAGGCATTTTAAAAATATCTGTCGATCTTTTCATATGCCTAATATCCCAAAGTCTAATGTTCTCATCATAGCTTCCACTGGCAATAACATATTCTTTTGATTTATTTGAATGTAAAGAAGTAACACCTGCTCCATGTTCTTTATTCTTTGTTACTGGCATATCTTTAATTCTTTTATCAAACACTAAAAAGAGTGCATCATCACCACCACTTAAAATAGAATTAGTGTCCCAGTAATAAAATGCTGTTATCCATGCTTGAAAAGTATGGCCATGCCAAAAACTTTCAACAGTTAAATTGGTTGTATTAAAATGCAACACATGGATATTTCCTGCAGAATCGCTGCATGATATAAGGGGTTGATCGTTTTCGTATTTGCCTGTAGACCAGTCTAATGATAATATTAAAATACTTTCAATAGTATTGGGATTAAACACATATTTAGTTAAAAGGTTAAGTGACTCTTTTTCAAACTGGTAAATTTCTAATATACCATCTGAATTAACAGCACCTAACAAAGAAGATCCCTGAACCAGATTGGGACACCATTTCAAGTCCAAAATCCCAACAGTGTTTACTTGTTGGTGTAACTTTAAACCTGTGTCACAATTTACTGAAAACAAGTATATACATCCTAATCTTTTCTGAACAGACTCTGTATTAGTCTCGTCTAATTCGTAATTTCCACAAACAAAAAAATTTTGATACTGCACATGGGGGCACCATTCTACCGAATCTGCACCATATGTTGTATTAAATGAATACAATGTCTCTATGTGTTTAGACGTTGGATTAGATACATTTTCTTCCATTGGGAGATTTAGGGGCTCCTTTCATATAAAAATAAAAACACTAATTTAAATTAAATTAAAAAAAGAATACATTAAAACCAGACTGAACTACATACTGAACTACCCATAGAACTACCCATGAACTACCTACAAAATACAATTGAACTACCACCACAGATTATTCTTAACTCAATCCAAATTTCCGACACCATAGATTAAACATATCTTTTCCTTCTTTTTGACAATAGCTATATGCCTTTTTGTTAGCAAACTTAATATAATATTAGTGTATGATTTTGATTAATTATTCAAAGCAGCATAAGCAGCAAAAAAGAGATAACTCCACTTTGATCTATTTTCTGAACATATGATTAGGGCCGGATAGCCCTGAAAGCTGTGGCCTTTAAACCAAACTTTGAAGAAACCAAACTGGTACTATCTAAAAATCATTCTGTGGTCAATTGTAATTCCACAGATTCACAAAAATAGATCAATAATGACATGAATAATGACAACTCTCATGTCATAGCCATGGCAACGATGTCAACAATAATTTTAGAAAGAAATATGATAGAAGTAATTCTATGAAATAATTGTTTAAACTTACTTAAATAAGGAAGGAATACTTGCATAATTAATTATACTTTAAATTTTGTGAACCACAAGCCTTTACCGGTTGTGTTGCTAAGTGATACTCACCTGAATTTATACCAGAGTTTATACTGTTATTAAACATTATGGTAATACAAAAGTGCGAAGAAGAAATGAGCCAGAAAGTCTCCGAATCAAAGAAAATTTGCTTAGGATTTCATAGTCCAGACAGAAAAATAAGAAAACAAACATATCAGGAATTAAAGAATTTTTTGACAAATAAGGAGAATGATTTTAGCGCTGATGATTTACAAAAGATTTTTATTGAAAATCATATATACTTTTTAAATGGTTTACGTGATAAATCTGAAACTGTACGAGAAGAGGCAATAAAATTTGCTACATACATAATAATGGAAAGATTACCTTTAAATGATTTTTATTTAACATATACTTTTCCAATATTAGTTGAAAGAATAGGTAGTGTTGAACTTATTGAAGAATCAGAAGAAATAAGGTTGCAAATGCTTCAGTTTTTGGATAATATTATCGAAAAATACTCTAATACTGAACAGCTAAGGCCATTTCTAAATGATTCAGTTAAGATTTTTTGTGAAACAGTTAGAGATAAGTATCCTAGCATAAAGGAATTAAGTTGTCAAACGATAAGAAAACTGTCTATAGCTTTACCCAGAGATTTTCATATGCAAGCCGAATCCTTATTAAAACCTGTCTTAAGTTGTTTTTCTCATCAACGTTACAAAGTTCGTGTAGAAGCAATTAAAACTGTTGGGGAAATAATTATGCATAGCAGTTATAAAGGTTTGTTAAAATATTTTGATATATTGAATTTTCTAATAAGTTTTTTAAGGTGTTGATGAGGCTATTGTTCCAATGGCAGAGAAATTGTTTGATCAAATTCCAATAGTTCGTCAAACAGTAGCTCAAGAAGCTGCCAGGTGGATGCTATATCAACGTGATAGGTACTCCTACTTTCACAAAATGCTTCCTTTGTTATTAACAGGGTTAAATGATGAAGTTGAAAGTACTAGAATTGAAGCTCATATGTTATGGGAAAAGGTGGGTCTCCAATACCAGCAGGAAAATGAAAAAGATTTAAAAGATAAGCTGGATTTTTTAACAGAAATGCCTAAACATTATCCAAATCATTTAAAACGTCCAAATTTGGGATGTAGAGTACTGGTTCAAAGGAATATCAGCAAAATCGCTTCAGCTATATCAAATGAGCTTACTAACTGGCAAGAGGATATTCGAGTTCGATGCAGTCAACTTCTGTGTTCTTTAGCTTTGCATGCTGAAGAAGACTTAACTTTTAATCTTCAAAATCTCTTACCAGCAATGTACTCGGCTGCTAGAGATCAGGATTCAAGAGTAGTAGCTAACATTATTCAAGCCAGTGAAATTATCGGGTAATAAACTTGTAAGTATTTCTAAAAATTAGTAATACTTAAAAGACTATAAATTATTAGATTATTTGTGCCATTTGATACATGGTCCAAGATTATTTTGCCAGTTATTGAGGATGGACCACATCACGGCCATTTAGTTGTTATGGCTTCATTGATTAAAGGGGCTCCAATAGAATATATGGCCAAAGGTGTATTTCCAATAAGTAAACTGTTAAGTGAAGATTATATTTGCTGCAGTCGAAAAGTAACTGACTACAACTAATACGAACTTATCATTGACTATTTTTTTGTAGCAAAAATACCAATCAGAATTATTAAAATGCGTGAAAGCCTTATTAGAGAAATATGATAAATGCAATGATGACCCAGGCTATCATCTGTTTAAAATTATTACAAGTCTTATGTCTTTAAAAGATCCAAATAATGCTGAAGAGCTTACAATCAAATTATATGAATATTTGGCAAAATGTCTGGGCTTCTCAGATACTGAAGAATGTTTACTAAAATATTCAAATGAATTATTTATTCATATAAATACGTCTCCTAAGTCATGGACAGTAATGACTGATAATGCATGCATTTTTCTGTGTTTGCTTGAAGAATGTCAAACAGCTTTTGGTGTAAATTTGGACATAATATCTGAGATACTGATTAAAGTGTTAGATAATGAAACAGATGCTGAACTGAGACTGAAAACTTTTTATTCTTTAGCCTCTGTATTTGAAAATAAAGATATAATCTTTCAAAAAGCCGAAAATTTAACGTCGTTTTTAGAAAAACTGATTGAAGGTATGTAACAATAGAAATTTAACTATATATATCTAATGTTTAATTACTGAAATTCATAGAGGTCTTTATTCCATCACTGGTTTGGCATGCTGGATCTACTGCTGAGGCTATCAGGACCATGGCAGCCACCTGTTTAAAATGTGCCTTCCTTCCAACACAGCAGGTCGAATTATTTGTCTCTAGCGATGTTTTAACTGCTGTTGCTCAAAAACTACAGCCGCTTCTACTTTCACTAATGGAAGATGCTTCATACAAAAGTAGGAAAGTTGCCATTGAATGTGTCGTCCTATTGAAAGATATCTGTTCAAACAAGAACGTTTGGACTAACGATGATTTAATAAAAGTTTACCCAGGTAATATTTACTGGCAAGTTTGTTTTATTAAGACTTAAAACCAAATAATAAAACTTGTAGAGGTATTGAAAAGATTGGATGATCCAACCGAGAAAGTTCGTTTATGTGCTCTAAGTTATATTCCAAAGATTTTCCAGGATGTTCCAAACGAATTTACCCAGGAACACTTCAAAGGCCATCGCGAATTTGTAATTGATACATTAATTACGCATCTTGATGATGACGACGAGACTGTTCAAAATTTAGTTCTTGGTAAGCTTACAGATAAATATTATCTTCTATGCATTACAGAAATATTTTCAGAATCGTTTAAAACGCTCGCTAGAATTTGTAGTAAAGAATTATCATGGAAAATTGAAGCTCATCGGGGTTTACTGAGAAACCAGAAAGGATGCGATGAAATCGCTAAATATATTCAAACTGTACCTTAGTGCAATTCTGTACCTACCTATTAATTAGGTATTTTATGTATATATCTAAATTAACTGATTAGCGTTTCCTTCCATGGATGAATGTTCAATTATCTGTGTATTTTTGTTTTGCTAATAAAAAATAAAACTGATAAAAATATTTTTTTATTTATAAAATAAAATTATATACATTAATTTGAATTCAAAGATTTGAATGAATATTATTTTTTTATGAAAAATTTCAATTCTTAGATATTTCAATATGCGGGACACAAAATTGAGTTATTAAACGATGTATTTTGTATTAATTTTTTAATTTAGGGCTAAAAACAGATTATAATACGGTGTGGTAGTTTTTTAGTAGATATTACCAGAAGATAAAAATTAAATTAATCAGGCTAATTTATTTAAATAATAAAACAGATTTTAAGTAGTTCTCTTAAAAATTAAGACCATTGTTAAAGGCTGATAAAGGGTAAAAGTTTAAAACCTTTAAAACTATGGTTTAAAACATATGAGCAACAGCATAGAATAACTAACTGAATGATTACTGATATGAGCAACAGCATATATTTTGAGCATGAGGGTCAACCACCAAATCACAGAACAGATTAACAGCCCTCTGACAGCAGGATTTGGCAATTCTTGTTCCAAATCCTGCCATTTAAGTTTTTGCACCGTGCACCAAATACCTGAAAAAAGGTCAAGAAATAAAACAACCAAATTATATATGATAAAAATAATGTATTAGCCACATATTGGCCAATAATTTGAAAGAGAAGTGAACTTCATGAGAGAGACTTGAGATAGAGATATTTACTAGAGAGAGAAATAGAGTTAACCTAACTTTTATACTATTTTTATGTGATTTATATATTTTTGAATTATAAATTCGGTAAAGAATCTATTTAGTTTAAAACAAAGGGCATTAAGACCAGTTGCAATTTGTCTAGGTAATGCTGCAAGTAAGACGACTTCTTCCACTTTGTGCTAGTAATTTTAAATGCATCACTTCAGTTCGAAAGTAGGTAAAAACTGCATTCATTAAATTTTACATATTACCTCATGTATATTTTAGTGTCATTAATAAGAACCGCTTTTCAACAAGAAACAAAACTGAGCAAAATACAGATGATTCACCAGTTCGGTATTCATCCACTCCAGCCTTTAAATATAAAGCTAAAGTATCAAGAACTGGTGTAGAACATGAAAGGCTATGGTACGAACCTTATGTATGTCTAGTTAGTATAGCAGCTTTCCTTATATATTTCTGTATTCTTCGAGAGGAAAATGACATAGATAAAGAATTTAGTAAATCTTTATATAGTAGAATTGAGGGCCTGGAAGAGGCTCAATTAAAATTAACTCTTAAATATAATGAGGAACATGGTCTTGAAACTATAGATATTCGGAAACGTTTAGAAGAAATTGAAAAAGAAAAGCAGATGAAGCAGCTCAGCTAGTAGAATATAATTTTAAGAATCTGTAATTATTTGTTAGTCAATAAAATTATTATAATCTACCAATTACATTTTTACCACCGTGTAAATGTCATGATTATGTTTAATTAATAATATTCTGAAAAAAATAGATTTTTAATATTTTTTTACATAATTTTTTTAAATAAAAGTAATAAAAACTTATGCAACCAAATAAACACCATCTATTTTAAATCATTCGACATAGATGTCTCTGAACTAGATGTCATGAAGAAGGGTGTTGTGTGCGTTGTGTTTTGGAATAGCTCATAAACTGGATTTATTTTCGGGAAGTAAAGTAGGAGGAATGTGGAAGTAAAGTGCCCCAATTATTATTTGTGAACATCTGGAATGCCAAATGATATGCGCGCCTGTTTATATTTAAAATCACTCATAAAAAATGACCTGCTACGACTGGATACTTGCTGTTTTGGTAGACCTCGAATATTAGTTTGAAATTTAAACAATAAGCTACTATGTAAGTGTGTTTATTTATGTAATAAAATACATTCCTCACATTTCATAGTTTGTTTTAATAGATCTGTTTCTTTAGAGGTGTTTGCATTTTAAAGAGTTATAATTATATAGATTAAACATTTTTAAAGAGTGTTGATATTTAGTATTTTAACAAAGAAAATGATTTTCTATTCTACCAATAACAATAGTTATCTGACATGCTAAGCTAAGCTTATTATGTTTTAATAGGTTATAGATTTAGTGTTTTTTAATGTACTTATGCTAATATCAATAATGATTTATTTACACTAACAAAGTCAATAATTGTTTTTCTTTACTCTAATGTCTTTTACTTTAAAGACAGTGGTGAATGAGACCATAGAAACATAATAGGTTTATTTTTAGAATTGGCATGACTGAAGGCTTATCAGAAGATCCTGTTGGAGTTTAGCTATGAGTTCCAGACCAAGTTCTGGCTCAAGAGCTTCAACAGGACATTGGAGATCTGAGTCAGCAGGCCATCAACGACATGGATCATCAAGCTCAGGACATAATAGGTCTGATTCTGGTCAGAGTGCTGTCTCAGATCATCATACAGAAAGAAGACATCACAGATCAAAAAGTGGAATTCATATACAAGAAAAAGATTATTTAAGAGATCCTCCTGACTGTAAGTCTTTAATTTATCAATAACTGAGAATAACTTTTTATGTATTTTAGTACCTAAAGTGGAATTTAATTCGTCACAAGGTTTTCATCATGACAACCAATGTATACGTCCAACATCTTTGTACCCTTTAAAAAGTAGCAATGACAGTGGATTGGTTGGACCGGACGCTTTGCAGCCAGAAAAGGAACCCATTAAATTTGAAATCAGTTTGGTTGGAGCTCCTCCCGAAGTAGAACAACTTGTGAACAACATTAAACAAGTTGCTGAGCAATTTCTGTATCACTGGAAGACTTTTCCTATTAGTAAGATGATAATTCATACTGAAGTGTTTCAAAAAAACACTTATAATTTTTTTTAGTACTTCCAAATCCAGTTTCGCAGTGTGATAGTTTTCCAACATCTCAAGTATCATCAGATGGATCATTGGGCAGGTCAAGAACAAAATATCATCTTAGGGACTTGTTTATAGCGCCTTCTTTTGATGAACTGGACGCAGTTGCTGTCGATGGGAAAGGGGAACCCAGGAAACTGACTGGAAAACAGTTGGAATACATCAGAGAACGTGGGTAAGGTACACCAACACTATAAAATATATTTATATGAAATTGTAGCTATATGTTTATAGCTTGAAGTATATTGATTATTTCATAATAACTATAGTAAATATCTCAGACCTACAAGTAAACGTACAGTGGGGCACTTAAAGATTTTATTTATTTCTAGATAGATTTAATAAAGTATTGTGACCTGATTATTTGAGGCACTTTCTTTTGCTTCTTACTTCCTAGGTTCTATTCAGAAAGTTATGTAATGTTGTATTAAACCATAATATTTATTATGGCTACAAAACTTTTGGAATAGATATAAATTTATCTTTATTTATTTGTAAACTTAAGATATTGTTTTGTAAAGCTTGCACAAGGATAAGTTTGGAAAACCAAAAAGGTTGAACCTGGAACAGCTAGAAAGTATTAGATTACATGGGTATGTTGGATTCTTGTGCAGTGTCTTTCTATTCTACAATTGTTTTAACTGTTTTATTGATTTTGTTATTGGCATTTATATCTGGCTATTTGTTATGTACTTCTGCAGTTTTTTTTTCATTTTAAGAGGTAGTACATATTCAGGTTGAAATAATATGGTAACTAACTTTCTAAATAGCTTATTTTGTTTAGAACTTTTATGAGTATAATTTACCATTATGATACTTATGAAATATACGTTGCTGCTGTTAATAAATTATCTAAAAAAATGTAAAATTTTAAAGATCTGAAGCACAGAACTATTGGAATTAAATACCGGGTGCGTTTCAAAAGTGGCTCACCCCTATAACTTTTATTTTTTACTACTTTCGATTTTTAAATGGCACCCTTGATATATTTTTACTTTATTTGATAGAATGACACTCTAAATAGAATGACATATTGTATGTCAACTTTTGACATTTTCGTTTAAAAAAATCGTATTTTAAATTTCATTCTAGAGTGTCATGTGGCTTTGTTAAAAACGCTCATTTTACATCAAGGAGCCTTGGAAAAATAGATTTGATCATCTAATGTTTTTCGTGTCTTGCTCTGGTCGGTTAATAGATGCCCGAATTGTATTTTTAATCATATCTCAATTTTTTCAAATTAAACAAGGGTGGCTCATTAGCATATTTGGAAAAAGCATTTTTTTTTTTAATAATTTGATACCACACACTTGGTATTTCGAGTCAAATTGACGTTACGCACCGCATGTTATAATTTTAAATAAACCATATGCGAAAATGTCAAAAGTTGACAGAATATGATCTGTCATTCTATTCAGTGTCTTTTTCTATCGAATAAAGTGAAAAAATACCGAGGGTGTCATTTAAAAATCAAAAGTTGTAGTAATTTCCGGTGAAACAAGAAGTGACCAAAAACAATTGAATACCTCAATAAATCCTAATTTATGTCATATACTAACATACCAAATCTCGTTTTTTTTATCTGAAAAAATAAAAAAGTTATTAGAGGTGAGCCGTTTTTGAGACGCACCCAGTATATGACTAATACAATATTAACTTATGCCTGACTTTGAACAGCGTTGTTTTTACTACACCTTTGATTATTTTTTTTTATCTTAAAAATTGAGAAAGATTAAATATACTTTAAAGAATTAATTGTTTTTTTTTAAATCTAGTAAAAATTTTCCAAAAAAAAATCTATGTATCTTTTTTATAGCTTTATACAAATAAGTATCATAATGTATAAAAGGTTTTTTACGTTTATTTTGTATTAGTTTTATTTATGTTGCTTTGAATGCTCTTTTGCAATTTTTAACATTAGTTTTGTATATTTTTATTCAAATTTTTATTGCATCGTATCAAGATAATTTTTTTCAGGGAATTTGAGGTGGAGTCGATCAATTTCCCCGGTCAACAGCATCGATGGAAACTTTCTCAGCTGCTGCAGAAAGGCAGGGAAAATAGCAGGAATTCTTTACTAAACGACCTGGCATTGGCACTTCGCTTCATTTTCGTCACCGCCATGGGCAGATTGTTTGCGCACTTCTTCAGCATCAAGGAGGCCGCGAAATCGTTTATCAGCGGTCTGTTTCGTATTCTCGACATCCTGGTTGGGATTCCCAGCTTGCAAGCTCATAATTTGGATACGAAAATTAGAGAGGAGCGAAGTAAATATTTGGTTGCTGAATTAGTTTGTAGGGTAAGTGTGAAAACTGTTATTTTTGAATAACAGTTTGAACTGATATTGTTACTTATAATAAATATTAACTTATATACATGACTTATATAAATAATAAGAGCTTAAAATAACAGGTTTCTAAGGTATATGGATTTTATTATTAAAAAATCAAAGTATCATATAACTCGGTGGTTTTATGGCAAAATCTTATTGCTTAACGTTTCGGAAAGTTTATCTCTTTCCGTCGTCGGCAGCAAACAAAAATACACAGAATAAAGAAAAAAAGTATTTAAAATTCAACTATTCGAGAACACTTTAGTTTTTTTTTTTAAACAGATATGTTTACCATATGTTTACAAAAACCGTTGACGTTCTGTTAAAATTACATACACAAAACATCCCCCTTTAGAACTTTTTCTTTAATGGCCATAAGCGGGAGTAAAAGACCAACCGCCCGAACAAACACTAGAGGCGCCACCGGTCATCAAATGGTGTAAAAATTGCGAAAATTTAATCATCTAATTTTGACACAAGGGGTCGCGCTTAACTTTTTCAATTTTAATTCAATATTCATTGTTTTCAAACTATATTATTAGACTTTGTTGTATTTTGTGAATGTATAAATGTTTTCTTAGTATAAAGTTGCATTATAGTAATTTAAATTATATTACATACATATTTAAGATTCAAATATTATGACATATATGTCAGTTGCCGTCTAAAATGTCATCTTGATAACAAAAAGTTAGTTATTGTCAAAAGCAGTTAAAATCATGTTAAAATATTAAAATGTACAAGTTATAATTAGATATTTAATATTATTTCAACAACAAACACATAATAGTACAGCGTAATGTTGATATGCAGGTCCAAAACAAAAAATGCCGTTATGTTTTTCAGTTTTCGTTGTCAGCCGCGGAAGTTTCAGTGATTTTAGTGTTGTCGGATATTTTTATTTGTGAAATAGAAATATTGCGTTTGGATTGCAAAACTAAAAGTGGAAGTTTTATTGCAATGTAAGTAAGCGTTTGTCCATTTTATATTTTACTTTTTTCATACTTACGACAAATATACATATATTGAAATTTTATAATTCGTTTTATTTAAAAAATGTTAGAAAACAAACTTGTAATCCTGTAATTGACATAATTGTTATGTAATATATTCCATTTAAATGTAATATATTACTTAACAATTAAAAAAATGTACATTTAAAAATATATTAAAAATATATACAGGCACTAATTGAAATTTTTTGAGTGCGAACAAACACGAGAGGCGCTTTATTATTTACTTTCATTTCTTAACATGACAGACGAAGTTCTAAAGGGGGATGTTTTGTGATTACATATCAAGTTAAACTTCAAAATTAACAATTATTACCTGATAACAATAATTACTTAATAAGGTAAAACCAAAAAGCCTCAAACTTTCTCTATGATTATTTTTAATTTTTACGTATGTTATGTTTATTTATGTTATGTTCTTTAAAATCAAAGAAGCGATTGCGAGACATTACTAACATCTAGAGAATGTAGAATGTTTAGGAGGGGAGTTAATCACCGCGACCTGTAGATCTATTGTGTGTTCCCCTTTCTTGAGTTATAACGAGTTATAACTCATCATACAGTCTCAGGGCTTTAAGAAAAGCCAGTATCTGAGACGGCTCCACAGAGGCTAGCTCTCCATTCTCGACATCAGACGTACCAAGGTTCATGGCACGAATGGTCGTCGTCTCGGCGCACTCAGTGATGAGGTGTTCTGGTGTTTCCCCATTTTCCCCACAAAATCTGCATTCGCCGTTGTTTCTCAGTTTCAGCCTACTGAGGTGTTCGTTGAGGAGACAGTGTCCTGTTAGAAACCCCGTGACAATCCGAAGATTGTTTTTACTTAAATCAAGGAAAACCTTTGATTTTCTCGGTCATAAGTTCTAAGGAACTTTTTCGAGTGTCTTAGACCGTTGGAGGATACCCATTCCAAGTTACGGATGGAGTCTTCCAGATTCTTCAGTTCCGCTTTCAGTTGGTTCCCATTTGGAAAACAGAACGGTTCTGGTCCAGTTAGTGGAGTGTTCGCTCCTTTTCTAGCTAGATCATTTGCTTTTTCATTGCCTTCTATCCCTTTGTGACCAGGCACCCAGAGTAGGAGGACTTTATTTTCTTTGCCTAATTTGTTGAGCTTCTCTAGGCATTCTTTGACCAACTTCGAATTGATGGTTACTGAGTTGATCGCGTTAAGTGCTGCTTGACTATCGGATAGGATGGCAATTTCCTATTTTTCGATAGTTCCTATCTAAGATAAATTGTACGCATCTTTCGATAGCGCAATTTTCTGCCTGAAGGATACTGGGGTAGGTGCCCATTGGTTCGGAGTATTCAGTTTTCGGCCCAAATACTCCTATCCCTGTCCCTGCTTTGGTTTTGGAAGCATCAGTATACCACGTGATGGTATGGTCTTTTATATGCTGAGTAAGCGTTTCTTTCTTCCAATCCTTTTTATTACCCAATACTACAGTGAGGTGTTCCTCAAAGTTGTAAATTCTTGGTATGTCATCCACTGGGAGTTGTACTAACATCTACAGATGCATGAGCAATACATTTATTTTTATTAGATTGTATTAAAAAAACCTCTTTTATGTTTCTTTTGGAGGCTATCGCTTCTTTCTTATAATTTTGTCGTTGTTAAAATTTATTCTGTGCCCTATGTCCCATGAATGCTGACAAATCTTAGATTTGTAAAAATCTTCCTTTCTTAAATAATCTTTATGTTCTTTAATTCGAACATTTAAGGGTCTAGATGTTTCACCAATGTAAAATTTATCACATTCACATGGTATTTTGTATATTACCAAATACTCATAAAAATATATTTAGTAGTTACATTAACATATTTTAATAAGCCAATAAAATAATGACATTATTTCTTTTAATAGCTAACATCATGACGTCATGTGAATTTTTCTCTATTTAGGCCGAAAACGAAGACGCACTAGAAATTTTATGTTCCTACATAAAAAAGCAGCTTAGAAGGGCAGCAACTGAGAAATTCGAAGTGGCCAGAGAATGCAGCCAACCTCCCGTCTCCTTACCCTACAGATTCCTCACTCCCTCCGGCTCAGAACTAGATTTGAGGTTATGGGACCGCGCACTCATGCGCAAAGCCTTGCCAATTCTGATGACCATTCTCGAGAAAGAAACCAGGGGCTGGTTCCTCCACTTTCGCGAGAGACTCATCGCCGAACTGAGAGCTCAGAAGATGCCCGACGAGAACATCGAAAGAGAGGTGAACGAGGCTGTTATGAAAGAGTACCTTCAAAGGGTATACAACAGCATCCTTTCCCATCCCGATATAAACGTACTCGGCGAGGGAATTGCTCAGTTACTGGTGCAACAAGCTCAGAGCGTGGTTCTGATGCACAGGGCGGTCGAGAACGTACAACATCGGCTGCAGAAAACTCAGGAGGATTATAAAAACAGACTGAATCATGTTCATCCGATATTATCCCGGATACGGCCGTGGTTAAGGTCGAAATTACGGAATTCCGATCTCAGGTTTAGTTTTGAGAATCAGTGGAGTGCTCACGAGGAGGCTTTGGCGCTTTGCAACTCGCAGAGGTTACATCAGACTGTTTATTTTTTAAACAGGGACTTAGCATTTATGAAAGAGGTAGTACTTTTATAAGGTGCAGAGCTACCTCTTTAGTTTGAACACCTTCTTTCTAGATGGGTCAGCTCCAATTTGCTTTACAATATGTTTAGTAAATAGAAAAAAAACGTAGTAAAAAACGTATTTTTTAATTTTTTGTTTTTAATTTCGTCTTTTACCACCTATTTTAAATAAGAATGAATGTTACGTTAACTTTTTTAACTAGTACATATCAGTGGCGTGCCCATGGGAGGGGGTTAATAATTAGAACTCCTCCTTAGACCATAAAAATCATGATTTTTAAAACAAAACTCCAATAGACTGTATCTAGAATTGAAAATAATACCCAGATGATATTGCTATACCTAAGTACTATTATAATCTCTCTAAAAAAATAAACTGTATTCCTGAAACTTCGGGAGCAGATTCTGCAGATAAAAATAAGTAAACGAGTTCGTATAAATGTATGTCCTAAACGCTTGGTTTCGGAGATACACGGTGTAGAAATTTCATTTTTATTTTGAATTTTTCCAAATAATTTCTGAAATAACGTCAATATTTGGATGAAAATTGGCATCTGGGAGTTTTTTGACATGAGAAATTTGATTTTGATGTCACTATGACTCCTACTTGTAGATGGCGCCACCTACATATTTTTAACTGGTTTGAAAAGTAATAATAATATTTAATAATATAATAATATTTAATAATATAATAATATTATAATATAATAATAATAATAATATAATTAATATATAATAATTTATAAATAATAATTTTTCGTCCGTACCTGTATAAAACTACTGAGTTAAAAAATAAACATTTGCGAAGTTTTTTACGTAAAAAAGGTCTCTTGGTAAAAATCGCTACGAGTAATGGTTCTTGAGATAATTTAGAACCGAAATTATCAATTTACATTATTGAGATAAATTAAACATGTTGACTAAATAGTTATTAGACCGAAATCATAAATTTGAAATGTTTTTGTGCCAAAAGTTCAACAGAAACTGTCTTATCATCATTTTTTCGAAGAAAAATTTAAGATTAATTTGAAAAAAATAAAAAGTTCCCAAATTTATCATATCAGTCAAAAAACTATCTAGTCAACATATTTATTTTTTGTCAATAAAGACCTGTATTGACTATTTTCATTCTCAATATCTTGAGAACAGTTGCTCGTAGCTATTTTTACTTAGAGACATTTTTTACGTAAAAAATCACGGAAATGTATATTCTTTCACTCAGTATTTTTATACGGGTACGGACGAAAAGTTTATCACTCTTCAAAACAGTTAAAACACATGTAGGTGGCGCCCCCTACAAATAGGAGTTACATTGACATCTAAATCAAATTTGTCATGTCAAAAACCTCCCAAATAGAAATTTTAGTATTGGCGTTACTTCAGAAATAATTTGGAAAAAATCAATTGAAATAAAAATGAAACTTCTACACCCTGTATCTCTGAAACCAAGCATTTTAGGACATACATTTATATGAACTTTTTTACTTATTTTTATATGCAGAATGTGCTGCCGAATACAGTTCGGACCACCCTGTATATTTTCAGGTTTATGTTTTAATTTTATTTTCTCTAATTTAATATGGAGACCTAACGCTAACGAAAACCGCGTGTTTGTCAGACATTTTATGATATTGAGTGAATGTCAGATGTTGGAATTTTCTTGATATTTTGAATTTGTGTTCAAATTAAAGAGATTACACTGCTATTTTCTTCAATACAGTACTGTAATTACCGTTTTAATCATTCAATTACGTGTTTAGCGAGAACCGGCATTACTAAGGGAGTTAAAGAAAGTAAAAACACCTACCAGGAGTTTTCTTTGGCCAACGCAAATATGGTTGCCGACAAACTGGATAGTGCGCCGAAATTTCCAAGGACAGTCCGAAGTAGTACCGACAGTGCTCAGCAAACAAGCAACCAGCATCACTACGCCTAGATCTGACCCTAGTCAGCCTGTAAGCTGCTTTTTAAATGATTAGTACAGTAATATTTGTAGCGTGTTTTTTTTTCAGGTCTTTCTGGTGGAAAAGGAGATTGTCAGAACAACTACGACGCGATGGCCCTTGTGGAGAATTTTCAATTACTTCCACAGAACTTGGTGCTGGACGTGGAATGCTATGTTCTTTTTCGGTATTGTCCTTCCTTGGTGCAGTCCCATCGGACTTAGAGCCCTATTTTTATTGGAACCTTTCATGCCAGACCTTGAACTGTCACAAGTCAACGGAACTTTATTTCCGCGCAAGTCTAGTCTAACTTCAACCTTGGCTTCTCGCTTGCTAAGTCTTTGGCGACATATTTCTAAATCTAGGACTCATTTCGAAACTAAACCAGATACTGGATTTATCGGAAAAGGTTTGACTAGACATCTGAATCGAATCTGGAATTATTTTTTTAAAGGTCTCTTTGGAACTATTGCCTTGGTGTTTGTTTTTCCTGTTGTGTGTCTTTTTATCATTACCACTAGCCTACTTATAGCCGTTACAGCAATTTTCTGGATGCCTTTGCTCACTTTATTAGTGCAGATAACCAATGGAATTATATATGACTTAGATAGTCCGGAATCTCATAGAAACCGGTATTTCGTTATATTCGAAGCGATTTTGTGGAATATAGCTCTTCAAGGCTGTCTCCAACCAGTCGCAGCTCTCTTTATAGCAGCTATAGTTTGCCCTCTAGTATCTTTAGTTATTTTTGCCGGTGGTATAATTAGATATTGGTTCAGGCTGATGTGGGATAACACAATCTTCCATCTTATTATCAAAAAGCGAGGCAGGGTACCTGCAAGTGATAGTTTTGTAGTAAAAAGAATCGCCGGACCCGGGCTTGCTTCAGACTATTATTTCCAAATCAGCCCCGAACAAGCTTTGGCAGCTTTTGAAGCGAAAATGGAGTGGGACGAACTAGCAGCGTATCAGACGGTTATAGAAAACACTATAGTTCAACCTCAGAAAGACTTCACTCATTTCGTCGAAGCGTGTTTTGGCAGCTTTTCCGCGCAGCTTGCTAAAAACGGACCTTATAAAAACCTAGAAAAAGAGGGTCAGGATCTTTTAACTGTTTTGCACGAGAAATTGGAACGTAGACGTAGAGATTTACAAACGGGATTAAGCATTACTGTAAAAAGCAAAATAAAACTAACTACTTTAGAATTGAAAATCGCTATTCAGCAAGGTGCGATGATGCTGGAAAAGTTCTATCCCGCTCATATTTTTCAACATTTATCTTGTAACGAAGAGGAGTTTTGGGATAATAAGGCTTTGAGCACTGGAGATTGGGCCGGATTGGCTGGCTTGCTCTATTCGGATTTGTTTAGTTTAGATTTTTTGACGCCGCTGGATCATAGCGATACGACGTTTCGACTGGACCCGCATCCTCAGGCAGATTTGACTAGATACACAGAGATGGTTCAGTGTGCACAATTAGGTATTTTGCAAGTTTATTTATTAAGGAGTGGTTATAGTGCAGACGATTTTTTACGCGAAATTTACCTCTCACAATTTTTATCATAATACCGGGTGCGTCTCAAAAGTGGCTCACCCCTATAACTTTCTTATTTTTTTAGTTAAAAAAACGAAATTTGGTTTGGTTTGGTTTGGTTGCTTTATATCTCTCTGTCTGTCAACCGGTCGTTTATTTTATCTCTGTCGCGTGCATTAAAATACATACCACGGAGGTAAATACAGACCACAGAAGTAAAGTGTCCACATATACCGGGTGCGTCTCAAAAGTGGCTCACCCCTATAACTTTTTTATTTTTCCAGATAAAAAAAACCGAGAATTGGTATGTTAGTATATGACATAAGTTAGGATTGATTGACGTATTCAATTGTTTTCGGTCACTTCCTGTTTCACCGGAAATGACTGCAACTTTTGATTTTTAAATGGTACCCTCGGTATTTTTTTACTTTATTCGATAGAAAATAACACTCTGAATTGAATTCCATATCGTATGTCAACTTTTAACATTTTTGCATATGGTTTATTTGAAATTATAACTTGCGGTTCGTAACGAAAATTTGACTCGAAATACCAAGTGTGTGGTATCAAATTATTCGTAAAAAAATGCTTTTTCCAATTACGCTAATGAACCACCCTCGTTCTATTTGAAAAAATTAAGATATGATTGAAAATACGATTTAAGTATTTTATAACTGGCCAGGAGAAGACACTAAAAACATTAGACCACCAAATCTATTTTTCCAATGCTCCTTGATTAAGAATTTTAAGTCACATGACACTCTGAATAGAATGATATATGGCGTAGCAACCGCTGTATCAGCTGTATCAATGATACAGGGCCATTACAGGGCCCACTAACCTGAGGGGCTAAATATGATTTTAGCATCAAAATTTTTCGTAATTATGCAAACTTTGCTCATACTTTAATGACATCCCGTATCAACTACAGCCAGAGCACGCGGCCATCACGCCTTCGCCTGTCCTAGTATACATCAAACATATATTTTAAGCGTTTTTAACATAGCCATGGCACTCTAGATTGAATTTTAAAATACAATTTTTTATTAAGCGAGAATGTCAAAAGTTCACAAATATAATGTCATTCTATTCAGAATGTCATTTTCTATCGAATAAAGTAAAAAAATACCGGGGGTGCTATTTAGAAATCAAAAGTTGTAGTCATTTCCGGTAAAACAGGAAGTGAACAAAAACAATTGGATATGTCAATCAATCCTAATTTATGTCATATACTAACATACCAATTCTCGTTTTTTTTATCTGGAAAAATAAAAAAGTTATAGGGGTGAGCCACTTTTGAGACGCACCCGGTATATGTGGACACTTTACTTCTGTTGTCTGTATTTACCTCCGTGGTATGTATTTTAATGCACGCGACAGAGATAATATAAACGACCGGTTGACAGACAGAGAGATATAAAGTAAAAAGCGGCATACAGTGTTGCCGGTTTTTACGTGTGTAGGCAGAGATATGTGAGGATGGGTAATAAACTTCGCATTTTTCTCTTTTCGACTTACAAGATAGCCATAGCGATTCACTTCTATACGTGTAAGTGAACGGCGATCCAAGGTCCATTTCTTGTCAAGCCGGTATAAGTATATTTTTATCTTTGCCTTAAATAAATTAGAAAATAAATGAACTATTTTAAAAACTTTCGTGTATACTACAGAAATGGAGATAATATATCTAAGCTAAATATAATACAGCTGTAGTAAAATAATCTATTACAGCTGTAGTAAAATGAAGTAGGTAATTAATTGTGAAAAATAACGATCCAACCCTAGATGAATGATAACATTTTTCCTAAACGCCTACTTGTGCAGCTTGTAATTTTGATTTAAAAGCCGGCTATACCGCATAGAAGAAATGTATCAACCCTTTGATCTCTTTTTAATTACATTTGATTTGTTATTAAGCTGTCTACGTCACTGTCTTACACGTTAAAATCCAGACCACTTTTTTGCGATGACCCGATCGGTATATCAAAATATCTAATAAATTATAAAGTATAAATTTTTGATTGGTGGACTTTAATTTTACAAATTCAAGATATAGATTTTATAGATATAATCTATTACTCTTTCAGGAGCTGGAGGGCCAGACTTATTAGGAAATGTATATACACCAAGAGGAAATATTCAAGTACACGCTCCATATTTAGAAGTTTCGGCATTCAATCCTAGGGTCAAACAGTCTGCGACCGGGAAAAAGTCTGAAAAGAAAGTGTAGGACTGAATAAATTTCAATTTTTCTAAGCTATTATTCAATATCACTTCCTTTTAGTGAATCAACTACGGCTCTAGGATCACTAAAAGGCACAAGAACTACGTTATGGATGCCCTGGAAACAAAGGTACAAACCATATTCTCCAGATAAAATGGTTATACCTTTACCCGTGCCCCATCCAGCTCAAATAGCAGTTACCATTTACAATAGGGATTCAGACGATCCAATTTCGCTAGAGTCTGACATCTGCCAAAGCATATTGAGGTGTATCGAAGAACACCATGCATCCCCAGATGATAGTGGTAAGATAACATGATTTTTTCAATATACAGGGTGTATTCAAGGTCTGTAAAAAAATTACTCTTTATTATAGGCTTGGTGCATTTCAGTTGATTTCAAAAAATTCCGCCCGCAGCGCTGTATACGGCAGAAATCAGAAATTTTCGCTATGTATTTCACGCCGTCTGTTTCGGATAGTAAAAAATAATTGAAGAAAAATCCGAACTAGACGTCGCCGTCGTGTTGTGTTGTGACAATTTCAAATATTAATAAAATTGCCGAAAAAATGTTAACGCGTAAAGGAGAGCGTAATTAAGGCGTTGTAGGTTGCAATAACATTCAATAACTCAACTTTCCCGGATATTCAACTCTCGTGGAACAACATTTTATAGCCCTCACAGTTTCTAACAACGATTTGATCAAAAGCAAAAATGATTTCAAGCAGTTGGACGAAACAATTCAGTAAACAAAGTGCTTATTACATAATCAAAAAATTAAATAGACATACATATGTATATGCTATGAGAGGATAAAATATAATTTGCAATATTGATGGTATACTTTTTTAATCAACTGGTGATTAAATGTTATGAACATCTTCTAAAATTATAATTATGAACCTTATGCCCCACTAGCAAAACCGGTGTTTAAAACTATGCTAGCTACCGTACTTGAACTCATCTAAAAAGTTTTTTAGCTGGAATAATAAATTATAATACAAGTTAGACCTTGTGAAGTTATCAAAATATTCACTTTTTTATTTTTGTTTTTAGAATTTTCACATTTAATACTTCCTACCAAACACTTTTAGAATAATAATTGTATATTAAATTTTTCGTATACTCACTATTTAAACCCGTGTATTTCTTTATACTAGTTGTTTACGATATTCTCCGATGGTGGCAGCACCGGCGTAGAATGCACCAAGCCTATATTTTATTTCAGCTCAAGTGTTCATATCATTTTGTTAAAACTGAAAATTTAGCTTAATAACTTTGATACACAAACTTTATAAAGTATTCATACAGGCCTTTTAGGGACATCCTGTATATGTCTAACGTTATTTTACTAAGAGACGTTCAAGGTATAGGTCGATTTCGAAATGGCGACGATTCCTGCGGTACTATGAGTTCCAGCTCGGGGACGTTGGACAGTCCGCCCACTAAAGTGGAGGACACGATTCAATCGACGGAGGGTGTGTATCAGTGGACATTAAACAATTGGGGTCAGCGCAAGCGTAATAATTCGGGCAGTGTGAGGGTTGACTTGGCCAGTCCGGAAGACGTCACTCTGGATAGTGACAGTACTAGGGTTGTGTTCAGTACCTACGGCACAACCGTGTAATATCCTCTTTGAGTAGTCTTTTTGCTTTAATTTGTTATGCCCCATTATCTTTAAATATGAATTTCCAAACAATATACAGATTGTTTCAAAAAAACATGACATCTCTTGTGAGAATATTCCTCACGTAAAAATAAGATTTATTTCTTATATGAACGATATACCGGGTGCGTCTCAAAAGTGGTTCACCCCTTTTCAGATAAAAAAAAACTTTTTTTTTTATTTGGTTTGTTAATAAAATTTGGTATGTTAGTATATGACATAATTAGTAGAATAACATATAATATGTCAACTTTTGACATTTTTGCTTTAAAAATTCTTATTTTAAATTTCAGTCTAGAGTGCCATGGTTGTGTTAAAAACACTAATTTTTAATTAAGGAGCCGAAAAATAGATTTAATCGTCTAATGTTTTTAGTGTCTTGTCCTGGCCAGTTAAAAGATGCCCAAATCGTATTTTTAATCATATCTCAATTTTTTTCAAATGAAACGAGGCATATTTAGAAAAAGTATTTTTTTATGAATAATTTGGTACTACACACTTGTATTTCGAGTCAAATTGTCCTTATGAACAGTATGTCACAATTTCGAATAAAACCATGTACGAAAATGTGTAAAAAATTGACATATGATATATCATTCTATTCAGAGTATCATTTTCTATCGAATAAAGTAAAATAATACCGAGGGTGGCCATTTAAAAAACAAAAGTTGTAGTCATTTCCAGCTCGTTTTTTATCTGAAAAAATTAAAAAGTTATAGGGGTGAGCCACTTTTGAGATGCCTCCGATATAGGTCCAATTCTGCTTTGTTTCGTAGCTACAGGGGGTTACAGATTAAAATTTAAAATACGATTTTTTTAAGCGAAAATGTCAAAAGTTGACATGATACAGTGGCGTAGCTAACATTGAAAGGGCCCTGTATCACGAATTTCGGGGGGCCCTGAGACAGAACCATGAGGGAGGGGGGGGGTAAATAAAATAAAAAACTTACCGTCTGATCAGAATAGCTTATAGTTTATTAATAACTTTTACCCCTTACAGGAATAAAATAAACATTATTTCCAACAATAAACATAAATATCAAAACAGCAACGTATGGTCTTTGGTAAAATTGTACCTACAGAAATAAAATAAATATTCGTTCCAACAACCAACAACAAACAAACATAAAAATAAAAACAAGAAAATATGAAACTAAAATCAAGAAGGGTAACAATAATTATTATTAGGTATATAGCAATTTTATTTTTTATTTTTGGCAACCGTTTGATGTATACTGGGACAGGCGAAGGCGTGATGGCCGCGTGCTCTGGCTGTAGTTGATACGGGATGTCATTAAAGTATGAGCAAAGTTTGCATAATTACGAAAAATTTTGATGCTAAAATCATATTTAGCCCCTCAGGTTAGTGGGCCCTGTAATGGCCCTGTATCATTGATACAGCTGATACAGCGGTTGCTACGCCATATATCATTCTATTCAGAGTGTCATTTTTTATCGAATGAAGTAAAAAAATACCTAGGTGTCGTTTAAAAATCAAAAGTTGTAATTATTTCCGGTGATACAGGAAGTGACCGGAAACAATTGAATACGTCAATCAATCCTAATTTATGTCATGTACTAACATACCGAATCTCATTTTTTTTATTTGAAAAAAATAAAAAAGGTCATAGGGATGAGTCAGTTTTGAAAAAAAAACACCAGGTAAAGTACGCCTACTGCATCTGTGTAGGTCGCAGGGATTAACCCCCCCTCTTACTCATTCTACATTCTACCGCATGTCACAATTTCAAATTAAACCATATGAGAAAATGTAAAAAGTTGACAGAGTATCATTTTCTATTGAATAAAGTAAAATAGTACCTAGGGTGCCATTTAAAAATTAAAAGTTGTAGTCATTTCCAGTTATGTCATATACTAACAAAGCAAATCTCGTTTTTTATCTGAAAAAATAAAAAAGTTATAGGGGGTTGAGCCACTTTAGAGACGCCCCCGGTATAGGTCCGATTCTGCTTTGTTTCGTAGGTACAGGGAGTTACAGATTAGAATTTCAAGTACGATTTTTTTTAAGCAAAAATGTCAAAAGTTGGCATGATATATCATTCTATTCCGAGTGTCATTTTCTATCGAATGAAGTTAAAAAATACCTAGGGTGTCATTCAAAAATCAAAAGTTGTAATGATTTCCGGTGAAACAGGAAGTGACCGAAAACAATTGAATACGTCAATCAATCCTAATTTATGTCATATACTACCGAATCTCGTTTTGTTTATCTGAAAAAAAAATAAAAAAAGTTTAGGGATGAGTCACTTTTGAAAAAAAAACAGCAGGTAAAGTGCGTCTACTGGATCTGTGTCTATGAAAGGAATGCGGACAAAAAAAAACATTTAAATAAACTGCAATATATTTTATACGTCGACTTGACGAGTATGTCACCGCAAATCGCTCCGCCCACTCATTTTACTGGCTACTTACTAATTTGTCGAATGTTTATTGATGGGACGCGTCGTCTAATTTTTTACGAAAAACATCGAGAGAATATCGTTTCCCCTCTCACGGATACCCCGTAGCTACAGAACGGACAGACGTACTGTATATTATTTAATTTTCCAAAGTTACAATTACTGTTCCAGGTATTTTAAAATATTACATGGTTTTGCCGTTTTACAGAACGAATGCTAAGATAATGGGGCATAATTTAATATATTTTTTATGTTTTTCTAAAAACAATATAAAAATTGAGCATTGGTATCTTCAAATTTATCATCCTATTTAGTTTGGTCTCTCTAAATTATTGATCTGAAAATACTTTTGAAAATCAAAAGTTAGATGTTACACACTAAAGCTTTAATTTTTTCTAGTGATTTTATTTTATAATTTACTCATTATACATGCGTACCTACTAGTAAGACTTTAGGATAATTTTAGGATTTAAAATTAAATGAAAAAAAAACGGAAATGAATAAAAAATGCTTATTGTGAACATAATGCAATTGATTATTGATTAACTATAATTTAACGGCATTTAAATAGATATTTATACCATAGGCGTAGTAACAAATTAATGTAGTTATTTTATAGGAGTTTTTTTTAATTTTTGAAATATATTACCGACGTCCAATCGCACCCAAACTATTTAAAAGTATTGATGCTAAACTTTGAAAAGTGCTCTAAAGCAATAAAAGAGTCGTTTGTATGTATTTTTTGTGTTTTGGAAAATTAATGGCGAATGAGGAAATACCGTACGACCGAAAAAAAAAACGGCGTCAGAAATGGCTGGGGAATGGGACAATCGATGATAATTTTGGCGAAGTCAAGCCATAGACGCTATTTACCTGGCCCTTACTCTTCTTTAATTTTTAATGGCGCTTACTGTGAGCTAGTTTTTAAAAGGTTAAGTTATTTTTATATTGAGTAAAAATAATTTTATTAATTTATTATTATTAAAATTATTTTTAATAATAATAAATTAATATATTAATTTCAAATGGCGTAGTTTAAAGTTTAAGAAAAAAATTGGTAATAGATTTATGTGTCTGGAAACGTTCTATCCTTTTTTAATTTTTGGCTGACTTTGCCAGAATTATCATTGATTGCCATTTCCCAGCCGTCTTTGACGTCGTTTTTTTATCATACGTTATTTCCAGAGTTTTTTTTAATAATTCTAGTGAGATTTTTTCATGTTTGGTTCTAATTTTTTTATGTTTGGTTCCAATTATTATGGCACTGCTTTAAGTTTGTTTTTTTAAGTTTTTGTTCTACTGATCACAAACTTTGTTTTATTTTTCACCATATTTAAATTCTATTTTATAATACAAATGAAATATCAGCAAAAGAATTTAGCTACAACTAGAGATGGGTTATCGCAATTCACCTATCGATATACTTTAGTTATCGGTATGTCGACAATTAAACCGATATATCAATAACAATAATTATCGAATTATCGATAGATATCAGTGTATCAATAACACTAGGTATATCGATAGATATCGATATATTGATGTATCGATAATTTTGAAGTCACCTATTATTTGATAGTTGGGATCGATATATGGGCGGAAAATCTATTCCTAATCGTATAAAGTATCAAGTATAAAAAGTGATCTTATGAAATTTTACGGAAAACTAAAAATATAATATAACCCTATTTTATATAATAATTCTGAAGTGTTCAACTAAAATTTTTAAAAAGAATAAATAAAAATGTACTTAGAAAAATAAATTTCGATATATCAATATTTCGAGAGTTATCTATATGTCGATAGGTATCAATAGCCAAATTATCGTTATACTGGTACCTATCGATACTGGTAAATATCGATAGCTAGTCGATAACTATCGATATATCGGGGGAAAATCCCATCCCTAGGTGGATATCCCAACTATAGGTGAATTACGTAAACATTACTAGAGCCAATTTCGAGCGAACAACCGTTGGTTATGGTTGACAGATAAACAATGCTTTAAACGTCATGTGTCAACCAATCGGTGGACAACTGACGTATAAAGCATCGTTTATCTGTCAACCATAACCAACGGTTGTTCGCTCGAAATTGGCTTAGATTAGAACTAAATAAAAATAAAATTACCTAACTTTAAAGATCTTTAAAATCAAATTGAAAAAAGTGTCATGTAACCCCTCACAACAAACGGCCAACAAATACAGAGCATTTTGAACTCATCTCAAATGAACCTTTCTTGAAAATTGCTTGTACTCTTATGGTAATGTTGAAATGCATTTCCCACATAGCATTTAAAATTTACTACCTATTCGAATTGTTTGTTTAAACTTTAACGATATATTTATATAAGACTTTGTCTAGGATCTGTTTAAATTTAGCGTTGCCTTTGGAAGACTATAATTATTATATGAATTAAAATTTGTTTCTATTATGCCAAATTAACAATCGGATATTGCTTTCTTGAGGTAATGCTGATAAAATCTATAGATAATTGAATTCGCGCAATATACAATTATTTGTGATGCATTTTTTATTTCTTTTAAATATTATTGTATGCTATAGTAGCTTTTATTTGTTGTATAGATATTTTTATATAACTTTTTTATACATGTAAGCTCATTAAAAATTATAGATAATAATCTTGGTGTAAACTCAAGAATTTTTATGTTATATTATTTACTACGGGAAACACAATTTTTCAAAGGTCTCGGGTAACAAGCAGAGGCTTTTCTAAAATTACACTCTAAAAATAGTGTAGAAATATTTTAATTTTTAAAAAACTGAAATGATATACCATATGATCGTAAAGAAAAACAGCGTCGGTTAGCTTTAAAATGACTATCGACTGTTATTTATATGTATGTCTGTATATGTAAAATTACATGGAGCTCGATTGTCATTTCCAAGCCAATTAGACGTCGTTTTTTTCGATTTTTACTGCTCTCTTAACAAAAAATATCTCTCTAATGTACCCATTTATTTATTTTTTACTATTTATTATTGAAATATATCACTGGTGGTAAATTAGCCTAGTGTGATTTTTGTCCTTAATTTTTGATGAGCCAGAAGATAGAACTAATGGACCTGTCTACCAAGTATTTATTTTCATGTTTTGATCAAAAAATTCTCTTTTTTTATTTAACTTTACTTTTTCTTTATTAACAAAATATTCAATATATTTTATTAAACAATGTAGTTATTCATTTATTTAATTAACAGGTCCATTAAATTAAAAAAAAAGAATCTCCAAAGCAACTTGGTAACTAAATTAGTACCATACGATCGAAAAAAAAACGACGTCAAAGAAGGCTGGAGGATGACAATAGATGATAATTCTGGCAAGGTCAAGCTCTAGATGTCATTTACTTAGCCTGTATTCTTCTTTATTTTTTAAAGGCGCTTCCTGCCAGTTGACCACAAGAAGGTTCTATTTTATATTTTAAATGGTGTAGTTGCAAATTTGAGAAAAAATAATTCTTTGGAAATAGATTTGTGGGTCTTGAAGTAAGTATAGTGTTGATTTTTTTACTATGTGACGCCTAGAGATTTACATCACCAAAATTGTCATTGCCTAGCCGTGTTTTTGATGCCGTTTTTTTCAATCATGCGGTGGTTTTGTTGTATAGTAAAAATAAAAGCAAATTTTTATAGATCAGTGGAGGTATGGTATGTTTTTTATGATCGCAAACGATACCTATATTTTAAAAACATTAATTTGTGTCTTTGGAGGAACTGATCAATTTGTATTATATCTGAATAATTTGATGTATATGAATTTATGTTAATATAGCTGTGAAATAATGAATGCTTTGTGTTATGTTTAATAAAGATGCATTTAAAGACTGAAGTGTTTTTTAATTAATACATTTAAATCATTTGTTAATCCTAAAAATATTTTACACTAAAATCCAGAATTGTTCATTCATCAATGATTAATTTATTATCTATGTTGTTACATTATCAACATATACCTAACAGACCTTTCACACAGTAACTGAACATTCTTTGGCTGGACAAGCTATGAATATAGTCTGTCTATGGTCTGTCAGACCAAGAATTCTCATTTTAATGCACACGTAAAATTGTGACAGTTTTGAACCTTTTTGTTTATTTGCAATTTAAATTTGAGATATCAAGTTTACTAGGTTTATTGCAACTGTTACATTTTTTAAGCATAACAAGATAGAATAAATAAAAAATCGAAATGTAATTTCATAGCCCCTTATAATCTGTAATAATTGTATTAATTGCATTTACTATTAATCCTTTGTATTAGTAATTAATCAATAACATATTTTCAAAGAAATAACGATCCAGAATAATCCCGGCTCGGCCGTATAATTTGTCCATTTAAAATTTAAACAGCTGATCGTTATAAAAAAATATGGAAAACGAGGCCAAAAAATGCAGGTGCCCGATTTTTTTTTCTTCAAAACAACAACGTCCTTGAATCTCTTTCCTCCCGTGATTCTCGAAGCACGTGACCGCGATTTCTGCTTGGCGATTCGTAAATCGAGAGCGTGCCCTGCGCGGATTCGTTGCGTGCCAGTGATTACAAAATGCCGTCAGAGTCTAAACCTTTGTTGACAGCTCAGACGGAAAAGCCAAATCATTACTCGTAAGTGTATTTTTAGTGCATTTTTCACGTTATGACGCATTCCGTATTCGGTCCTGTGTAGTTATATACGCCTATCATGATGAAATGTATGGTTGTTTTCCAGATACTTGAAAGAATTTCGCGTCGAGCAATGCCCGCTATTCCTACAACACAAATGTACACAGCATCGTCCCTTCACCTGTTTTCATTGGCATTTTATGAATCAAAGACGCAGGAGACCTGTAAGACGTAGGGATGGAACGTTTAATTATAGTGCAGACAATTATTGTACGAAATACGATGAAACAACAGGCATTTGTCCCGATGGAGACGAGTAAGTATATTTTTTTGGTTAGATGAATCTGTCACTTTAGTTTATGGTGGGTGTGACAATTTTTTGGGGCGCATTAAAAAAATTAGAATAATTTGTACTCGGATACAAATCATATCCTGAATGTAAATAGCGTCCCCAACAGGTGGATTTTTGGCTAAATAGGCCTTCTATTTCATAATAATGGCCATCTTTTTATCATCTGTTGCCATCTCATAACCAAACTTTCAATACAAATAAAAACATTCTCCTTCATCAACAATAACAAACCCACCATGATCTTTGATAACTATATTTACATTGAGACCTAGAAGTCACATCATGTATTGTATAATAGGTTGTTGTTTTTTTATTCTCTTACATTCTTCAAAGAAATTTTAATTATACTTATTTTATTTAATGTCATGTTGGTTGATAGCCATTTAAAAATACAAAATACTGTTTATTTTTTAGTTGTCCCTTTCTTCATAGAACTGCAGGAGATACAGAAAGAAGATATCACTTAAGGTATTATAAAACATGTATGTGTGTTCATGACACTGATTCTAGAGGATACTGTGTAAAAAATGGATTACATTGTGCATTTGCTCATGGTAGTCATGATCATAGACCTCCCGTTTATGATATTAAAGAAATACAAGCCTTAGAAGCAGCAGAAGCTGATGGTAGTGGTACTTCAAATGGCCCTAATGCCCTAGACAAAGAAAGAAATTTAATGAACGAAGATCCCAAGTGGCAAGACACAAATTATGTTTTATCAAATTACAAAACAGAACCCTGCAAAAGACCTCCTAGATTGTGCAGACAAGGCTATGCATGTCCACAATATCACAATAGTAAAGATAAAAGGAGGAGTCCTAGGAAATTTAAATATAGGTAAGATAATGGATCATCTTCATAGTCTTTAAATTTAGTATTTTCTTCAATAATAGATCAACACCATGTCCAAATGTAAAACA
Organism: Sitophilus oryzae; assembly: GCF_002938485.1. Classification (NCBI taxonomy): domain Eukaryota; kingdom Metazoa; phylum Arthropoda; class Insecta; order Coleoptera; family Curculionidae; genus Sitophilus; species Sitophilus oryzae. Next base: position 1,833,836 of record NW_022146390.1, on the reverse strand, counting down.
TGGTGAAGAATGGGGAGAACCAGGTAATTGTGATGCTGGAGATATGTGCTCGTATTGTCACACTAGAACAGAGCAACAGTTTCATCCAGAAATATACAAAAGTACTAAATGTAATGATGTGCAGCAATCTGGTTATTGTCCAAGAGGAGTATTTTGTGCTTTTGCCCATGTTGAACGTAAGTAATCGACTCTTTTTAGATCTTAATTTAAAAATGTCATTATATTGTTGCAGAAGAATTGGGAGTATCGCGCGATTCAGCTGATGCGTCAGGCACAAATCTAGGAGAAATATTATCAAATGTTCTTCCTTCCTCAAATTCTGATATTAAAATAAAGGAGAAGAGTAGTGAAAGTTCAGTAAGTTTGGATATATTAGTAAGAAACATATTTTACGCAGTAGTAAATGTTCAATTTTAGAATGGCAGTAGTGAAGTTAGTGAATCAGCTTCATCAACATCATCAATAGGTTCGAATAGCTGTAGCAGTAATAAAGCTCCAGGAGCACAATTAACGCATAAAAGTTTACCTTTTCAAAGACACTCTACACTAGGTTTAGAACTTACCAATAAGTTATTAGCAATTGAAAAAGATCCTAATTTAGGTAAGCGTTATTTAACAATCTCTTTAATTAAAGGTTCTGAGTATTTAGGCTTGCAACTGTTGCTCTTTAGCAACAATTGTTTAGGCTGCAGTATTATTTTCTATTTTTGCATAATAATTACCTCATAACTTCATTTTTTTTTTCTTTAACACAATAGTAGTTCTTTATTTGAAGTTTATTTAATAAATAATATTAATTCTTTCAAGATCACATTCCAAAGGTTGAAGTATAATTTTTAAATTTTTATGAAATACTATTTTTAGATCCAATTGAAAGGGAACAAAGGAAACAAACACTTTGTTTTGCATACAGTAGTCTAGGAGGTCCATTTTTCAGTACAGGAAATGATACTGTCGAAAGTGTAGTAGGTGAGATTGAAATTTATTTATTTTTAAATAAATTTAACATAAATGCAGGTCAAGTTTTTATTGTAGTTATAAAAAATGTATTTATTTCAGGTAATGCGTTAGATGAGCTAAATTTAGATGACCTGAATCTTACAGGCGCATTGGATAGGGAATTGGACACTGATTCTCCCACGGTTCCTAGTTCAATTTCTGTTGGTTTAACTTCATCAGGTTTATTAGGTAAATCGTTGGGTGAGCATATTAATAGCTGACTTAAATTCCGTTCTGTATTTTTAGGCAGCTCAGCTCCGGTAAATATTCCCAGTTCAGCCTCAAGAGGTTTGACGAGTTTCAGCCCTGGCAGTAGCCCGATGGCGCCATTTCTATCTGCTGCTCGATTTTCGCATCCCGATCATATGGATTTTCTCAATCACAGTCAAATGCAACTGAGTAGTAGCGCTTCGAAAATAAATAGTTTTTCTGGGTTTTTCGACTTTCAAACGCAAAGCATATCACCGTCAAATTCTAGGAATCATAATAACTTTAGTATGTCTCCGAATATGAGTAATAACTTGGAAGTTGTAAGGTAAGTTCTTCAAATAATAATGTTAGATAAAAATTGTTTTTGTATGCAGAGTATTTATCAATTAGTAAATTGTTTTTTTTTTAAGTGAATTGTATATCGTCAGACTTCAGACATAACACCTACAAATATAATATCAACAAAAACACTACAATGTATATTTGTTTCTAATTTAAAAGGGTAGTAAAGACTTATTACTAATAATGTCCTCAAAAAAACAGAACTGTTAGTTTTAGGAAACAGAATTTTTAATGTGGACCAAAAGTTATAAATGTATACAGTGTGGACCAAAAAGTTTACACAAAATGTGGAAAACATATCTATGCATTTTCAAAACAACGTTTATATGCATTTGATTTATCATTCCCTATAACTAAAAACTTAATGTTGATCGAGAGGGTGTCCCAAAATGTTTGCAACAAATACATAAATATTTTTTACATAATATAACGGGTGTTTCTCAAAAGTAGCTCACTCCTATAACTTGAATTTTTTCGGATTAAAAAACGAGTTTTGGTACGTTAGTATATGATATAAATCAGGACTGATTGACATATTCAGTTGATTTCAGTCACTTCCTGTTGCAACGGAAATAACTACAACTTTTGTTTTTTAAATGCCACCATCAGTATTTTTACTGTATTTGATAGAAAATGACACTCTGAATAGAATGACATATCATATGTAAACTTTTGGCATTTTCGCATATATGTATGTAGTTTATTTGAATTTGTTTTGAACATGCGGTTCATAACGACAATTTGATTCGAAATACCAAGTCTGTGGTACCAAATTATTCGTAAAAAAATATATTTTCCAAATATGCTTATGAGCCACCCTTGTTCCATTTAAAAAAACTTGAGATATGATTAAAAATACGATTTGGGCATTTTTAACCGATCAGAACAAGACACGAAAAACATTAGAAGAGCAACGAATTTTTCGAAGGCTCCTTGATTAAAAGTTAGTGTTTTTAACACAGTCATGGCACTCTAGATTGAAATTTAAAATGCGATTTTTAAGCGAAAATATCAAAATTTCACAAATGATATGTCTATTCAGTGTCATTTTCTATCAAACAAAGTAAAAAAAATATAGTGCCATTTAAAAATCAAAAATTGTAGTCATTTCCGGTAAAAGAAGTGACATAAAACAATTGAATACGTCAATCAATCCTAATTTATGTCATATAATATACTAACATACTAAATCTCGTTTTAATCTGAAAAAATAAAAAGTTATAGGGGTGAGTCACTTTTGAGAAACACCCGGTATACCAAAAGAAGCGTTAGGTGACGTTATAGAAAATAGTCAAAGAGGAAAGTTCAAAATTGTATTGTTTGTACCAAGTTTTATAAATACCTAGGGTATTTAAAAAAATATAATTTTTTTTATATTTTTGGAAGATTTTTAAGACTTTTTTGCTGAAATGACAAGTAAATACAACCAGAATAATATCTAATTGTATTAGACAGTATTCTTGTTGTTTAAACTTTACTATTATCCTTGTTTATATATTTATCTAGATAATAGAAGAACTTTATCCTAACATTTTTTTATTTCAAAATTTTGTTTTCTATAGGCCCTTGCAACATAGTCGGTAGGCTAATAATTAACATTTTTAGTTTTTGACAACATTGCTGGATAGTAAAATTAGATACAAATAATTTTTTTAACATATACTTTTGTACGCGCTAAAAAAAATACACTTCCAAACTACATGTTATAAAAATGCTTTGCGCGGCCGGCGTGGCGCGGAGCGGCACAGCCGATGTGAACGCACCTTTATACTAATTATTATACTTGTCTGTCCAATGAGAGAATCCATGACAGTTGGATATGTCATTTTACTTCACAGGTAAATTGTATTTTCTGTCATTTTTTGGATTTTGTTTGTCCATATCCTCCCTGACCCTTTGGACCGACTATATTTAGCAATTTGTGCTACTTTTCCCTCTACAAAAGAGGCGAATCAAATATTTTGTTTGTTCTAGGTTACGAGATGAGCTTACCCAAGCTAGACTGCAACTAAACAATTGGGAAGACCGTTTGCAACAGGCGCGGTCGGCTTGCGACGCCTGGCAACGAGAGACTGAAGAATCTAACCGCAAGTTCAAACAATTAGAAAATAAATTTCAGGACACTGTTAGTCAATACACCACGCTAAAACAAGAATACGACCAATTGCAAGAGGGTCCGCATATAAGAAGAATAACGAAAGTGTCCGAATTAAGTAAATTGTCTCTTAGCGTGTTAAAGACTTTGCACGCCCAAATTAGGCAAGACCTAGAGGAAATAGAAAAAGTGTTGTATAGGGAAACGGCATCTAAATGTATGGTATGCGAAGAAAGAAATAGGACTGTAACGTTGAATTGTAATCACTTTGTGTTGTGCGATACATGCGCGAACACTCAGACCGAATGCCCCTACTGTCAAACTCCAAATAATCTAGTTAGTAATATGTGAATAATTTGACATTAGGTATGTAACCGGTCTTACTGATTGAACATTTTCGACAGCTTTTTTAAAGTATACTTGGGTTATATAAATTAACATGTATACTAGATATCTTGAAGCAAAAGAATACATTATGACAATTTGTTACCAAAGTATACAGAAGCGACGATAAGCATCGGCTCCTTTGAAGTAAGTCTCCCAAATGTTTTGACCTTAAAGTCACATAATTTGACAACTAAACTCACCTGTGAGCTGAAAAGAATGTCTAGAATTTTATGGACATTAAATACACTCATAGAAATGTTTTTTTTATTGTAAATCTTTATTTTTTACTGAATTTAATAAATCAAATACAATACAATGTAAAATACCATTACAAATATGATTACAGAGGACAAAGTGGGAAATACAAAAAAACGGCGTCGGCGATGGCTATGAAATAAACATCCCTGTCTTTTTTATATGTAAAATTATATGTGGGAAATGTTCTCAATATTGATTTCCAAGCCAACCAAGCTTCTGTCCTATTGGTGTTTTTTTGCGCCCTGGTTTAAAATATATCATACATCTTATTACAGAACTTATATTTCATGCTTGTTTCATCTTATCAACTGAGTTTAAAGTCTAAAAGTAATTTGTAAATGAGCTGTTTAGTCTGTCAAACCGTTCAAGTTTTTTTGCAAGAAAAAAAGATTGAATGACATATAATTGACAAACGAACCAGAAATACCAGCCTTTTTATGCTGGTTAACTTAGTAACAGTAATGACAAATATATTTGAGGAACCGTGTTCCGTAATAATAAAAATTTTAGACAAAACATTAGCCTGATTATGCCTAAAAATATGACAAACCGAAAATTGACGAGTCGCCTCTGTATAGTCCTTGTGGTTGAGTTAAAAGATGCACAAAGATGCAAGAGTTACATTCTATGATGACCCAGATATATGACAAACCTTATAATCTAGTGGTATATGCGTTAAGTTATATAACCTAAGAAACAATATGGTATTAATATGTGGTACAAATGAACTACTAAAACAAATTGAAAATCGATAACCAGTAAGACCGATTGCAGATATTTAACAAATTTATTAAGCAAATAGTGTTAACTCTTTATATTTTTCTTTATTGAAGCAAATTTCTATGACAATTAATAGAGTCGTCTATTACTTAGCTACAAGTGTAAGTAATTGGTATATTTTTCTGTTTCGAGACCAAGGAATTGTGGCAGAATAAATGACTTGAATGATCCATGTTAAAGATGGACGTAAAATACTGTTTTTTGAATATGCGTTTCGTCAGTGTATATACTAATTATTAAAGTAATATAAGGCTATAAAATTCAAACCACAAAAGAATATTTAGATTCTAAAATTAAGGTAGATGTTAAATACCTAATCAAAGCAATTTTTAATGTGGATTATTACACACATACATTTAATTAGACTATTAGGGACTTTTTCTTTGTTTTTTTTTTGCTGCACTTTCACATATCAATAGAATAGAAAATAAATTTTTATTTTAATAAATGAGAACAAAGAAAAGTAACTTAAAAAATTGAAACCTAAAAGGTTTTTCAATCGTATTTTATAGAAGTGCAGCAACGCTGAAATCTGTATATATTTGACTGATTTGGTTTTATTTTTCACTTTATAAATGAGGAATCATTTAAAATTTCCTTTTAAAATTATTTTTATTGCATACATTCCAGGTCTCTCTAGTACCGTTAAAAAGTAAATATATTGTATATAAAAAAATATCTATTTGAAACATGGTTTGAAAAAATTACGTTTTGCCTGGGTTAATATACAAGGTTGTTCATAAAGTCCTCCACAGTTGGTGTATTTTTGCTAATTAATTATTTGATCTTTTTGTCACATTATTTAACCGCAGAAAATGATGCATTGTTTCTCAAAATTTTCAGATATATCAGAAAGGAAAGTGTGATTTATAAAATTATATTTTTTTACGTTCAGTTTCCTTTTATACAGATGCGCCAAAAAGTTCACATCATGAGATAATTATTGAGTTTTTCAGCAAAATAATGTAAAAACTGAGTGAAAAACTCTAATAAAATGTATAATATACCATGACCTATATGCATATAAAATAATATGCACCTAGCTCATGTTTCAGCTGGCATGATATTTATTTACAAAAATGCTATGAAAAATAAAAAAGTCAGTGAGAAATCGTTGTTTAAAATTCGACTTTATCTCTACAAAGATACCAATTTTTATAAAATATACAAGGAATTTTGAAAAATATATTTTTTCGCATTTTTTTAAATACAAAATTGTATTTTCTTGTATGATTGAAGAATTTGAAGCTAAATTTAATTAATATTATTCCTAAATATATTGTAATTCTAGGGAATTTTTTTACATAATATTATAGCATAGCATAGTTGAATTTATTATTTTGAATTTAATATGTTTTATTATGAAATTATGAATTAAGTTGCTCTTTGATTGCAATAGAAATCGCGCGAGATGTTTTTTCTGCAAGTCCTTGCAGCTGCAAGAAGGGATCAGCTGTTTTTGAACTTCCATCAAGAAAATTGCGAGTTGTAGAAGCTACTGCTGACTCTAAAACGGCCTAAATTGCTGCCATATGTCAAAACGTTCCTTTTTGTTATAGTACGCGAGCTAGCAACGTCGGTAAAACAAGTATTTTAAGACGTCTGGCTCTTTGATAGATCTTTTACTATGCTCTCTAGAACAGCATGCGGCCCGTCTGGCTGCCGGTAAACGTTGCGTTCCCTACTGCGCATTGAAAGGAGATCCTATATTTTTATTAATCGTTTAAATTCCAGTATTGAATATAAATCGAACATGTCTCCATAGCGCAGTGCGTAGAGTTTCCGACCACGAACCGAGTATTCAGAGTTCGAATCCGGATCAGGGCAAACACTTTTTTATTTTATTTTCGTTTATATTCTGATAGTAAAGTATTAAATATTTGTTTTTTTTTTAAATTACCAGAATTATTTAATACTTTACTATCAGAATATAAGCGAAAATAAAATAAAAAAGTCTTTGCCCTGGCCCGGATTCGAACTCTGAATCATCGGTTCGTGGTGGGAACTCTACGCACTGCGCTATGGAGACATGTTCGATTTATATTGAATACTAGAATTTATAGGATAAAATTAATAAAAAAATATAGGATCTTCTTCCGATGCGCAGTAGTGAACGCGACGGGTATCGGCAGCCAGGCTGCTGTTCCAGAGAGCATAGTAAAAGATATATCAAAGAGACAGACGTTTTAAAATACTTTCTCGAAAACGTTGCTAGCTCTACTATTTTTGGAACATTTTTGGAAGATTTTTAAGACTTTTTTTTGCTGAAATGACAAGTAAATACAACCAGAATAATATCTAATTGTATTAGACATTATTCTTATTGTTTAATCTTTACTATTATCCTTGTTTATATATTTATCTAGATAATAGAAGAACTTTACCTAACATTTTTTTATTTCAAAATTTTGTTTTCTATATGCCCTTGTAACATAGTCGGTAGGCTAATAATTAACATTTTTATTTTATTATAATTATAATATTATAATAAATAATATTATAAATAATATTTATTATACTACTATTATTGATTATGGTTACTTCATAAAGACAAACTCATTCATCAATAATATTGTTTCTTGTAAACTTTCTGGCAGTCTTTAAAAGAAAAGGCATAAAAGTGTCTTGAAATTGATATGGAAAAATTATAGATATGAGTTATATTTTGAAAAATGTCAAACTTGACAGAATTAAATTGTTATTTTTATAGACTATATTTTCTGCATTTTATGCAAATAATAATTTGTCTCAAAATTTTAAGATTATATTAAACTATTTAGACAAAAAGATCAATTTAATGAGGACTTTCTGACACAGTACTTACTTTATATTTAAACAAACTTGGAAGTTTTATCTGATTTTTCGGGTCATTTGCCGAAACGGTATTTTCGATGTGTGATTGTGATATAGGTTATATGTTTTCTTGAAATTTTCCAATAAGCATTCTGTCCTCGGTTGCGTAAAGGCTGTTTCGTGTGATTTTAGTATTTAAGAGAAATTTTACTGTCAGTGCCACCAGTATAGGCTAGTAACAAAAGAAATTTTCATTATAAATGGACCTGCCAAAAAAACCGGGCACTGAAAGCTTACTGGAAAATTTTGCGTTATATAGATTCTTATTATAAGTAAAATGAGCAAATGACTCCGTTTCATTATTTCTATTGTTATTATTGAGTAAATTTTCTTTTGAAATATTTAACATTTAATTTTTGATTATCATAAATCTTATTAAAAATATGAAATCGTAGTGGGCCTATAGTTACAGAGACATTTTAGATGTTAGCATTTGTTTTTTCGAGTCAAAAAAACTGTAGAAAGGATTGGTTGTGCGCGGAATCCTGGATAATTTTCTTACAAGCCAAAGTGAATATACAGGTTGCTCTTTAAACGTGAAATTTGAATTTTAAGAAAATAGGCATCTTTCTGTCATTTCATATCAGTGCCCGTCAAAAACCACCACGATTTTCATTGCAACATTTGACGAAACAAATCGCAATAAGATTGTGTAAGATCAGTTTTTTTGGCTTACAACATTTAGATATTAATGCCAAACAATCCTTTATTTATCTTTAGACATCTATTGTATTTTTCATAGTCGTTTAAACTAAATAATTGTAATAGGTACCGTAATTACAATGTATTTTAAAAATTATTAAATTAGAAATTTTCACTAGGTATTTTTATTTAACTTTTCTAAAAAATAAAATATAAATTTACTATACATAATGTGGCGTATGTGACCAAATGGAATTCTGTATAAAAGAGCATTACTTTCATTCTTTGCTTAAATATATTCTCATACTAAATGTTATTTCAGTACAAACATTTAAAATTTATATCTTTAAAAATATATGTAGAGTATTTTGGCAATACATAGTTGTGGATAGAATTTTAAAATGGAAAGTATTTTTAAATAAAGTGTTCTTTACTGTAAGAAACAAAATGTATGTGTCGTTTTGAAGTAGAAATAATAATGTACCTTTCTTTGCTTATTTTATATTTATTTACCTTTACAAATAAATATTTTAATTCATTATGTAATTTTATTTTTTGGGGTGAAAATAGTATCTAGAAGTGTTACACCATCTTAGAAATTATAAGGTATGTATAGATCTAGAAAAATGTTTTTAAATATTCTATTAATATACATTTAGAAAAAAATATAACGTACGACACTGTTTAAAATAAAACACCCGTATATCCGCCACTGCTAACGTACATCACCATTTTTTACCAAAGTTTTTTATTAGATTTTTTACCCCTCTTTGATTATGATTATACCCCATTCTGATTAACTCTCTATTTAATATCCAAATAGTGTTATATATTATACATAAGATAATTATTATTATAACATGATATAGATAAAGATAAAATTTTATTAAAATTAAAAGATATTTAAAAGACCCTCCATTTAAATAGGCAACTGGATTTCCAATTGACGTCACTTTTCCAACAACCAATAGAATTGTTCTCTCTTCACTGACCGCCAATAAGAATACAGAAACGAGCGTCACTTTCGCGGTTTCGAGTTTCGTCATCATTCTGTTTCTGACTGTTCTCTGCATAGAAAGCGTTACTGACGTGTTCCCGCATTTTTAAAGAAATAATAGGTAAGATTTCGATTTTCTTGATCAAATTTATATGGAATCACATTCTATATAGTTCACTTTACGGTTTGTATTAATTGTATCGATGTAATTTGTAAAAATAAATCAGTTAAAAGCAAAATTTCTAAGTTACATTTCATTGTTTGTGCCGCCATTTTGTATTTCACTTAGTCATATGTGTTATTCTGCTTTTGTGTAAAATAATACATTTTTTTCACTCGTGCTACCGTTAATAATGTTCCAATATATTTGAAAATGTTGGTTCTTGTTGAGGAATTATAATGGACACGTTACCCACTCGTGTTATTGGAGTAGTGCAAAATTTATAATTAAATATTTTTTTAGAGAAATGGCTCGTACAAAGCAAACTGCCCGTAAATCTACAGGAGGAAAAGCTCCTCGTAAACAGTTGGCTACAAAAGCCGCAAGAAAATCTGCTCCGTCCACTGGTGGAGTTAAGAAGCCCCATCGTTACCGCCCTGGTACAGTGGCTCTTCGTGAAATCCGTAGATACCAGAAGTCTACCGAATTGCTCATCCGTAAACTGCCTTTCCAACGTTTGGTAAGAGAAATCGCTCAAGATTTCAAGACGGATCTTCGTTTCCAGTCTGCAGCTATTGGGGCTCTTCAGGTGAGATATTTATTTTTCATTTTTTTACAAATTAAAATTACAGCAAATTTGTGTTTTGGGGATACGGTTGTGCGCATGCTCACTGGTTGCCGAACGCTATATATTTTGGCGGGAAAATTAAAACCACTGATGTGAACTTTGTTTTTATGTCAATATCATGTTATATAAATTGCAGGAAGCTAGTGAAGCCTACCTCGTTGGTTTGTTTGAAGACACCAACTTGTGTGCTATCCACGCCAAGCGGGTAACCATTATGCCCAAAGATATCCAGTTGGCCCGCCGAATCCGTGGAGAACGAGCATAAGTTAGTTTTAAGTTTCATTGTACTAAAATCATAGTAGTGTTGTCATGTTCATATAGTCATATATTTTTTCTGTTTTCTTTCTAGATTTTCGTTCAGAATTCATTATGTTTATATTTTAACCGTTTAACATAAATAATAATAAAAATGTGTTCATAACATTACAAGTTTTCATCTTGACGTTTTTATAGTGACAAAATTCTTGTTTTTTTTTTGGTAAATTTAGTGTAGTCTTAAGTTTAAACTAGACAATTATTATTTAGAAATAAGGTCTTTTGTCGTAATTATTTTTAAATATATTCCAGACTACTAATTTATTGTGTTTTAATTTTTGAAGTCAATATTACTTTTAGATGATTAGTATTTCTTTGTTATATTCACATTCACTCCATAACGTCTTTTGTAAACATAGAGAAACTTATGTTTCTCTATTATGTTTGCGATGTTTATGGAGATTGTTGGTTTATTATTTCTCTATGGTTTATGTCTTTGGTCATTTAATATGGTTAATGACAATGGACGCCGTTTTTTCGATCATAAGGTATATCAGAGGGTATATATTGACAAAAAAGCACAGTTTGTTTTCTACTAAAAATAATTCCGAAATAGCCTACAATCTGGCAACATCGACGATGTACACATGCGTAGTATCTGTCATGTATCTGTGACCAGGGGGGTGACAGTGAAATAGGAAAATTGGAAACAGTCATTAGTGTCATTCCTGTCATTCTCCTCACGACAAGTATGGCCGCCTAGACAAGGACAGCATTGTTTTTGTCTAACTATTGTCTAACTTCACAGTTTAGAATTGACAGATTTCAGTTTCAGAGACAACTTCAGATTTGTTCTAGAACAAATTCGAAAATATTCGACGCCATTTTAATTCATTCCGTTTAGTTTCGTTTTGGAAGTTCAATTTAATATTTCGGCTGAAATTTATAAATATAATGGTAATAAAGTATATATAATATATATTACATGAAGAATCCTGGAGAAAATGACGTTTCTGCAGCAGTAGGTATGTCCCATGTATATGAAAAATAGGTAGTAAATAAACACTGTTTTTACATTTTTTAGATGCAAGAAAATGGTGTTATATCTTTGATCGGCGATTTTTCTGAAAATGGAAGCAGTGCCTTCTATTAAAAGATCAGCCTGGGGGCGGACTTTTGTTTACTTCATCAGCTGTACATACTTAGATATTGGGTTAGATTCCGTTTCATATTTTGTCGGTTGATTTTTGGTTTTAACTCTTTGATTTTTGGTATTATTTATTATTGTAGTGCAAAAAACTAATTATTTTGGTGTTGAAGTGACATAAACTACTACCAGATATATGGTCACTCTCGGTTTCGCATAAAAAATAGAAATTTTAAAAATTTACACGTTGTGCAAGTGATTTAACCTAAAAGTGCCCATACATTTTTACTTATCGTGATTTTTGTGTGTGTTTTTTAAGACTCTAACAATTCATCAATAAAGCTTAAGTGGAGTGTGTTATTGGTGCTATGCCTCATCTTTGTTGTGTTTCTGGTGGAAAGGATAGTTACTAAGGATAGTTATTATACTAGGCAGCCTAAAGTGTCCGGAAGAGCAAGAAAAGTGGGTACGAGTTATAAATCAAGAGAATTTTATTGAAAATATCTTTAATAAATTTAAAAATAATATTCTCCCATGATGGTATTAATGAAAACTGGACAATTATGTTTATTTTATTCATATTGTGGAATCTCCACTCCAAGTGTTGCTGGTTCAGCTTCGATAGATTCAAACACGTAAGTAGGTATTATGATCTAGGGAAAAATAAAGAATATGTGTATTAGAGATCATGAAAAAAGATTATTATTTTGAGTTCAAATTTTAAAAAAGATTTTTGTAAAGACAAGACTGATACAGTTTAAAAGAAGAATGTGTTTTGTTTGATAATATATAATGTATGTTAAGCATAACATATATTTGTTCAGTAATTTTTAATGAATAGTATTGATTATTTATAATACCAAATTAATATCAAATATTTAAGTGATGGCTGAATACAATATGAATAAAATAACAATAAAATTGGTATATTTGCATAATACAAAATTAAGTTTTAAGAATAAAGGTGTTACTAAAAATACTAAGAAATTCATATTTCTTTGTTTTAATTGGTCTAATGTTATTTACATTTTACGTAAGAATTATACCGTATCATCGAAAAAATCGGCGTCTAGTTGGCTTGGAAATAAACATCGATGACATTCCCTAAATAACTGTACACATAAAATAATTAACTAGAATTTTACAATCTTGGAAAATTTGATATTCTTGAACCTTGATTCTAAATATTCTAAATTTTTTGATTTTCTTCGAATTTAGGTTCGGGAAAAACGCTGATTGATTTTTCATTTGTTTTTTCATTATTTTTATTTGGTTTAAAAAAAAACGGTTTGGCTAACATTATAGCCTCCATCAGTGTTGTGTCATATGAAAAAAATAGTGTCGAATATAATCCAAAAAATTGCATATAAAATATTCACACCACGCACATAATGTTTACTGCGTACTCCATAGTCAATGTAGATAATTTTAGTGTTAAGAATAATAATTTTAAAAAATATGTGGTCGTCTTTTGATAAGTTTATATTAGTTTATTAATTGCAGTAAACATTATGAGGTGTGAATTATATTGTATATGTAATTTTTTGGATTATATTCGACACTATTTTTCTCATATGACACAACACTGTGAAGGCTATAGTTAGCCGAAACGTTTTTTTAAACCAAATAAAAATAATGAAAACCCAAATGAAAACTTAATCAGCGTTTTTCCCGAACCTAAAATCCCAAGAAAATCAAAAATTTTAGAATAATTTAACATATAAAAATGCCAGCGATCTTCATTTCATAGCCATCGCTGACGCCTTTTTTAGATAATATTGTATTATTTGTAAATATAATTTTTCGAACATTGATACTTGCAAAATATACATATAAATTTTGTGAATGCAAATAATAATACATCACTATTAGTAGATATTAAATGTTTTTGTTAAATTAGATCGATTTTCAAACCCCAAAATTTAAAATATATTTACATTTTACCCATTATCTTATGTACCTATACATTATTTGTACATTGTAAAACATTTGCTGCATTTGTATGGTTCATAGTTTATTTGCCAAAGTATTTATTACTATAAATAGGTATATATGTTGTAGTTATTAACTGTATATTATGTATATTTCATTTAAACTATATCATTTTGAAAATACAAACCAAAAATCTGAGGAATAATTATGTTTTCCATGTATTCTACAACATATTTATTAATCCGTTATATCTAACTAGCGTGACGTCATAAATCTCGCCCGTAGGCTGATCTTTTAATAGAAGGCACTGCTGTGACCATAGACAAACAGAAAAATTAAAAGACTGCCAGAAGACATACGACGCGCAGGCAAATGTACCTGTAGCGCATCGACGCAAGTGCCGAAATACGTCCATCTAGCTATCTGTGTTTCGACACTAGTCCGTTAGTCTTAGCATATTCAGAAAGAACACATGCTAACCTCCAGCGTTGCCAATTTGTGGGGAATTCCCCAAATTTTGGGGAATCCGGAGCCGATTGGGAGTTTTGTGGGGATTTTAGCAATAGGGGGCGAAAATAAGGGGAGTTTCAACATTTTATTGCTGATTGAAAATGGCGTAAAATTTTTAGCTTTAAAAACGGAGCGGGACGATATATCTTTCCCAACTTAAAAATTATAATCTGCTTTTTACTTGTGCTTCCCTTTGCAAATGCTTCAGTTCAAAGAAAATTTAGTGACCTCAAATTATTTAATGACTACTAGGGAAGGGATTAAAAAACAAGGAGGTAATTTACAGTTTAATCTCTCTAACATATATAATAAATATTGTATTTTTATTAAAATTATTTTTTTTTTGTTAAAATAATCATATGGGGAATTTTTGGTGAATCGGGACATTTTTCTCCCCAAATTGGCGAATTTAATTTAGATTTTTGGGTAGTTTAGAAAATTGACATTGGCAACGCCGCTAACCTGATTCTTTTGTTTGTTTGTTCAAAAAGCGGCACGCGGCGTAGTACAAGGCTTGATCGTTTTTTAAGAAAGTTTTGATTGTTAATTTTATTTTTCTGCAAACTAAACAGTTGTTTTTTATTAAAAAATAGCAGACAAAGGTAAGAAAGGTAATGTCCATGCCTAAGTTTTTATTTCACTGGCTATTCTTTCTAGAAATTATACCATCCAGCCCTCCTATTTAATTATTAAATGAAAGTGTGAAAGAGATATCAAGGGCTATTCTGTTAAAATGTCATCCGACCAGTCTAGGCCCTGTTGTGAACCAGAAGGTGTGCTAAGTTGGATGTTGGATATAGAATGGAAGGAATATCATGGCCGAGAACAAGGCATAATTGTATGTCCCTTGATGTAGGGGGGTAGGTTTGTTTCGAATAGGCAGTAAAACCAAAAATTCTACTGTGAATCTTCATATTCTAGGCCTGTAAAGGTAAATAATTCCTGGAGCCATCTCGAGGTATAGTACTCAAGTCGGAGCGAATCAATTGATAGCACGATGAAAAGAAATAATAGCCAGCATAAAACTGTAAATATGTATATAACTAGTACTATGTAGCTATTTAACTGTAAGTACAATGTAGCTAGATATTTAGTAGAATAGGGGTATTATAAATTAATACAAAATACAATAATTGGTCATTCTTTCCATTCCCATTCAATTCTTCCCATTTAATCGTTTTCCCATAAAAAAAAGAAAATTAAAATTAAGAGTGCCCTTAACCAAAAATAGTGAAATAAATGGAGATAGTCAAATTTTATATTAGCGTGTAAGACTTTGAATAAAAAGGTGTAAAAGGATTATAAATGGTGTATTTATATCCTTTAGTATCATGATAATATAAAATCTGAGTAGGTATCTCCATTTATATCACTGTTTTTGGTTAAGGGCACTCTTAGTTTTAATTGCCTTAAAAATAATAAGTATAATAATAATTTAAATCTCCCGCTCTTTCATAGTTCGTACCTGTAGCCAAGTAGAGGGCGCTAAAAGCGCAATCTCCCAACATTTTACCACGCGATTCACCACTCTCTAAACTATTAACTTTCTCTATGTCTGTGACTATTGGTGGGTTCATACAGCCAAATAAAATAAAATAAGAATAAAATAAGAAAGTTGGTTATATGGGATACCGTACATGCGTTCATACAGCCAAATAAAATAAGAAGTCTTTATCTTTTAACTTCTTGTTTTATTTTATGTGAAAACGGCTTTGCGCACGCTTAATTCTAACCTACAAATATTTTCAGTTTGGATTTAATTTATTTTATAATTTCACATAAGTAAAATGTATAATATAGTAGGCAACGAATAAATAAATATACTATAAATAGTAAAATTACTATAAACAATCGTAAAAGTTAACTTTTATCCAGCCTCATCGTACTGCGCATGAGCAAATATATATTTCTTATTTTATTTTATTTGACTGTATGAACGCACACAAATAAGAATTCCTTATATCTTATTTTATTTTATTCTTATTTTATTTTATTTGGCTGTATGAACCCACCATATATTCTTGGACTATATGCAGCAAAAACTCGTTTCAAGGTCAGCCACCGGATTCACATTCACACCAGGGCCAGTCAACTGAGATATACGACCTTGAACGATCTTTTTTTGGGGTAGTAATTTCCTGGGGCGCTAGATGGCGTATTTTTATTTTAATTTTTCTAGTTGCCTAACAATTGCGTACAAAATTGTCTTTATAGTTGCCTAAATAGGCCTATTAATTATGTTTTGTCATTGTTCTGTATGTCAAATCAGTTTTCCGTTTCCGGCTTCCTCCTTTCTCTTCAGTTGTGTTTTGCAATTGAACGGAGATGTGCGTTTCGCTGTTTTCTGGTTGTTTGGCTGTGTTTTTTGCAATCTTCATTTTACAATCGTGGTTTTGTATTTTGAATTTTTTTGAACTTTGTTTTGTGTTTGATTTTTAAGATCTTTATTAAAGGTAAGGTTTAAGTTAAAGGTCTTTGATTTATCTAACAATTTTATTTAATAATCCGAGAAAGTGAGGTGAGGTAACCTAACCAAGTCCAAATGTTCGTGAATTTTATTTTTTAACAATGTAATATTTACAACGCCATATATTTTTACAAAAAAAAAATTGATCAACTCCATATTTTTGTACATAAACTCCACAATGTGATATTACACAATTGTTCAAGTCCATATGTAAAAAATACACGTAAATAAAACATTGTTTCAAATGGACGTCACTTTCTCTTGTATTCGATAACGATATTTGTTATGTGTTCTTAAATCTGGTACTATAATAAATATTATACTTTTTAATCTGTTGTTTTATTTGTTTGTAAAATGTTTCATGGTATAATTTTCTGTAAATTAAATTAAATTATTTATTGTAGGTTTTTATGCACTTAAAATGATATAAGCAAACCATTTAACACTTTACAATAGTTTAACCTGGTTTAACCTTTATATATAAATCCTTGTTTTTTACCATTTGACTTGTTTGCCAATTTGGGACCAATCAGATGACTACACATTATTTTGTAGAAATCTGATTGGCTCTAACTGGCGAACAAGTCAATACGTCTTGCTTAAAAATAAATTGCATCTATTTAAATTTGCCGCCACATTTGTTACTTTCCTGGGTGGCTAGATGGCGCCACTTCAACATACAGATTACAGATTTCTTTACAAATTTGAAACCGTTTTGAAACTAAAAAATGCATGGGAGTTAGCGTTCTTCTTTAGTGTGTTCTGTGATTCACACATGTGATTCACACCAGAGAAGAACAATTTCACACCCTCCAAACTTGATAGCTAACACCCCCTAAACTGGTTATTCTATGGATTAGTTTTTCGTGGTTTTCATTTGTCTCTGCGTTATTTTGCTAATATTTAGCCATTATTTAGTTCACTTGTTAACTGTTTTGGGAAATTGTTGAATTGATTATTACTACTTATTAATTTGTTAATTAAACATGGAAGCCCGTATTTCACAGTCCCAGACCCAAAACAAAAAGTGCCTGCTTTGTAATTTGGAATTTTCTTGTGTTTCGGCAAAGAATAGACATATGAAAAATCTTCATAACCAAATACCAAATACAAATGCTAGAAAATCACATATTATTTGCCCATTGTGTACTGAAAATGAAATAGTTTGTGGAAGTTACAATATATTGGAAGAACATTTGAAGATAAACCATGGAATAAAATTGGAAATAGAAACGCATAACTTTGCTACAAGGGAAAGTTATGAACAGTGGTTTGAAGAACAGAAGATTAAGACAAATTATGTATCCGCCAGATCCAACAAATTTAATGATTATGTGGAAAAATCTTACAATTGTAATCGCAGTAATTCAGAAGGTAGGTAAAATCAGGTAAAGTGGAAGTAAAAATACACAATCACAAATAGTCTCTTTTTATTCTTAGGATACATCAGCAAATGTTCTAAACGAACAGAGAAGGCTGGTGGTTCAATAAAAATATATGGAGTTTGCCCATCTCATTTAAATATTAAAATCTGGCAGACAGGTAAATAAGTGAATTTAAAAATTATTATTCTATTACCTTAAAACTATTATGAGTGAGTTGAAGTTTATACTTATACTACTACAAAATGTATTGTAGGAGAGACTACAGTAAAATTTTGGAAATCACATGTCGGTCATGAAGAAGACATCAGGAGTCAGCACTTATCAGAGATGGAAAAAAAACAAATAGTTTCAAAATTATCTAGTGGTGTAACTGTAGAGAGAATTATTTCTGATGCTAGAAAAATGACATCGGAGACTGAGAACCTTCAAAGGATAAATATACTGAATAGGAAAGATGTGTCATATCTAATGAAAAAACATAATATAATGAAGAACAAATTATTTTCGGAGAATAAGTCATCACACATTAAAGGACATAAAGAAGAAACTGAAAATTTTGTTAGAGAGAATGGATCGGACAGCAATGATTTACTTACGATAGATGACACAGAGGACTACAATTTGAGACAGCGGACAGAAATTGCTAATACTTTTAAAAACTTTATACTATCCTTAAATGGTGAGGCTTTTGAAAGGTAATGGGATTGTTTTGAATGTATGTGTATGTTCTAAGAGTTAAGCAGTATTTTTTTAAAGGGTTGTCCGAAAATATAGTTTAATAATGGAGCAAGAAAATAAATCAAGGAAAATGGTCAAACAAGAATTCATTCCAAGAAAGCGAAAGAAGTAGAGTATTGTTTAGGCACAGGTTTTTAGTATAGCTTAGGAGACCTTTTCTAATCTTCCATGTTAATGTAACCTTTCCCTATATCCATCTTTTCCTCTCCTACTCATCCCGGTGGAAATGTTGTCGCCTCTACGTGGTCTCACTAGACATACACTTTTGTATGACCAAATGACAACTTTAAATTTGTAAATTTTTACTTTTTAATACACATATTTGGCAGTTGTAAATTTGTTTCCATGCATTAGATTGCTATAGATTATTGTCACTATCAGCTTATTTATAAATAATCTCTCTGGGTGACAATGGTTGCCTGAGACGAGGCTGCTTAGCTGGGATGGGAACTGACTGGAGGCCCAAGAGTTAAATCTGATGAAGGGAGGCAAACTTAGATGCTCTGGAAGATTTTTCTTTATGTGGTTGAGTCATACTTTGACTAGATATTTATTAGGGGAGGCTGGGCATAACTTGTCAATATTCCTGCTCTTTTTGATCACATACTTCTTTTTTCTCTTGCTTTTGGCCTACCTCTATTTCACTATTTTTGTATTCCATATTTTCTTTATTATTTGTTATCGACGCCTATGATCCTTATGATAGGCAGTCATTTTTCACGCCGTGCCTGCACCCCGTGTCCGCTGATGTTTGCGAGTAGCGGAGTAGTAGGCTTTGGAAACAGTTGAATGTCAGAGATTGTTGATTTCGGCCCGGAGAAGACATTGTTTGTCAAGCCTGTTAGAATTATATTTTAAATATCAATTTCTGTTAAATATATTAATCTCCCGATTACATATTGGAATATCATTATTCGTCAATTCTATAAACTCATTCATTGATAGTCTTATATATTTGTATTTTTTTGTGTCATTCTTCTGATACTTTTTCGAAGATATATTTTATCATTTCATTATATAGAATTATAGCTTTATTTAATTTCATGCCATTTTTCCCTATTTACCCACCATTTTCATGCCATTTTTTCAATTCATCATATCTTTATTTCGTTTTTACTCATATTTTCTTCATTATTGGAATATCGTCATTCATCAATTCTGTACACTCTTCTATTGGTTTTCTTATTTATATATTCGCATAATTTTTGGTGACATCCTTCTTATACTAATAAGGCATAATACCGTATGATCGAAAAAAAAACGGCGTCCAGTTGGCTTGGAAATGACGATCGATGACATTTCCCATATAATTTTACATATAAAATGTCAGCGTCGTCAGCGATCTTCATTTCATAGCCATCGTTGACGCCGTTTTTATTCGATCATACGGTATTTCTTCTGTTACCTGTATAGAAGTATATTTTTTATATACGTTAAGAATTAATCTACTAATATTAAAGGCCACTTTAAGATTTTTAAATTTATTTTTTTTTGTTTTGGCAACCAGTAATACACTCTGTGAGCATGTGTCTTTAATGTATGCTTCGTGTCTTTAAAAGATTTTGAAACACAGAATATACTAACGATCACACTAACGATTGAAATAATTGTATGGAGTGTAGAGAATTGGAAATAGACGTACAATTTGGCAACATCTACGAAGTGCGTAGTATCTTTGAAAAAGTGCAGTATTGTCACCAATCCTAATATGTAATCTTTGGTATGGTGCAGTTTTCAGTATTTATAATCTTTATCTATGGGTGCATGGGTGCATTGTGCAGTCTTTTCAAGGTCAGGCACTTATAAAAATAAAACCACGGCACATAAAAACTTATATGCCGTGATAAAACTATAAAACAGTTACTGAAAGAAAGTGGTTTAAATGATCCTGGTTTAATTCATGTTTAATTACGCGTTTTGTGTGTTTAATCTAACAAAGGGCAATTTAGGATATTACTATTACAAAATGAGGAAGTAGTTTATGTCTATTATAACTTATAACTAATCTCGTGAAGTACAGGTGAGGGCCATTTTCTCTTGCTTATCCAATAAATAGAGGTTCTAATAAATCCTATATACTTCTTGCATTAAAGCAATGGATTATGTAAATTGATTTCAGGTTTACTATAATAGTTAGCCTATAATAGATATTAATATCTTGAATATTAGAATGTGACTTTAAAGGAACTTGGAAAACTAAACAATAGAAAATATGTCTAAGTTGGATCAATTACCAAGTCTTACATCAGACTTGGCTATAGAAATTTTAAAAAAGACCATTGATCAGCTTCAGTTGCCAGAGAACATTCAAAAAATCGATGAAGCTAGAGATAATGTTGGCAATGAGATGCTAAAAATGATGCAGTTTATTTTTCCCATAGTGATGCAAGTACAAATTGATGTTATTAAAGAATATGGATATCCTGAAGCCAGGGAAGGTGTAATAAAATTTTCACAAATGCTAAGAGCATTGGAGAGAGAAGATACTGAAGTAGCTAGATTGCATGGAATAATCAAGTCATATTATTTGCCTCCTGTATCAGCTCATACAAATAACGAATCTAGCGAAGACAGAACTAGTAGTAATTAGGTTCTATGATTTTATCTACTCTTAATAACTACAATTATTATAATATGAATTGAAACAATTTTTATATAAGAAAACTGTTTATTTTAATATATATTCCTTCAAAATAGTTTATAAATGGATTTCATTATCTATACTATTCTAAAATACAAAAATATTATTCAGAAAATACTTTGACCTGAGTTACACTCACAAGAATGTTTAAATGGAAGTGTACATTTTCAACAGCTTACATTATCTTAAGGTTATCTACAAATAACTGAGATATTGTGAATCTCAAGGTAACTTAACAACATAATATGTAAAAATGTTTTCCAAGCAACAATGCCATCTGAAACAGGTACTGAACTATTTGGCTTGTAAAATCAAATATGCTCTAAGCATTTATGGATATATCACTAGTTATTTGTTTTGTACTTTGAATGACGAATCTATTTCAAAATTATCACAACAATATCCATTTACCTGTTTACACCTTTTCAGTTTTAAATACTATTTGACAGATCATGTTGGCAATAATTTGTACTAATATAATTCTTTAATGCAACACAGTGCAAATAGTGAGCTTGCACGTCCAATCTGCTTACTGTCTGGCACTTTTTTCTGTTTCAATCAAACATTCCCTGACTAGAATTCGTGCAGAAACAATATTTCTCTTCAACCTCTCAGCTGAACTACGACTTCCAGCATAAGTCGGGCGAACTTCTCTGCTCATTTCTTCAATTACATTTAGGAGTTGAGCATATTTTGATAAACCTAAAGATCAGCAAATTATTATACAAATCAAGGGTTGGCAGATTATTGAAACTTACCAGTTTGTGGACTGGCCAACCCAACTGGAGTATTACTACCCGTATTGTTACTAGTTTGGGAGTTATTTAAATTTTGTGTTTTTGTTGAAGAAATTGGTATAGCTGTAACAGTCACATCACTTAATTTTGATTCTACTGCTTGAATATCTACTGTGTCCATTTTAATTAGCAATCTTATAACAATTCGTGAAAATTTAATATAACGGTTACATAAATAGAACAACGAATATGGATATTAGTAAATGTCTGAAACTATAAAGGAGTTTAATATGAGTTTAACTTATAAAATAAATACATGTAATACAACTTGAATGAAAAAAAAATTAAAAGAAATTTTAACAAATTATCACCGTTATCAACACTGACCTTGACCCCAGTAACCATAGAGCAACTAATTTATTTTAAATATATCTCTATGGCTGTTCATATATAATCATACTCTAATTTAGACATAGATAAAGAGAGAATAATCGACCAGATAGTCCTGGCAGCTGTGGCCATGACAACTAGAGAATCTTCTTCTTTCTTATTCAATTTGTTGGCCGTGGCTGCCAGGACTATATGGCTGGTGGTGATATTCATATCTCTGAAGAGGCCACTTTAACATAAAAGAAGAAAGTAATCATATATAACTGTGATTATATATGACTGTGGACTTTTAAAGAACAATGACTTTAAGTTGTAAAAAAAGGAATTTGAAATTCTATCCACGAATTAACATTTTTTCGAAAATCTGCTTCATAAATTTATTGTTGATGTTGGTTATCTTATATAATTAATTAGACAATAATATGATTTGTTAATTGGGAATATAAATGAAAAGCTTTGATGAAAAGTTTAAATTTCACAAAGTTTTAACAACCACTTGTGTGCGAATTTTCTGTTTAAAGCATAGTTCGCACACAAGCAGCTGTACGGCTGTTTCCTATAGCCCTGCTGAAAAATGGTTACCCAATTTTAAATTTCACCCATTAAAAATTGAAAAATAAAAAAGGCAAACGTAATAATTGTAAATGTTTATTCTTATACGAATGTAAGTGAAAATAGCTATCATGATACAATAAATTCCATTACGCCATTCTTAACCCACATTTTATAATACAAAATTCTGCTTCTAAAAATAATACTATATACATTTTATAGTAATTTTTTAAAATAATTCATTGCAGATAACATGAGTAGGACATAATAATAAAGTTAAATTTTTATATACAAATTAAAATTAATATAATTACAGAAAATATATTAAAAATGGTTTTAAATAATAATCCTTTTTACATGACAATAAAACATCTTAATAGCAACAAATATAAATCTTATATAAATTATGTTTAAGCAGTTAATAAAATACTGTAGAGGAGTCACAAAACTAATATAGAATGAAAGTTGGCAAATTAGGTAATAATTTCGTTATGATATACAAAAATTATGATATTAAAATATCTTTTAATCGGCAGAGTTATGCTTTGATTATTCATTACTGGAAAATTTAATAAAGGATAATCAGTAGAAATAATCTTAAAATTGTTTTTATTTGCTGTCCTCCTTTCACGCAGTTGAGCAGCTCTGAACTGTTCAAGAACGCGATACTCTCACTCCATTCAATTGAGTCATAAAGTTCCAGAACTGTTCCGCGCCATATGGAGGCACCAGGCTATCGCGCACCGCTCCTTTCAGAACCGTTCTCGAGTAGCCCCAGGGCGTAAAGCCCGGAACTCGAAGTTCGCGAATGGAGGACAGCAATTGAGGTATACAGGATTAAATAAATAAGTACAAAAAAATTCAGAAGGTTTTAAAAAATATATATCAAGTACAGTGGCTGTTTTAAACGTGTAAGACAGTGACGTAGACAGCTTAATGGAAAATCAAATGTATTAAAGAGATAAAAATTGGGTCGACACACTTCTTCTTTGCGGTATTGCCGGATTTTGCATCAAAATTTCAAACCGCACAAGTAGGCGTTGCATTTAGGGTTGGAATTTTATTTTTCACTATTAGTTACTTGTTTTACTACAGCTGTAATAGATTATATTTAGTTTAGATATATTATCATCACTTCAGTAGTATACATGAAAGTTTTTAAAATAGGTTATACTTTTCTACACACATTTTCCTACAAACGTAAAAACCGGCAACAATGTATGCCGCTTTTGATTCAAAGTCTGTCAATCGGACATTTATATTATTCTCTGTCATACTCATTAAAATCCAGACCACATTAATTAGATGACCAACAGGGTATAATACACTGTTTTGGAAAATGTTGATTTCTAAAAAAGGAATACCCTCCTGAATGTCTTTGCACTTTTTTATTTTCATCCTGTATAACAACAAAGGAATTCAATCTGTTCTAGGTAATTTAACCCTCAGTCTAGTCTGTGACGGATGATTTCATATAATTCAGGGAAATTGTTCAAGTTCGTTAAGGCTTTATTTCTCCATTCTATCTTAATTTGTTTTAGAAAATACGATCAAATAAGAAATAAAACAAATCAATGAGCAACCGGTTCTTCTTTAGTCGCGTTAGGACATGTTTATATGTGGCACATTTCACTTGCAGATCCAATAAATTTAGATATTTTAGAGATATACGGCATTAGCAAACATTATTGCGGTGCTGTAAGAAATTTATTAGCTGTATATGCAGACATATAAGTGTAAAATAAAAAATATATAGATTTAGAAATCTATATTATAATATTTACCAAGGTTATAAGATAAAGTTTCAAAATAAATTTGATACAATATTCTTAAAATAAAAATTGTAGTTATTTTTTCTATAGGATATAATTTGTTAAACTAAAAGTAAAAAATAGATTTTTAAATTACAATATTATTTTTAATTGTGAAATACAATGTCTTGTCTCTTTTTAACCTTCAAGTTACAACGTATAATATATGCAATTCTGCATAATTTTTTTTTTCAATAAATTGTATGATTAAAATTACAAAAAATATATAAATTTAAAATTTCTATAAATACTAAAATCACAGTGTCCAGTTGCTATTTACCATTTTTTCACTTTATAATAATGTCTTGCAATGTATCAAACAATTTTTTGATACCCAATAATTTCAAATTTTTGACTATTGTTACAGTAATATGTGCCCAATGTAAACTAGTCACAAAAATCTGTCTAAATCGTATACCAAAAACCATTGTATATGATTATTAAACGTGTATAATTTCTAACAAAAATATGAGAAGGAAAAAGCTAATTCGACTTCCATAATTTCGCGTATCGTCTCTAATTCTGGGTATTTAGCCATTTTAATAATATTACACAAAGTAGCTATTACTCTGAAAAAAGAAAGGGAAAAAAACATAACA
Source organism: Sitophilus oryzae (assembly GCF_002938485.1). Classification (NCBI taxonomy): domain Eukaryota; kingdom Metazoa; phylum Arthropoda; class Insecta; order Coleoptera; family Curculionidae; genus Sitophilus; species Sitophilus oryzae. The sequence goes on along the minus strand of NW_022146390.1, from coordinate 1,808,321 downwards.
ATTTGAAATTAGAGTTAAAAACATATTATAATCAGTGTCAGTGTATAAACATCTGCTTGGTCTGTATTTTAATGTATGCGATGGAGATAAATATAAATGACCGGTTGACAGACAGAGAGACAAAAGAAAAAGCGGCAGTGTTGCCGGTTTTTACATTTGTAGAAAAATGTGTTTAAAAAAAATAAATTATTTAAAAAACTTTCATGTATACTACTGAAATGAGGATAACATATCTAAACTAAATATTAATAACTATTAAAGCTGTAGTAAAATGAGTAACTAATTGTGAAAAATAAAAATCCAACCCTAGATGCAATATTTTTCATAAACGTCTACTTGTGGGGTTTAAAATTTTGATGCAAAATCCCGCAATACTGCATAGAAGAAATGAATCAACCCAACTGTTATCTCGTTTTAGTACATTCGATTTTCCATTAAGCTGTCTACATCACTGTCTTACGCGTTAAAAGACCACGCAGTTTCGATGACCAGATCGGTATAATTTTATATATTAAATGATATTGATCCTTTTTCTAAGCCATTTCTAAGCCAACTCTAACTTTTTCTGTAATATTAGAGCAATTAAAAAAAAACCCTGACAAAAATATGGCATAAACCATAAAAAAATGTGACAAAAAAAAATATTTAAAAAAAATGTATAGAGTTTACAAATGACACTGATTATCTGTTAAATCTAATGGTGCGTTCACACCGGCCGCGCCGCTCCGCGCAGAACATTTTTTTAACATTTACTTTTGAAGTATATTTTTCTAGCGCGCACAAAAGTATATGTTAAAAAAATAATTTGCGCGGCGCAGCCGGTATGAACGCACCTTAAGAAATTGAGAGATAAGACAAAAATATGTTCTTACCAGTGACGTTAAGATAAGAATGGATTAGCTGGTTCATTAGCCTTCATCCACGGCGCACCTACGTTACCATTTCCATTAATAGGTGCATTACTAGTCGTTATAGGTGTCCAGGGGTCTTGAATAACAGCCTGAGCTTGATTACCTAAAGTTCCATTATTTCGGAATTGATCTAAAAAAAAATATTTACTCTGTATGAAAAAATTATTTGAATTATTTTTAGATAATAATGTCTCCATTTCTACAATTCGGGTTTATACAATCAGTGGTATATACTATTTTTGAAAACTCTTTCATTCATTCATTATAATTTAAGTCTTAATACAATGACTTTATACTAATAAAATATAAAATAATAATATAAAATAAATAAAGAAAAATTAATGAATTGCCGAAAATGCAAATTTATCAAGAGAAATGTCAAAACAAAACTGATAAAACCATTGAATAAAAAAATTAAGGATGGGGCATATCACAAAACTTAGGTGCAGCGCGATGGGGACCTAAAATGGCCGACTAAAACTCCGGTTTATTCAGTGCCGTTCTAGTTTTATTCATTCAATAAATTGTTGTTTTATTTTACGTGGTCAATAAATGTGTGTAGTTACTAAAATTGTTATAAAAATATATAATTCTAATAAAAATAGATAAGTTATAATAAGTATTTATTAACACAAACATCAGATGCCCTACTAGAGCACGTCAGTAAGATTGACGTATCCAAATTATTTTTGACACGTAGTAACTAAAGCGAAAATGCAAGAAAAAATATATAATTAGTTAATTCTAAGTGAATTTTATAAATGGTTAGTTTACTACAAGTGAATATGTTACGGTTAAAGTCCGATGTCCGGTTAATGTCGACATTAACAGGTTAATGTTAGGGTTTGGTTGTTTTGTTTTGTGTTATTCTCTAGCTTTGAATAAGAAGACTAAGGAGGGAGCATAATGCTATCCATGTATTCATGCATGGTGGGCGGAAAAAGCACTCTAGGGTGAGGATCCTTGACAGTTCTGTTTGACGATTCATTTGACAGATTTGAATTTGATTTGAAATTTTGTGGATTTGTCTTTACGGAGCTTATTTTATGTTATTTATTATTTATTCTACTACTAATAGTTGTATAAAGGTAGTAAATCTAGATGGAAATTGAGGCAGAACTTAAATTAACAGTGACACTATCGCGATTTATCGAAAAAGAATCTAAAATAGTTGGTTGTGTAGCGTGCAGTAGATCTCGGCAAAAATTGAGTGAAATAATGCAACAACTTTTCGCTAGTAAGTGACTATATAATATACATATGTGTAGTAAACCGATCATTTATGAAATTCACTTAAATTAACTAAATTATATATTTTTCTTGCATTTTAGCTTTCATTTACTACTTGTCAAAGATCAGATGTCAAAGAATTTTGATACGTTAATTTGACTTGCCTGCTTCAGTAGCGTATCGGATGTTTGTGTTAATAAATACTTATTTTAACTTATCTATTTTTATTAGAATTATATATTTTTATAACAATTTTAATAACTACCAACATTTATTCCCAACATAAAATAAAATAACAAATTATTGAGTCTACCCCACGTCTACCCTACATCCTAGTTTTACATTTTTTAAATAAAATTAGAACGGCACTGATAAACCGGAATTTAAGTCGGCCATATTTGAGGCCCATCGCCGTGTACCTAAGATTTTTGATATGCTCCTTCCTTAGTCTTCTTATTCAAAGTTCTCTAGATTAACCGGGTAATGTCGATATTAACCGTAACATAGTATATATTACATAGTCACTTACTAGTGAAAAGTTATTCCATTATTTCCCTCGATTTTTGACCGAGACCTACCGCACCCTATACAATCAACTATTATACAGTCTTTTTTGATAAATCACAATAGTGTCACTGTTAATTTAAATTCTGATACAATTTTCTTCTAGATTTACTACCTCTAAACGTCAAACGGAACTGCCAAGGATGGAGACCTATGATATATATTAACCTGCTTCCCTAATCTTTTTATTCAAAGGGTAAAATAGATATATCAAAATATGTACCTGTTGTTGTCGAGCTATACGACGGAGCAGGTCCAAAACCGCTCAAAGTGTTCTGCGACGATGTGCTGAATTGAGCGAAGGATTGCTGCTTGATTTCGTTGATTGAAGGCTTCGGCGGCTGCGTGTTGAAGACTGGACGAGGAACTGGAGGCACTGTGGGATCAGAGAAAGGATTCGCGGCCAGCGTCGGGTTGTTTTGTTTATCTAAATGAATAAAAGCGAAAATGTTTCATATAAAATTGCCCTTCTAAAGGTGCGTTTACACCGGCTGCGCCGCTCCGCGCTAAGCATTTTTTTAACATGTACTTTTGAAGTGCATTTTTTTAGCGCGCACAAAAGTATACATATGTTAAAAAAATGCGCGGAGCGGCGCAGCCGGTGTGAACGCACTTTTATAAAGATATAGCATATTTATAAAAAAATATAAAAATATTGGTAACTTAAAACTGTATGAATATTTATTAGTGAAACTAATAATAAATATAAAAATGTTAGACATGAACATATTAGTTTATTCAAAAAATGGCTTAATATTGATAAATATGTCAAAAATAGCTATGTCATAAATATAGAATAGCCTTGTGGTGTTGATTGTATACCAGCATGCCTTTCCGTGGTTATAAAAGATGTGTTAAGTAATTCGACAAGTTTGAAAAGTTGTTTTTTAGCCTTAATAGTGTAAAATAAATTCACACAATGAATATATTTTTAAAGTTTGTGACCGTGGATGGTTGTTGGTTTTATAAAAAAGAGCAGTACAAGAAGTAAATGTCATTATGGGAGAAAAAAATCTTTTGATAAGGAGAGTTCTGGAATTTTCAGTTCATTGGTATTTTATTAAACAGTCACTGTTTGATCGAGCTCGAAATAACAATGTAGAAATTAAATTTAAAAAAATCTTTTTGTGTGTGTTTAAAAAAAAGTAATATTGTTGGATATGTATTTTAATATTTTATAAAGGAAATGTCCTTGTATTCCAATGTCATACGATGCTAGTTTTTAAGGCCTTTTTGTGCAAAGGATGTTTTTTTGCTAATTGACTCAGTCGTAAGTTTTTTTTCTGTTATACAATTTTAAAATGTTAATGCCTTTTTATTTATACATTTTAGAAACTGTCCTGATGATGGGAATAAAATTCTCGAAAGCTTGACAAATTTGAAAAAGTAGTTTTATTAGCCTATGTGCTGATTATTGACTAAATCCTCACTTAAATTTTGAGTTTTTTTTTGATAAATATGTCTGTAAAAGTGTGTTAAAGTCTTAAAAGTTTGTGTACCAATACCAACGGCAAAAAATTCTAAATATTCTCTATTTGCCAGTAGTAGATGCATGTAGATAATATTATATAACTCAAATTATCCCATACGACCGATAAAAAACAGCGTTAAAGAAGGCTCAGAAGACAATCGATAATAATTTTGGCGAGGTCAAGCCCTAGATGTCATTTACTTGGCCCTTCTTCCTTATTTTTTAATGGCCCTTATTGGCCTTAAGAAGGATGTAATTTATTTATTGAGTAAAAAGTAAAAATGTTTTTAATGGTGTAGTTTAAAATTCAAGAAGAAATAATTTTTTAATTATTTTTAATTTAATCTTTTTAATCTTTCTATAATTAGTGTTAATTTTTGACAAGTTCTATTTAAAATTTTAGTAAATGAGGTTTAGAGATTGACCTCGACAAAATTATTATCGATTGTCATTGCCCAGCTGTCGTTGACGCCGTTTTTTTCGATCATACCGTAGAATAGTTTTGTTACTTAATGGCGCTGTTGAAATTTTTCACATAATACTGATTTTTTCACAATAATCAAATTATTTATTTTATATCAATTTATTTTGTATTTGCAGTTATTTGCATGGCATTAAACACACTGACATAAAAAATTCATGTTGAAATTACACAATTTGAAAATATTACGATTTTTAGTAAAGCAATACATTTACAGAGAGAATACATTGAGAATACATACATACATCAAGCAATACATTTATAACCATTAAATTTGATAAACATATTGCATGGTATTTATGTGATATTAAATTCAAAAATTATAAGTTTTAGCTTTTATTTCATTCGGCATGATCTCCTAAAAAAGTAAAGCCAATCTAAAACATGTATAAGTAAAAAATATTTAAAATTATCCAAGTTAAGTAAACATTTTAAAAACTTGAGAAGCTATTTTTGAATATTAAATTCTACATAAAGTATTGACGTAAAACAATATAAAGGATTTTTAAAAAGCACTTTCTCATTAAGTTTATGTACTTAATTAATATATGATGAATGGTTTGTTAACATAAGGATTATTGGTGTTATAATTTCATGTATCTTGATGCCGTGTTCTATATAAAACATGGAATATTGTAAATGTAATAAATTAATGTTTGATTTTTATAACTTTATTTTCAAATATATTCAAGAAAAAATCGTTTACTCAATTTTTTAATTTTTCAAGGATTGCCGAATTAGATGCGTTTGGTTTGGTTTGGTTTGGTAAGGAGAAAATCTCTTATAACAATTTATTTCAAAAAGTGGTCACCAAAATCGGAAAAATAAGGATTCACTAAATAACCACAGTGACGCTAACAAGCAATAAGGGTTCAAACTGAACTTAGCAAGTTACAAATGTAGTGAAGTTAGTTAAAAATAGTGGCAACACGCGCCTTCTTATCTATCCCTTTTTAATTATTTTCTGTTCTAAAAATTGAGGCGCTCCTTTCAAATGTAGAACTTTTGCTACAACAGCGCCATCTTAAGTGTTCCCCGTTTGACGACTACTTTTCAATACATACAAAATTAAATTTTTAAGTTTGTTTAAAACTGTAGCAGACAATATTTAATATAGACGGTTGAAATTATTTATTTTTTTATCTTTATACTTACTTGTAGTAACTAAATTGTCTAAATTGACTAAGGCAGAGTTTTCACCGAGAAAACTTTGTGGTGTCTTTTTGGTTGCACCCGTCGAAGGGCTGGGCCCCGCCGAGGATAGCGACTCCCCTAGAAGGTTCAGTTCGAAGGGGTCGCTCGTCGTCATATTGCCGTTTGTTTTTGGAGACGTTGCCCGATTCCTACAAAAAAATGGCGACACTTTTAAAATACATGATATACATCAAATTATTAAAGGCTGTAACATGAAAGAAAAGATGATATCGAATAGCCAATATAAAAAAAAATCCTAAACATTAAAAGAAAACAAAAGACTTGATTGAAAGACTTGAATAGCTTGATTTTCTTATATCCGTTGTCCGACGATACGATATTAATTTATTGAGACTTCGTTATTAAGACTTTTTTGGCATGAGAAATTTGATTTTGATTGTCCTATTTGTGTGGGACGCCACGTCACCTACATGTGTTTTAACTGTTTTGTTTTTGTTACGGACCTGTATAAAACTACTGAGTGAAAAATATACATTTTCTTGAATTTTTACGTAAAAACTGTCTCTTGGTAAAAATCCCTAAGAGCAACCGTTTTCAAGATATTTAAAATGCAAATAGTCAATACATGTAATTTTTAACAAAAAAATAAACACGTTGAGTAGATTGTTATTTGAGTGAAATAATAAATTTGGGAAATTTTTATTTTTTTAAATTAATCATAAAATTTTCTGCGAAAAAAATGATGAAAAACAGTTTCTGCTGAACTTTTGGCACAAAAATATTTCAAATTTAGGATTTCAGTCTAATAATTATTTAGTCAACATGTTTAATTCATGTCAATGATGATAGATACTCATAATTTCGATTTCAAATATCTTGAGAACCATTACTCGTAGCGATTTTTACCAAGAGACCTTTTTTACGTAAAAAAACTTATAAATTTATATTTTTTTACTCGCTAGTTTTATACAGGAACGGACGAAAAGTTATTACTCTTCAAACCAGTTAAAAATATGTAGGTGGCGCCCTCTACCAGTTGGAGTCATATTGACATCTAAATCAAATTTCTCATGTCAAAAAACTCCCAATTTTTATCCAAATATTGACGTTACTTCATAAATTATTAGGAAAAAATCTCTATCTCTCTCTCGAAATAAATATGAAACTTCTAAACCCTGTATCTCCGAAACTAAGCATTTTAGGACATACATTTATACAAACTTTTTTACTTATTTTTATCTGCAGCATATGCTGCCGAAGTTTACGGAATACAGTTCGGACTACTCTGTATATTGCAAAAAATATTTAGTAATAAAAGAGTGATACAAAAACTCTAAAGTAATATCACAGCCTATTCATTAGACAGCCAGCCGACTTACAATCATTTACGTGGATTTCTGCATACCTCCCTAGATATTCGCTTATTTTATGTTCTGTAAAAAGTCAGAGGTAATAATAAGTCTACTGGCGCTCTACCTGCCTGCATGTGTACGAGAACACGAAGCACAGGGACTCAAATACTAGCAAAGTCGACTGTCTAATGAATAAGCTGTCATAATATCAATGCCACTCACCTATTCGTTATAATGTCAAATTCGTCTAAGTCAGTCGACGATCCTTGGCTGGTCGGCGACCAAGGGTCGTGTTTAGCAACGTGGGCAGGTCCCGTGTTGACGGGTGACAGATTAGTGGGCGGGGAACTGGACGCAGCGGCCAAACCCCACGGATCCAATTTGGGGGTGGAGTTAGCGGAGGCGGGTTGCCACGGATCTAAGGCGGATGCTGAGTGCTTTTGGACACAAAAAACACGATGCAAATCAATTTTAAGATACATATTTGTTAATCCTATATTTTAGTGTACTAAAATTTTTGTTTTTTTTATATATAAAATTGAGAACAAACTGGAAACAAATAAAAATATCGGTAACATAAAATTGTATGAATATTATTACTCAAATTAATAATTAAAATATGCGAAATCAGCAAATTCCTGTAAATGTTAGACCTTAATATTCATAAATATGTCTGTAAAAGTGTGTCAAAGTCTTAAAAGTTCGTGTACAACCGGCAAAGACAATATTCTCTACTATTTGCCAGTAGTAAGACATAAAAAACACTTTCTAAGTGAGCGGTACTATAAAATCTTAAACCTAGCCTAACAAAATATTCTTTAAAAAATACTTTAATATGGCTATATAGCTAACCCTTAAAGTTTAACACACTAGCATTACTAAATTAAAAAATTATACATCCTAAAACAAATCAGGTTTTTTTAATGCAAAAAAAAACATATAAAATTCACAAACATATTAGACACACTGCTGACTTATGCCATTTTCTGATGGTTAAAACAAAAAAAATGTGATCAAATGGAGGCTATTGGGATAGCAGTTTAAATATACAAATATTATTAACGCAGTTATATTTTTAAATACAAAAAACAGGTATTTGTTTTGTCAAAGGGTCTCATTTAATAACAGTATTATTAAAAGAGTAAACTACAGTGAACAACGATATACAGACAATGCAAATAATTAGCATATGAGCAGTTTTAGCGTTTTTATTACACAAATACATACCAATAAACTGACCCCATACAGATTTAAATCTAAGGACTGAAAAAATTCCATATACATATTAGAAAAGAAGTTTATAATTATCGAATTTTGTGTTGATAAAAATAAAATAGAACGGCACTAAAATTTCACAATAATATTTTTGCAATCAAAATTTTCTGTCTAAAATTGAAATTAAATAAATATTATTCCTTTAATAGATATCAGTTTAATTATTAATAAGAAAAACTGTTATATTTAATAAGCTCATATAATATACGTAATATACTAATTTAAATAATAAAATAAAAATAGTGTGTTTGATTTAAGAGAATTAATTATAAATAATATATTGATATACTTGTTTATATGAAAAATAAAATAAAATAAGTTTTTATAAATAAATAACATTCATACCCAAAAAAGTATGGTTCATTTTAGGTTCTGTTTACAAAAAAAAATGTTTCAATGACTAGTTTAAAAAATCAATATTCTTATAATATAATATATAGTGTTTATCACCTCAACTTTTAATAAAAAAATGCAGTGAAATGCTCAAATAAAATAATATACAAATCTATAGTATGAAACAAATCTTTAGACAATCCAAAATAACAACAAAGAACCCACCCCACAAGTACATACAGTAATAACTTTAACCTTAACTTTAACTTAATAAAGTAAGTAATGTATAATAAGTAATATCTTTAACTTTAACTTACCTGAGGTCGTGGTGGTTGAGGCATTCCCCACGGATCAACAGGAGTTGGATCGCCTCCTAAATTGACATCCAATAAATCAACCATATGACTTTGCATTTTTTCCTGAGATTTCCTATCAAAAAAGTCAAATTAAAAAAGGAACATTTCACAGGCATCATATCAATTTACTTAAAATCTTGCTGGCTTTGACTTAAAGCTAATTGCAACCTAACATCATCAGACTTTCTTTTTTGTTCCTCTTGTTCGGCCTCCTCCTTTGACATTGCCAGGGCAAGCTGAAGTTGCAGTTCTTCCTCGCCAGCAGTTTGGGGCCTGGCAATTTCTATCTCTCTGGACATATCAGCTTAAAAATATTTTAAGTACGTTAAAATACAACATATTAATAATTAATTTGAACATACTTGAGTCCTTACTGGACCAATCTCCCCTAAAGGCTGGATATTTGGGGCTTGTCGGTGTATCAAGACCTCCATCGCTACCAAATCCACTAGCACTCTGTGCAAACCTTTCTTTTGCTTTTAAAGCTCTAGCCCGTTCGTTTTTTAGTTTATCATTGTCTTTTAGAAGATTAACAAGTTGTTTAGCTTTTTCTCTAACATTTTGTCCTTGATCTTTACCTAGAATGATTTATGATTAAGATGAATACAAATGATTTCAGATATGTATTATATTTTTTTAACTATACCTTCCTCTAAATGTTGGAAATCTTTTAAAGTTTGTATAGCATAAATATTTTCCTTGCATTGCTGGCCCACTTTTTCGGATCCTGTTTTAATAAGATATTCTAATAACATCAAAGCTTTGTACACATGTCTCCAGTTCTTTCCATGATCATTTAGTCTTTTCCATACCTACATATTTATCACAATAAATTATTATGCTGTCAAGTATAGAAAGTTACTTACCATTTGCATTATTTCACTAAAAGCTACGACATTGTATGTAAGATCAGCTATTTCAGCCATTATGGTGCTGCTGGGTCCCCACGGATCATTAGAAGTAGCCTCTCGGACCTTTTTCTGAGCATCCGAATAATTGTGAGCAAAATTTTTGATGTTTCGACGGATACCCGCTACGTTCATCTGCATGTCGCTGGACCCCCTACGCATCTAAAGTACCACAACTAATGTTAGAAACTTGAGTTAGTAAGGTTGGTGTTAATAATAAGTCTAAGATTAATGTATAAACTCCTGCAAAAAAGCATCAGTTAGCTTGAACAATTAAAACTAAAGATTTTGAATTTCTATGAATAAATGACTTACTTTGAAGATGTTTTGTATCGATGTTAGATGATATATTCCAAGATTGCTGCAAAAATAGATAGTTATACTGTTATTAAAGGGCAAATATAATGCATTATTAAAACAAATCTATTCCTTCTGGCATTTAGAAGGTTTCCCTTAAATATATAAATGAAGCAAGTGATAAATCAATAAAGTTCATTTTGATAACAATCTTATGTTCTACAGATAATTAAAGTGTAACAAAAATAATGACAAAAAGAGAACCAAAACAATAAATTAGATTGATATCAACATTTAAGATTTGTTGTCAGTCTTCTGAATGTGACCTTTTTAAAACACTATTATAATTAATTGTAAATGTAGGTTAATGTTAAGATTGAAAATAATGAATTTGTTACCTTTAACAGGTAAATAATTAAAACTTAGCTAATAGCCAAAGCAAACAGCCCAACTATTAATAAAGACTATTGCTTAATTAATAGATTTTCTTAAAGAACGATAAGATAGGCTAGGCTGGGCTAAATTAAGCGTTTGAAAAAATCTTAAATAAACAAAAAATACGACCCACCTACAATATTTAAGAAGTGAGAATGGTAATACGAATGTATATTTTGATGTAGCACACGTTCAAAAAACAAAAACAAGAAATAAACGAACTATAATTTTGCTCTATTCCTAAGCAGAGTCCTAAACAAATCTCTCAGTTCACTGATGACACTACACTTTTATTTTCAATAAACACAGTCAACATGGCCGCGCTCTGTTGTAATCACTTTTTATAATCTGAATTGATAAAGATAAACGCGTTTTAGAATTTCACCATTGTTATTTAGAAATTCACGTGATTAAACTTTAATATTTTGCCCGATATGTAAACGACATCCAACACCCTTCTTTAATGTTTTATAAAAAACATCAAATTTTGACATTTACCCTAAAATGACATGTGGGTGATATATTTTTGTAGGCAACCAACAATTCTCATGGAAAATTCTTTAAAAGGTTATTTTTTCTTATAACAGCAGAGTATCAGTCATGATCTATTAATCAAAACGTTTTGTAATTTGATAATTAATTCATTTGATAATTCAATTCTACTTTTTGTGTTTAAAATAAATTGCATATTTATATTGGTGTATTGGTGACACTGCATATAGTCTATCCAGCGAGAGGTTACAGATAGAACCACAGACCACAAGATAGAACTGTGATAGAACCATAGAACAGCATAACGTTTATTAACATTTACTTTTTTCTTTTTCATATGTTTTTCATTTATGCACTATGCAGCAAATTACCAGAAGAAAAAGGAGGGAAAATGTAATTTTGAGAAAACTTTAACTCCATCTTAAAAATTCACTATTTCCTATGAAAACATAGTGACTGTTTATTTTTTTAAGATCTTGTTTATTGTACAAAAAGTATTAAATTAAAAATTACATAATAAAGAAAATCATTGTGCTAGTTGGGCTTCAAACATTAAAGCTCTTGACAAATTTCTTGCTGCAGCCAGTCTTAAAATACTAATTTTATCAGCTAATTGTGGAATTGCTTCTTTCTCTTCCAGGCAATGTTGAATGGTGTATGTATCATTAGCAGAAAATACTAGCTCTTCACTTTCTAATAGAGGGATAGCTTCACTAAGTAGAACAGACCAGAAGCTATAAATAAATAAAAATCATTAAAAAAATAGGAAATTATGTCTCTGATTTAAAAGACATCAAAAATACTAGGCCTACTTACTATTTTGGTACAATTTTTGAAGCAAGAAGTGAAATTAATAAATGCCCACACTCCTTGTATTCACCAGCTTGATACAATTTATGAAATTCATTATATTTTCCTAGAAATATAAGTCTATCACTAGCCAGCATACAAGATCCCAAATTATCCAACAAATCGGTACTATTTAATTCCCCATTTTCAATGTACTTCTTCAAAACCAGATCTGCTAAATATGATGTAAACGGCCCATCTTGAGATTTCAAAGCCCACGTCAAAGCATTACCTACTCTTCCTCTTTTTAAAGATCTTGTTCCTTGGATTTTACATATACTTTGTGCTAAAATATTTGTATATAACAATATCATTGTTTATAAAAATAAGAAGCTAAAAACATACCGACACTGTGCAGTTCTCTATTTCTTGCCTCCCTTATTAATTTGTGTGCTTTTGTTTCTGTACTAAAAGGGATTCTAGGCAACAACAATTCAACAGCTTGGAGACCAATATTTTGACAATAGTCCAGATAATTTAAACCAACCTCCCATAAACTCGAATGCCCCATAAGAATTGTTCCATAGTCAAGTAAAAACGATTCTCTCAAATTTTCTGATGTACTAAAAAAGTCTCACATAGTTCCAAATCTAATATAAAATATTGTGTAACATACAAGTTTTCTACTTCTTTCTCTAACACAGAAAGACTTCCAGAATGATGCAAAATATCAGCCAAGTGGCACACAAACCAACCATTCTCAGTCATATGCTGGATTTCTTTAATCACCTATACCAAAAGAAAAAATAAATTTTCACAATTGTGTGAAATAATTTGTATAAAGATACCTCAAATAAGTCAAATTCCATCGCTGCCAGTAAAACGCGATCTAAATGTTTCATGTGATCTTTGATTCGCATTTTTCTTATGCTAAGTTTTGCAAATTGACCTAGTTCAAAAGATTTTACTGATGGTTCAGTGTAAAACAGCCAGCCAGCTAGAAATTCGTACCAAGTTTCACAATGAGATTGTATTTCAGCCCAAGCCTCTTCTTCACCTACAATTAACTGAACTATGCCTATAAAATAATGTAAACTAATTACAAGTCATTTGACTCACTCGCATTAGTAAATTTAAATTGTGATTTGTTATAAACTGTTTTGCATCAATTTTTAACTGAATATCAGTCGTCCAATGCTTCCATTGCAAGTTAAATTCATTGATGGAAATACTATTGATTACCTATGAAAAATATTAATTTATAAATAACTTAAACAAAACAAGTGTAAGTTTGTCTTACATTATATGTTGGCATGGTTTTTAGAACTTCATCTACTAACTGAAATACAGAACTCCCAAAGGCTGAATTTTGTCTTAAAAGTGTTCGAACAATTTTAATTCTTCCTTGTAAAAAATTCCCAAACACTGTTGGCCAATAATCTTCATGTAATTCCAAAGAAGTCACGTCTCCAGATATAAGTAGAGCAGCATTTCTCTCATGTTTGGGAAAGTGAAATCTAACCCAATCGAGTAAATAAGGCAACACAATATTACCAGGTATAACATCAATAAAAAGTATTTCACACAAATGCCAAATGCATTCAATGGAATAAAATATTGTTATATAATCTCGTAATTCGTCTCGTTCCGAATTGGTAATATTATTTTTACCAATTTCATCTTGTAAGTTTTCCAAACAAGCTCTTATTATTGAACGGTATTGTCTACTGAGTTTTAAGATCTCACCCTTAAATTCTGAAGATTTTGATGATACAGTACTCTGAACCGTGAGGAATGTACCACTTGATTCATTTACCAGTTTTCGGAGAATAGGATGATATAAAATAATACTGTGTTGAACGAGAAACACAGAACTCTGTGCTGTAGAAGCAAAATTACTGGGAATATCCTTTTGGCGAACGGTACGTCGTTCGTGAGGAAACACAGCAAACTGATTTAAAGGTTTCCAAGTGGCTCCTAAACCTGCACGACGACAAAGCTCGTTAGGAATAAGCTAGAAAGAATATCAATGACTAAAAGACATTAAAACATAATTATATTGTTACAAATATCTTAGCATCGTCTTGGCTCATTGTTGATGTCTGTTGTTGATGGCTCTTAGATAAACACAATTATATTTTAGTATATTTTTAAAATTTAAAACAAGTTCACAGCTTTTTAAAAATTAAATTTTTATGGTTAGCGTCCATAGACAAAGAAACATTTTTCTTATTTGTTTGTCTATGGTATTGACGTTTTTGACATTCCTTGTAGATGTAGATCATAACCGGCCGGATAGCCCTGGCGGCTGTGACCATTAAACCTATATACACCTACACAGATCATATATAAATTAAATGTTATGATGATATGTCAAGCTTTCACTGGCTTTGAATCTTGCTTTGAATCATACTACATGCCCACAGATTTGGATTAGAAGTTTTTGGGGAGTGACAGAAATGGTTAATTAAAAAAAGAAGTTGAGGTAGAGACTTTAAAGCTAACCTAATTGTCCTGATCAAAAAATCAAAATTTCCTTAATTTTGCTTTTTGCTCTCATAACATAATCTTTACTTATTGTAAGTCATAATTATAAATAATTATATTACAACATGGCTGGTAGCCGATTAGAAAAAGTTGGTACTATATACACTAGGTTTGTAGTTAGCATTAAATATCTTAAGTATACCTATTTAGACCAACAATGATTTTAATAGAGTTTCCGGCCTAATTCAATCAAAAGCCTTGAACTGGCAAGATAGGCCACTTTGGTACGATGTATACGAAGCATTTCCACCCAATGAAGAACCTCGGTTTGACAGGCCAGCTCCTAACATTCAGCTAAAAAAGATATTCTATAAAGAGGACAAAATAAGAGCGTAAGCAGGTTCAAAGTAATGTTACATTAATGATGAAATTACTTAATTGTATTGTAGCATGTTTCATCGCAACAACAAAAGAATAGGAGCGATTAATTTATTAGGGCACGGAAAAACTTTAACACAAAGGTTTATAGATACTTATTTAGAACTTGAGAGTCGCTGTGGAAAAGACGCAACGGAGGAGCAGCTGTACACAGAAGCAATACATATATTGAATAGAGAGAGGGAAGATAAGAGAAAACCCCAGAGTAATGAAATAGAAACAGTTAGTTTGAGTTCATCGTTCAAAGAAGCTAAAAAGAAACGTGAAAAGGAATTGAATGTCAAAGTGAAATCTTTGTTTTAATGCTTGAATATATAGTTTCTTGAAATTAAGTATGTAATGTAGAGTTTTTAATAAATATATAGGTTTTTGTTTAATAAAGAACAACATTGACTATTATCACAGATAACGTGTGATCTGTGCTATTATTATGGTTTACATACTTATTGACTTGTTAATGATATGCTTATTTCTAAGTTCTAGAGTATTTCAGAAACAAATATTATGGCTCTGGTAAATTAAAATCGAATAATGAATAAACTATTTTTACATAATTAAATTTTTTAAATTAAAAGCAAGCCTATCTACCAGCCGTATAGTCCTAGCAGCTTAAGGCAGTTAAACGGAGAGAAGAGAAGAAGCAGATTAAACGTCATAGTTTGACATTAACCTTGTTTCCGTTTTCCGTGCCTTGTTCTGTGATTATTTTTTCCAAAGTTAATATTTTAAAATATAAATTGTGTTGCTTTTTTTTTATAGTATAAACTGTTTTAACTATGGTTAACATAACTGAAAATCAAATTAGAAGCATTGGCAAACTCTTAAACGATTTTAACCGGCCTTTAAAAGAGAGATTTCGGGCTTTATTTACTTTAAGGAATATTGGTGGTCCAGTTTCAATCGAGTTTATAAATCAGTGCTTTAAAGATTCATCTGCATTACTAAAACATGAATTAGCATATTGTTTGGGACAGATGCAAGATAAAACAGCTAACTCTATTCTAATCAAAGTTTTGGAAGATACTAATCAGGAACCTATGGTGCGCCATGAAGCAGGTATATCTTTAAAAAGTAGTGAGAAGCACGGCTTACAGTAGTTTTAATTTGTAATTAATTTGACAATCTTATTAATATATATTAAATTGTTATAGCTGAAGCATTAGGTGCTATTGGTAGTCCTGAGGTAATAAGTATTTTGGAACGGTTCAAAACAGACCCTGTTAAAGAAGTTGCTGAAACATGTGAATTAGCACTGGAAAGAATAAAATGGTTGCAGAATTGTGATGAAGAAGGGTTGTCAAACAATCCATATAATTCCGTAGATCCTGCTCCACCAGCACATTCCACAAATGTCGATGAATTAAAACTAATCTTAAATAGTAATGATGAGTCATTGTTTAATAGATATAGGGCAATGTTTTCATTACGAAATTTGCAAACTAAAGAAGCAGTTGTTGCTCTTGGAGAAAGTTTAAAAACTGGGAGTGCACTCTTTCGACATGAGGTTGCCTTTGTTTTGGGGCAACTTCAAAGTGAGTACGGTATACCATTCCTTAAGGAGTCTTTAGAAGATGTTCAGGAAAATGAAATGGTGAGGCATGAGTGTGCTGAAGCTTTAGGTGCCATTGCAACAGAAGAATGTACAAGTATTTTAAATAAGTATATTGAAGATGAAAAAAGAGTTGTCAAGGAAAGTTGTGTAATAGCTTTGGACATGTGTGAATATGAAAACAGTCCCGAGTTTCAATACGCCAATGCTTTACAAACTGTGTGATTAGTGATTTATCAATAAAGCCAATTAATTTATTTTTTATTGTTTTTATTTTATGTCTGCTTTTTCTACAAAGTCTGAATTTATATTAGGTTTAATTTTTTGTATATCTGATTGGTAAGAATATTCGGATGGTATAAAAATAATAATAAAAATAATAGCAAGTAATGTTAAAAGTAAAAAAAGACAGAAAGATATGTATAGATCAAAATTGCCTAATAAAACCTGGAATACTTTTGTTATTGTTAATGCAAAAATGCAATGTAAAATTGTAAAATATTTTGTCATGAATAACTGGCAACTAGGAGGAAACCAGTTAGATATAAAAGTAAATGGAATAGAACCTAAACCTATTGTATGAAATATTATAAATAAATACATTATTATTACTGTAGTATATGAGAAATACTTGTCGTTGACTTTATTATATATTACGAAAATTTTACATATATACAAAAATAGTGTAATACAACTAGAAAATATTAAAACACGTCTTTTATTGTACTTTGTTGAAACATAGACACCGAAGATGTTTGCTAGTAAAAATAAAAAAGCGTATACAATAGCGAAGTATTCAGGAAAAGGGACATGGGATTCCCTGAATATAACTTCTGTATATACTAATGTGGGTGGTGCGCCACTGTATTGTTGAAAAAATAGACTCATGCTGAATCTTAAAAAATTGTTTCTAAGTTCTCTGTTACGGTATATTTCAGCGATTGCGTTACCTCCCCTTTCACGTGACATTTTTTCAATGATTGAATATGTTTCTTGCTGAGGATCTAAATTTGGTTTCAAAAATGCTAGTAGTTTTTTGGCGTCGTTTAGTTTTTTGGTTTTAATTAATTCCTTTGGCGTGGAAGGTAAAAATACTGCTAGGAATAGAATAAATACTGTTATAATTAAACTTATTAAACTATACCGTCGGAAGTCGATAAACGTTCCGATTGCAAACGCTAGGAAAAATCCTGTCAGTGCATAAAAAGTGAGTAGTTTGGTCAGAACAACTGACATCTCTTTATCAGTCATTTCCTGTATGTAACACTTTATTTGTCCTAAAGCGTATCCATAACCGGAACCAATGGTAAACCTGCTTCCAAGTAACCAAAACACGTCTCGGGATTGCCACATGATCACCCAGCCGACAAGGACTAGAACGTTGCCTAAGACTATTCCGTATTTTGAGCCTGGGCCTATTTGCCTGGAGGACCACAGGGTTCCAAAAGACATTCCTAACATAAGGAATCCAGCTACCATGGCGCTTTGATCCAGGGTGATGGGAATGGGTGAGTCTGATTGGAGCAAAGTGTGATAGGTGGGCGACGGCCATCCTAGCATCAGTCCAAAAGGAATTCCAGCCAATGAAGCTGAAACAAAGAGTTTATTAGTTTATTATAAATAAATTATACCGTACTGAACGTATGATTGACAGAAAAACGGCGTCAAACACGGTTGGGAATCACAATTGATGGTCTCTAGAAATCATTTACTAAAAATTGACATAAAACTTGCCAAAAGTTAACACTAATTTAGCAATTATAGAGAGATTAAAAATGGATAAAACATTTCCAGAAACACAAATCGATTTCCAAAAAATTATTTGCTCTCAAATTTTAAACTACACCATTTAAAATCACTATTACTAAAACCTGCGGCATAAATTACTTATATTATTACTTATATGTATTCATATTATCTATTATCTATTTGTTCAATAACGTTTAATCGAATAGACTATCATTTTAGTTCAGGGCAAATTGCATTTCCTGTAATTTTTGGGTACCCTCTGTCGAAATCATCCCTGATTGGTTGAACAGACTATAGCCATTAAAATTACAAAATATGAAAAGGTGCGTATCATGTACGTAAAAGTAGTGAGTGGCATAATTTGTTATGTCGATTTGTAACTTTTTTGACATATAAGATCATTTTTTATGAAACTTCAATTATAATAATTTCTTGGTTAAGATATTTAAATTTTAAAGCCTTTTTCGCAGAACTACGTTTTGTGTCGACACTTGAAGAACTTTATGTGAATGGATAATAATGATAATAATCAGTGATATACTCTAAAATTCGAATAGAAATATTATCTCTGTGCCTACTGTGACACGTTTCTTTTCAGTTATACAGGGTGAGTCTTCAATAAGTGCAAATATTCTAGGGGTAGTATATATTTCAACCCCAGAAACACGATTATAAGATTTTTTCCGCAAAAAAAATTGAAAATTTGGAATTTTTAAGAAAAAAAATTGGATTTTTTTTTAGTTTTTAGTTAAATAACATATTTTTTTGATAATATGTGGCAACATAAGTAATAGATTAAATTTACAAGAAAGAAAATTCAGAAAAGATCCAGTGGTTTTCAAAATTTTAACAAAAAATCTTTATTTTTGGAAATTTTCTAAGTAAAATAACTCTGTTATTTTGGACTTATTTGAAAAACAATAAAGAGAAAATATGTTTCTTTTATCGAGATTTACCAGAACTGAAAATATTTGCATTTCTTTAAGACTCACCTTGTATAATACATATTTTATTAAAATAAATATGATTTTAATTAAAACAATTCAAAATAATTAGACATACAAATTAATTAATTGTCCTTCACATAGACAAAATTTAGTCAAACGACAAAGTAATTTCTAATTATTAATAAAAAAATTAACGACACAACACATGTTTGAATATTTTGTCTGATTGAAAATATTATCTTAATGAATATTGCGTCATTGAAAAGATGTACTTTTTTAAATTACTGGGAGAATGAGTCATTAATCTATTGGCACATATAAAATAATTATAATACGGAAAATAAAAAAAAGAAGATGTTTTTTGCTTTTTATAATTTTGAATCTCAATTGTAACTAAGGCGTCTTTCGTTAACACGACACAATGGATATTTAATTGGTGTGCATAGGCATTAATAAGTGTTCATGAATGAGACCGTGCATGCTCTTCACTGGGTAATTATTAAGCCAGCCTGCGCCACTACAGGTACTCACATTATAGATGTTGAATTAGTGTTCAAAGGCGCGTTAAAATGTATTGATGAATGAGATCATATTATGTATTCTTTCCTGGGTCGCTTTTAAGCTAGTGTGAGCCACTACAGGCCACTCAAATATATTTAAGTTGGTGCTCATAGGAGTCATAGGGGTTAATATGTGTTCATGAACGAGACCGTGCATGTTCTTCACTGTGTGATTATTAAGTTAGCGTGTGCCGCTACAGCCACTTAAATAGATGTTGAATTGGTGCTCATAGGCATTAAAATGAGACCTTGAAAACTGTTGTTCCTGAAACAGATCCAGGATCCAGAATTTCGAGAAAGACATGTAGGATGGGTAATAAATTTATGAATTGAGCAGAATTAAATAAAATAGTAAAATTTACATCTGACATATTGGATTATCCAAATTCTGTGTGAAATCATTTGGCAGAATTTCATAGTAGGTGCACTAAAATATTTTCTTTAGGGCATTAGGCCATCCGAATGCCCTTTACTAGAAAGAATAAACTGATTTTGCAATGGAAAATAATATGTGATCGTGACAGTTTAATTAATGTTGATATTGTTATCATACAATATCTATAAACAGCTGTATTGTAACAATTGTTACTTTATTTATTTGTAGTCTTTTTTCTGGTGTTTATAGATCTAGATCATAGATAAAGAAGTAATTATGTAATTATCCAGATAAATCTACACAAAGAAAAATGATCATCGGAATATAATAGGTTACTTTAATAATGGCAATAATAAAACTTCACACCTACCTATAAGAAATTCAGTAAAATTATGAAACAAGTAATAAAAAAATTCCTCGCTGATGTAAATCAATGACATCTTTTTGGTATATGGTGTAAAACTTATGACATTATCCATCATGATTTTACAACCTTATGTATGTTTTAATGTTAATAAAGTACCTATTTATCAAACAAATGTAAACAGTCGGAAAATAAACTCCGACTTTTCCATAATTTTCGGCAATATGTGTATATATTATTACATTATTTACTTCATATTAATACGTTTAAGATAAGATAATAGGTATGTCGATTTAAGTTGGTAGCTACTATAATACCCTATTTTTGATTGTTTATTTTATTAACAAAGAAGAAAAACAGAATTTATTACTAAAGCTTCTTTCAAGAAAAGTCTAATAAAAGCTTTTTATTAACCATTATTTATGTAAATTTGTTTCTAATAAAGTAACGCGAGTCCCTGTGCTCTTTAGGATCAGCTGCCACTGCTTCAAAATATATTAATGGTAGTGTATATCGTGTATAATCAAAAATTATGTAATTAACTATTTCCTTTTCAACCATTATTACAAATTCAATATCAAAATTCGTAATGTATGTTTCTATCTGATTTTTTCAAAATGTAGATGATTGTATTGACCAGTGGCCTATATACGAAAAGGGAGGAGGCGATCATCCCAATAATCCATATACATGTTCTTATAAATATTATTTATAATGCATACTGCACCCCTTTTTGAAATGAAAATATATGTTTTGATATTCAAAGTTCCTAGTATTATTATTTAATTTATATTAGTTTCATTTCAAAGCCTCTCTCTATGAAAACAGCAATGTGCATTCTACTGGAATTGACCCCTGCTTATGCTTTTTTTTATTTTTTATTTTATATTAATGCTTTATTTTATTACAGATTATTAATAAAGCTTATTGGGCTTTTACTGAGCATTAAACAAATCTTTACTATCATTATTATTATATACCAATATCTACCCTCTTTGTAGAACAGTAATAGAATATTCTATTATTTGTATTAACTTTGTTTAACTGAAGCTACCGTATGAACGAAAAAAACGGCGTCCAGTTGGCTGAAAATGACGATCAATGATAATTTCCATATAAATTTACATATAAAATGACAGCGATCTTCATTTCATAGCCATTGCTGACGCCGCCGCCGTTTTTATTCGATCATACGGTATATAAACAACGGATTTAACTTTACAGTAGTTTTCTGAATTTGATGTTGACAAAGGTTAGTTTATTTATAGTAGGTAAACAAATACGTCAAACGAATTAATAAATGTTTTCATTCGGTTTGTTTCTGAGAACCGAGTACAGTTAACAGTGGCGTATACAACAGGTTTATATATTTTATCTTTAAGAGGGGAGGGGACAAATGAAGAGGGCGCCAAATTATATCTGTTTTATATAATATAAAAAAACTGAATTTAGAATCCACTTTCACAAATTACACATTGTAACGTACTGAAATCTTTATTATCATTAGTATGATATAACAATAACTACCCCCATTTTAAAATTGTAGTAGAATATTCTATTATTTGTATTAATTGTTTTTTTACTTCCTTTAATTATATAAATATTCTATCATTTCTATTGTTTTTTTTACTTATTTTAATTATACAGGATGAGTCTTAATAATTGCAGATATTTTCAGGGCTGGTAGATCTCGATAAAAAAATATATTTCCTCTTTACCGTTTTTCAAATAAGTCCAAAATAACCGAGTTATTTTACAAAATAAAAAATATAAAAATATTTTTGCTTAAATTTTGAAAACCACTGGATCTTTTCTGGTGTTTCTTTCTTGTAAATTTAATCTACTCTCTATGTTGCCATATGATCAAAAAATTGCGTTTTTAATTAAAAACTAAAAATTCTTCAAAAATTTTCGAATCTTCAATTTTTTTTTGCGATAAAAACCTCATAATCGTGTTTCTGGGGTCAAAATATACTACCCCTAAAATATTTGCACCTTTTTAAGACTCACTCTGTATGTAAACAACAGATTTACATCATTATCATAGATTTCTGCTTTTGATGTTGCCAAAGGGCTTTTTTTGTTGAAAGAAAATTTGTGTTTAATACTACTGAAAAATATGTCGTTTTAATCTAGTAGAATTTTCACTAAAAAAATTGGGTTTTTAATATTTGTATTGCAGGAGATATTTTCAAAAGTTTATGCTGAAACGGTAAATATATTAAATGAAGAAGTAAAAAATAAGGTGAAAATGAAGACGCGAACAAAAAGAAATAAACAATGATTTTACAGAATAAGGTTAATAAAAAAACTCAGAAAATATAGAAGACAAACGGTCGAGAATAATTGATTAAAATATAAAAGAGTATTAAAAAACTGAAGTATATAGTTAAAAAAGAACTATATAATATTTTAAACATATACATCTATATACATATTTTATAAGCTTGTTGTAAAAACCGATCCATTCAGATGAAAAATGTTGAAATATATTGAGCTAAAAATTCAGTAAAATCAGCTAAAACTGAAAAAAAGAATTCCATTAGTTTTTAAAGAGTTAAGTAATTTATATAATTTAAAAAAGAAGATAAAAATAAAGGCAAATAAAAAAAAGGGAAAATAAAAATTATCTGATTTTTTAGTAACAAAAGTAAAAGAAAACAGAACAATTCCAGATTATCTTTCTTTTATATATGTCGTTAAGTATTTAATACCAATAAAAATATTTTGATTTTGTTAGCTACAACCGTTTATATCAGGTAGTTTTTAAGTAGTAACTCTTTAACTACATTTTTTTGACATTATCTAAATGCAAGAATTAAATCAATTCACTTTGGTTTATTTTTTAAACATTTTTTAGAGAAAATATTTTATTTGCAGTTTATTAAATCATAATTTTTTCTCTTTTATAAACTTAATGATTTTATTAATTAGCTTTTTACAAAGCACTAATTCGCCACAATACACCAAAACACTTTATTTTTGAACTGGACGCGCGTTTCGCTAAACATGTTAGCATCATCAGCAGATGATTAAAACTAGTATTAAGTTTTAATCACTTTTATCATTTAGTTTTACCCTTTAATCAAGGGCTTTACTCATAATCATTTAGTTTTATCATTATGCTGATGATGATAATTATCATATATGTTTGTTTTGCTAATCATCATATATGATTAGTAAAACGCGCGTCCAGTGCAAAGGTAAAGTGTTTTCGTGTATTGTGGTGCATCAGTGTTTTATTTTGCTGTTGCAACACCAAAGGTTCCAACCCCCCAACTGTATTATATATTATATATTTTATTAATTATAAAAAGAATGAAAGAAGAAATTGAAAATTGTAAATAAATGCAGACATAAGAAGTACTGACAATGTCCGAAATCTGATATTTTTTGATTGGTAAAAATAGAAAATTAAAAAAAAATACTGCACAACTGAACTGAAGATTGTAATATTTTTGAATAAAATGTATGGGGTACATTATTTGCTAGTATCGTAAACAAATAAAAAATGAAAAAATTAAAGTTAAAAATGATCAATTTAAGAAAATCGATTTAAAAAATATTGACATTTATTTGATATCATTAAGCTGAAAAAATTGACAAATCATCTTGACTAGTTATTTAGGATTTTTGTTTGACGAGACTTACCACAAACCGATGGAAAAATTTGCCACACACCTGTCTTCATGTTATTTCGCAAATTGTCAAGTCTATTGTTCTCTTGCACTTCGAAAATATAGGTGGTCTCTGTGCTCGTAACATTTTCGGTGATAGCGCGCTGTTCCCTGTTTAAGATTTGTTCCATTTAGCAAATAGTGGGCTGGCGTCAATATTAACTGTCTTAATTCAACTTTTTAAACAATTAAAGTTTATACCGCGCGACTGTTTGATTTTCTGATGTAAGCCATACTAAAATACAAAAAAAATGTAGAATATGTTTTTGCTGCAGTTTACTTAAAGTTTCGATTGGCAGTGGTAGATGTATCGTTTCCGAACAATATTGTTCCCTCTAATTTTTAACAATCCGCAATAAAATCGAAACGGAACATAATTGATGCTGATTGCAATTAATTGTTTGTTATATATAAACATGTCAGCGATCGGGACAATTTTTAAATTTTCATGCTGTTAGAACACGTGCTCCAATTGAGCACGAATAAAAACGCGATGAATATTTTGCATATCATATTTACAGGGTGTTTCTGATACATTCTACTTACACTCACCGGCACAAAAAAAACGGACACCTATAGATTAAACATAATTAGGGTTAAAAATGTCCCGTTGTCAATTATACGAAGGAAAACAAAATGTTGATATTTAGGTGAAAGTTTGAAACACCCTGTGGAGTGTACCGCTTGGTGTACCCTCTGGAGTGTACACCCTTTCGTACCGGTGAGTGTATAAGTAGGGTTCTGTAATTATTTTGTTATACAAAATTTTCGGTAGATTTTCCCATAATGAAAAAGTCGAGGAGTTCAAAAAAAGGTCATCATACAACTTCATCTCAAGTTGGTAGCCCAATTTAGTGATTAGTTACAGCAGCTGAATGAAGATAGCAATACTTTGTTGATTTTGATTTGCTCAAGTTATACAGGGAGTCCCAGAAATAAGTACAAGTGTTTTAAGGGGTGATAGATATCGATAAAAGAAACATATTTTCTCTTTATCGTTTTTCAAATAAGTCCAACATAACGGAGTTATTTTACTTTGAAAATTTCCAAAAAAAAATAGTTTTTTGCTAAAATTTTGAGAACCACTGCATCTTTTCTGGATTTTCTTTCTTGTAAATTTAATATAATACCTATGTTACCATATTATCAAGAAATTATGTTTTTTAACTAAAAACTAAAAAAATTTAAAAAAAAATTTCTCAAAAAATTTCCAAAAAAATTTCTCAAAAAATTTCGAATTTTCAAAATAATTTTTTCGCGAAAAAAAGCTCATAGGCGTGTTTCTGGGGTTGAACTATACCACCAGTTAAAATACTTGCACTTATTTCTAGGATACCCTGTATAGTGTTGGTGCATTCTCCGCTAGTGCTGCCACAATCAGAGAATATCGTAAACTGCCGACTAAACAAATACACGGGTTTAAATGGGGAATATAAAAAAAATATAATATTATTTGAAAAGTATTAGTAAGTGTAATTTGTGAAAATTCTAAAAAAAAATAAAAGTGTAGGTATCTAAATCTTTTGATATCGTGATATCTTCAGAAGGTCTAACGTGTAGTATAATTTATTAATAAAAATAATAAAAACTTTTTTAAATAGTATTAACATGCCGGCTGCCAGGGCCGTCCTTAGACTGTTGGCCACCTGGAGCAAGACCAACAAAATGCGTCCCCCCCTACAGACAATCGTTTTTTTATTAGTGCGAAGTTTGATCCGAAGAATCAGGTGTGAAAAAAAATTATGAAAGTTGTGCCACAGGTGGTAAGAAATATTATCAAACGCTTTCCAAAAAAAAGGAAATAAATATTGCAAGATTTTCAGAATTAGCATTTAAATTTTGTATTTATTATCGCTATTTCGTGCTCAATAGATACCTATTAAAGATAATTCGCTTAATCGTTCTTGTGCCATACTTGATCTCAGGTAATTCTCAATTATTTATTATATTTTGAGTTTAGAAAAACTTCTCTCTCCGGTTGCCACTGAAACCGGCAGCGTTAATAAGATTCTTATGGAGATGTAAATATTTGGAAAGTTTCCAATCAGATCGTGAATTTTTAAATATTTTAGTTTTTGTATTGGACAACTGAAGTTTTCGGCATTATCTGGTGGTATTAGAGCAATTAGAGCTAATATCTCGTCCCGAAGCTCTAGGCCATTAATATCATGCTTGTCTCCGTCCGTTAAATAGAGATGAAGATCTATACAATGCTTTGTTATTTCCTCTTGTTGATATTCTTGAGACCTGTGAAGTCGTATAAAAACGAAAAATAGTCCGAGTGAGTTTATAACAACCTTTCCTGGAGAGCCTCATGGATTGTATCCAGGATACAACAAAGAAAAAAACGATTTTAAACTTTTCCTGTGGATCTAAAATTGGCTCATCCACTGATTCATACAAAAACTGTATAGTTTTTTTTCTGAGACGAGCTCTAATGTCATTAGTAAAAACTCAGAAACTGCTTCAATTTCCAGCTCTTCTGCCAGCTCTGCAGCATCCACTAATATTTCTCTAAAATGGTCGTCAGTCCTTATTTTGACAAAATAGTTGTCGATAGCTTTTAGAGCTTTTGTGGACTCAATGATGTCGAGTTTCTCATTCTGAAGCAGTTTACTAGTTGCATTTATACTGTTGGAAATTTCGTACCGAAAATGACAATTTTTCCAAAATGTAGTACTGACGTACCGAATTTGGTCAAGATGTACTGAATTCAATATAATTTTACCGAAACGGCCGCCCTCAAATTTGGCCGCCTGGAGCAACTGCTCCTCTGCTCCACCCCTCAGGACGGCCCTGCGGCTGCTTCAACTAGGGCAGCGATCATAGTTTTATGCATCGATTTTGCTAGTTTTGTAGTAGTTAAATTATATTTTATCCTCATAGTATAGTATATTATGCATATTTAATTTTTTGATTATGTAATGGCCACTTTGTTAACTCACTTGTTTTTCACAGCCTTCTATGACAGCAATTTTTCCGATCGTATGGTTTAGTTTTACATATAAAATGACAACGATCTTCATTTCAAAGCCAACTCTGACGCCGTTTGTTAAGATCGTATGAATCGTTTATAATAAGATTTCCCAAGTTCTGAGAGCTATCGATTGCAAGTCTGTATTCAAAGTTAACGTTGTAGTTCTTAATAAGATTTGTACTAGCTGCTAAACATTAAAATTACCTGACTCAAGAAACAAATTTGATGATGTTTATTATGTATTTAAGCCAATTTATGGATTTAATTAATTTGATTCATAGAATAATAATTATTAGTTTTTACGTATAGACATTTTTTTGTCTTTTTGTACCTTTCTTAAATGATCTTCCGTTCTTTTGGTGATGCAAAAAATATAGCTTTGTATTTTGAGTTTAACTACACAACTAAAATGTTATTACTTCTTTTAAACCAAATAAATCCAGTTAAAAGAGACCTGTATTTTGCAGCCAATTGTGGTTCTGTGCCAGTATTATACAACGAGCAGTCAATAGAACAAATTAAATTCCTTTATTTATGAATACTAAAGTATTTGTTATTCTCATTTACTTATGATTTGGGAAACGATCTAATTGTGTCACTTTGGAAGAGCTATTTACGTATCAATAATAACAATGGATAAGCCCCTGATAGTTTCGCGCGTGCTAGTTTGTCAGAGTTTACTCTATAGCTCTTGATTGCGTTTAAGGCCAGTATTACCCTATCAAATTTCTTTGGCAAAGATTTTATTGTATCAAAGATTTTGACAGTGTAATATGTGTGATTTTATACAATATTTTAGCCACCACTCGTCTATAATTTGATTATTATACATGAGTTTATGAAATAATAATAATATTCAATATTCACTAGTGAATAATGGTTTCATTATCGCTTCCACGGATATCTCGATCCAAACTCCAAACAAGAGCTGTCAAACATTACTATTAATATAAATAAATAATTTTTGTTTTAATTAGTTAAATCTAAATTAGTTAGCTATCTAGTTAAAGAAAATTTCAATGTTTTGTTTCCATGTTACTTACTCGTTATACTCGTTCAACATTTTTTTGACATTAAAAATAAAAACTTATATTAATATTATCTAAATTTTTTTGGTAGTCCTGGACAGAGTATAGTATTCTACTCTTATACAATGGCTGTTATTCACTTGGATGATTTATGACTTCATTCGCGTCATAAATTCATCTGCGTGAATAACAGCCACCATTATATGCTCGTTGAATAATATACTCTAGTATATTAACACTGTCAAATGTTTCATTAAATATCTTTTATAAAAGATCTTTTGACAAAGAAATTTGATAGTGTAAAACTGGCCTAAGCCAATTAACAAATTTGCTTTGATTGTGTCATAGGCTATTGTTTATTAGTTTTTGTTATATTATGTCAGTATTATTTCGTAACTAATAATTCTTAAAATAGACGGGAAAAATAACATAACACGTTTATATTAATGTAAATTAAGAACATATTCTATTAATACCAACATTTTAATACACACGATCATGGATTTTTTAAATTAGAATAAATTACATTAGATTTATTAAACTGTGGTAAATCCATTGTGAATCCCTTTTTTGATATAAAGAAAACAACTTCAATATTGTCAAAACTATGATATTTTTTAATATATAATTTAATAATATACCAACTAATTTAAGATTTATAGGTTGAATATTTTATCTGAAATAGTAATTCTAATATTTCAGATAAATTTCATAAAGATAGATTTTAAAATTTATTTATTGACTAACAAGTGCAAATATTTTTAGGGGTAGGATATTTTGACCCCAGAAACCCCTGATTATGAAGTTTTTTTCGTAAAAAAATTGAAAATTTTTTTTTAATTTTCAGTTAAAAAACATAATTTGTTGATAATATGGTAACATAGGTAGTAGATTAAATTACGAAGAAAGAAAATCCAGAAAAGATTTAGTGGTTCTCAACATTTTCGCGAAAAAACATTTTTTTTTTAATTTTCAAAGTAAAGTATCTTGGTTATTTTGGACTTATTTGGAAAACGGTAAAGAGAAAATACGTTTCTTTTGTCGAGATCTACTAACCCTGAAAATATTTGCACTTACTTAAGACTTACCCTATATAGACTGTTTGGTGAAAATATACAAATTTGTGAGAGTGTAATTTTAATTCTAAAATATATTAATTTTCCTGTTATTCTGGTCGTCGTCAGTGGCGTATGAATATTCAAAAACGTACTAAATTTGAATTAAATTTTTGCTGGAAGGTATTGTAACTGTGGAAAAACATCTACTTGGATTGGTTTGGATATTCTGTTTTAATTTGTATTATTAACTTTTTTGTAACAATTTTATTTTATACCAAATTTTATCTTATTAATGAATTTCTTTCTGGGAGGGGTAATTACCCCCACTACCCCTCCCGTATATGCGCCCCTGTCGTCGTTTGTCAAATTTGTAAATAATACAGAGGGCTGGAGTCTTAAAAACATATCTTTAGGGGTGATAAATTTCGATTCCACGTCTGCAAAGTTATTTTCGCGAAAAGAAATAATGTTCAAAATTTTGTATTTTTTGAAAAAAAAATATGGATTTCTTATTTTTTCAGTTAAAAAATATAATATCTTGATAATATAACAACATAGGAAGTAGATTTAGAGAAACAAAACCCAGAAAGAAACAGTGGTTCTGAAAAATTAAGCAGAAAAATCTTTTTTTTTATTTTCTGCAACATCCGCAAACAGTATCTTCTCAATATTTGATTATTGTCTTTTTGTGGATACTTTATAAACAAAAAAGTAACCATTTTAAGAAAAAAGTTATATTATCAAAATACAAACTATAGCAAATTTGTTAATAATAATAGTTCAGTAACTAAATAAATTAGTATTTTGTTATATTTCCCATCAACTATTTAGTATTGAGATGAAATTCAACTCTGATTACACATGGAACACTTACTGATTCAGGGAAGCTTTAAGAGACAAAACATCCACAAAATTACAGAAACTACAATATACCTTTGTTGTCTTAAATTCCTTTACCTTAAATTATATCACTAGATTTTTTTTAATGTGACTTGTTTATCATTGACTAATCTGAAACGTACTTACAATATGCACTGGATTAATGAACTAATTAATCAATTTTGCGAGTATTGAAATTGTATTTTTTTGTAGTAAATCACAAACAGAACAATCGTGATATGGAAAATACCTATGCGCGATACTTTGATAGTTATGCATCATGGTTCGATGCAGTCTAGAAAATAACGTCTTCAAAAGCATTCAATTAAATGAACAAGTTAAACATGTTTTAATATACAGACAGTCAAAAGTTTTATTCGGTTCGTATTAAAATTTAGGTAATTTAAGGTAACTATATATCATTTGTTTTAATATAGGCTGTCCTAAAATAAAATTGCACATTATTACACTCAGATATATTTTTGTTATTTTTAGCCTTATTTTCATTAATTTTTTAGCAAGCTGTATATAATTATATCAATTTTAATTCGTGAACTCAGCTTATTATAATCTTTAGTATTTGGCATATTATACAGGATTAATCGAGGGGTTGTTTTTTTTAACCCTAACTTTAAAACACCCTATGCAATAATTTTGTTTGTAAATTTTTCTAAAATATAATTTTACGGTCAGAACCATGAGAATTTTGTTTTTTGATTTATGTCAATACATCAATTTGATAACGATCAATTTGCAATTTTTTTAATTATCCTTACTTTTTGATGTAATTCTTTAATACGGAGAGGTGGTTTTGGAGACTATTATCGTAACGTCATATTACACCCGGCATTGGATAGTCTATACTAAATTAAAAAAAAAACGTTAAAGACTAACAATACAGTCCGGGTTTTAATAAACATTACTAACGATAACAGAACTAACGATATTAAAGAAAATATCTGTAATACTCAAGTATACAAACAGAAAAAAAAAATTGAAAAAATATCTTATATAAATACTTTCTATTGCCGCTCTTGGCTGCTATAACTGCCTGTATACATCCCTTCATACTGTCATTGAGGCTTCATATATCATATTTATGGCGTTATGTTTTCCCATTCTTTTTTAGGACCAAGCGAAGTTCATTTAATGAAGCTGGTATTGCTTCGCGACCTCTAACCCTCCTACCAAGTATTTTTTGCCAAACGTTGAATATGATGGGCAGTTCATAGTAGTATATAGTTCACAATAATCACCACAGCCGCCTTGTCACATTTTTGAAATAACTTCAAAAAAGAACTGATAATTGAAAAAATTGCAAATTGTTGGTGGCAAGCTCATTTCTCTCTTAAAAATTTACCAAGGCATCTATTGACATGATCCAATAAACAGAATGCTCAGGAGACATGGTTTTGAATATAAAATTATATTTTGTGAAAATTTACACACGAAATTATTGCACAGGGTGTTTTAAAGTTAAGATAAAAAAAAACAACCCCTCTCGATTAACCTTGTATAATATGCGAAATAGGTACTAAAGTTTATAAAAAGTTCAGTTTACGAATTAAAGTTAATATAATTAAATACAGCTTTCTAAAAAATTCATGAAAATAGGGCTAAAAATAAGAAAAATATAACACTTTAAATTTGTCTCCAAAACTCCAAATCAAAAATGTCTCCGTTGCGTTTTTTTTGCATCTGATCGAGTGTAAATAGGAAGAGATACCAAGATGATTAAATTAGATAAAAGTTACTGCTTGCTGAACTCTTCAACGTCATGTTTTGAAATGGAAAAAACTCCAGTTAGGGGAAAGTCCCGAAGATATTTTTAAAAATCTAATTTTACCGTTTATATGAAAATATGTAAAATGTAGCCAGTATCTGAGACGGTTTTACAGAGGTTGTCGTCTCGACGCATTCAGTGATGAGATGTTCTGATGTTTCCCCATTTTCCCCCAATTTTCAGTAAGTAGTTATTTACAGCACGTCAAATATTGCACGCAATAGTCCATTTACAGTTAAAACTCTTTTAGTTATATTTTTATAAATTATTTTTAACTTTTTTTGCGTTATGACCTATATTACAAAAATAAAAACCTATCTATTTTTACATTATATTTAACCTTTCTTTATAGGAATCTTAGTGGGATAAGTAATAATTAATACACGTGTGAAATAAAGTTAATTAGCTTAATTACATATAGTGCAAATAATCAAATTTGTTAATTACATCATGTCACTTAGACATGTCACTGCTTAGTTAGGCACAATTAATACAGTTAATTTTCACAAATCGGCAGTTTGCATTAATCACAACTTGTTATACATCTTTTATGTAACGAATTGAAATACCATACCATCGAAAAAAAACGGCGTCAAAGATGGCTGGGGAATGACAATCGATGATAATTTTGCCGAGGTCAAGCCTTAGACGTCATTACTTGTCCCGTAATCTTCATTATTTTTTAATGGAAATCACTGCCAGTTGGCTATAAGAAAGAATTATCATCGATTGTCATTCCCTTGCCGTCTTTGACTCTGTTTTTTATTCGATTATACGGTATATAAATATTTGACAATTCAAGACTTTTCGTTTGACTCTATATTAGATTAAAAAGAAACCCATTAGAAGTAGTTATTTTTTATACAAGACTTCATACAATTTTATCATACAGACTTCATACAATATATCATCGCCGTGTATAAAACAATATTTTTTTCCATAACGAGTTACGTTTTAAAAAATATTCAGAAATTATTATTTCACGGAATTCATTAGGAGTAGAAAAAATATTGTGCTGGGTTGGCGTTGGTTTCTATGTAATTTGACAAATAAATAAAGCTGTCTCTTTAGTTGTCAGTTTTGAGTCAATATTTTTTAATTCTCTTTCGTGTTGATTGCTGATTGAATTGGAGATGGACCAGAAATGGCTCACAACGAAATAAGTAAATTACCAACAGATATTCAGGCTGAGGCGATAAACGACATATCCAAACTGCTTCCATTTAAATCCCGAATAACTTATAAAAAGAAATAAGAAAAAATTCAAAAAGGGAAGCAAATAAAAAACGTGCGAGAAGAAATAGAAAAGTTTTTAGCCTATCCTCGATGCTCGCTGTTAAAGTATCATTTAATCTACCCTTGCGGTTAAAGTACTATTTTATCTACTATTTTTGATAGATATAAGGCAATTTTAACAGTTCCTGTGGAAAAAACTAATTTTGATATGTTCTTAGCTTAATTTTAAGCAATACAAATTAAATACAAAATAAAAATATCTACGGGGTAGTCCAATTTTAACAGACCAAAGAGAATACTCTTTTTTCTATGATCATTTGTTATTTTAACTCAATATGTCTTTTGTTCAACACATGTTTTAACTTCATTAACAGTTAAAACTGGACCACCCTGTAAAATAAGGATATTAAAAAATATCTTTTTCTTTTTAAAAATGGTTCAATATTTAAAAAAATATCTATAAAGGCTTACCAGTTTGTCATTGAATAGTTTTTGTTTGTTAAAACGTATGGCAAAATTGTGGACCCATTTTAAGCATTCGCGAAAAAGAGAAGACAGTAGTGCTATAGAGAAAGTAGAAAAAAGTGAAGGAAAATTACCGCACACGCTGACCCACCAATGAGCAAACCCGTCTTACATTTATGAATTGAGGTACTGTAGGTTAGTACGGGTTCCACCAAAATGTTGACCTTTGGATTGGTTCGGAATAATTAAAAACTGAATCTATAATATGTGGTTCATTATGAATTCAGTTTTTAATTAGTAAATCTACGGGTATTCCAATAGATTTGTCTACTGGAGATGCTTGAAATTTTGTATAGTGATTCAGTTAAAAAATACCGATTAATATGGACTAAAGTAAACGATATACCGGGTGCGTCTCAAAAGTGGCCCACCCCGATAACTTTTTTATTTTTTCAGAGATTTGGCATGTTAGTATATGACATAAATTAGGATTGATTGACGTATTCAATTGTTTTTGGTTACTTCCTGTTTCACCGGAAATGACTATAACTTTTTATTTTTAAATGGCACTCTCGGTATCTTTTTTACTTTATTCGATAGAAAATTACATTCTGAATAGAATGACATATCATATGTCAACTTTTGACATTCTCCCTTAATGAAAAATCGTATTTTAAAATTCAATCTAGAGTGCCACAGCTATGTTAAAAACACTAATTCTTAATCAAGAAGACTTGGAAAAATAGATTTGATCGTCTAATGTTTTTAGTGTCTTGTCCTGGCCAGTTAGAAAATGCTCAAATCGTATTTTTAATCACATCTCAATTTTTCAAGTGGAACGAGGGTGGCTCATTAACATATTTGGAAAAAGCCTTTTTTTACGAATAATTTGATACCACACATTTGGTATTACGAGTTAAATTTTTGTTACGAACCGCAAGTTATAATGTCAATTACGCCATATGCGAAAATGTCAAAAGTTGACATATGATATGTCATTCTATTCAGAATATTATTTTTTATCCAGTAAAGTAAAAAAATACCGAGGGTGCCATTTTAAAATCAAAAGTTGTAGTCATTTCCGGTGAAACAGGAAGTGACCGAAAACAATTGTTTACGACAATCAATCCTAATTTATGTCATATACTAACATACCAAATCTCGTTTTTTTATCTGAAAAAATAAATAAGTTATAGGGGCGAGCCACTTTTGAGACGCACCCGGTATAGTTAATATAAAATTAATAATACATTTTTTATTGATTTTAAGTAAAAAGAACTATTAATACATAGGATTGATTGTGGTATATAATGATAAAAATAAAACTATTATATGAGTCATATTATTAGCCCATATTAGTGTTTAATTTAACAGATGCAATGTGGGGAATATTTTTCATTTATGACAATAATTTAGAAACAATAGACATATTATTTACTGCAATAAAAATTACTTTGAATTGAACAGTTTGATATAGCTAGGAGTTAGAAGTATATTTTCAGAAGTCTGAAAATTTGAAAATGTAGATACCGAAAGTAAAAATTTCGAAAGTTGTTTTCGAATTTAAAAGTTTTTAAGTCCTATGTTAAGTTCTAAAAATATTTCAAAAATACGCTACTCTTTCTAATCTTTAAAGCTAATTTTAACGTTATGTTAAAAGTAAATTTATATTATACATACCAAACGGGCACTGTCTTTACATTCTAGAACGTTGACATTTTTTTTGATTCGATTCTTTTGGGCTCTCTTTATTCCTATCCCAAAAAAGGCTATGTCAGGTAAGAAGATTTTTCTTAATCAGTTTCAAAAGTGCCCAGTTCAGGGGACCAGACAACGAAACAAGAGGAGTACATGCAGCCATTTGTAAATTTGTTCGAATATGGCCTCAAAATGTATATTTTTAAAAATTCACTCTCCACTTCTTTAATTTGTTTAGTCCGATATGATATATCTAACTTAAAAAGAATCTGAATCTGAATAGCGATAATGAAATTGTTTCTCAATTCAGAGATGGCTTCAATCACTGTAGCGTAGACATCTCCAATGTGTGTCGCCCGCTTGTAGCAAGAAGAAATAAAAAATCAATCGTAATTGAAATAGGGGGACATCTGTTCACACATACTCATATTTCAGACAGTACTGTAGCTTTGAAACAATGTTAGTTATAGTGTGATCACGGTCAGGGATGCTTAGATACGCTATTCGATACGTTACTACAAAAATTTAGTAAAATAAATAGAGTTTTTTAAAACTCTTTGATCTTCCTTAAGGTAGACCATATTTTGTGACGATCGATGACATTCCCCATATAATTTTACATATAAAATGACAGCGATCTTCATTTCTGACGCCGTTTTTTTTTCGATCATATTGTATTATTATAATACAAAAATATTCTTATCATTTTATTTAATCAAATTGATAATACTTTCTCTGAGAAAGTTCCTCTTTTAATATTTTGTTAGTAGTTAGTTAATCCCACGCAGATAAGCTTATTCCAAAAGCAAATATGATTTTTATGTTTATACTTGTTTAGAGAGTCTTACTTTCTAGCATTACCGTCCTTATATTTGCCAAGATATCTATTAAATAAATAATATATTCGTGTTTATTTTTGCATAATGTATTGTCAAAAATATCTAACGTCGTTTACCCTAAAACTTTTATTTAATATGGTATTATTGACATTATCTTACTACGTTTTTCATCGACATTCAAAAAGACCATAGATTTTAGTTGGTTTGCTGAAGTAATTATTAAAATAAAGAACAATATTTCAAATAACTAAGCTAGAAGTGAAGGAGTTATCACCATCCACTATACAGGGTGTCCCAGAAATAAGTGCAAATATTTTAAGACGTGATAGATCTCGACAAAAGAAACATATTTTCTCTTTATCGTTTTTCAAATAAGTCCAAAATAACGGAGTTATTTTACTTTGAAAATTTCCAAAAAAAATAATTTTTTGCTAAAATTTTGAGAATCACTGGATCTTTTCTGGATTTTCTTTCTTGTAAATTTAATCTAATACCTATGTTGCCATATTATCGAGAAATTATGTTTTTGAACTAAAAACTAAAAAAAATTCCGAAAATTTTTTCCAAAAATTTCGAATTTTTAAAATATTTTTTTTTGCGAAAAAAAACTCATAGGCGTGTTTCTGGGGTTGAACTATACTACCAGTTAAAATATCTGCACTTATTTCTGGGACACCCTGTATAGTCTTGTATACATATATCAATTCTGGTATCAAAACCAAGTAAGTACCTATTCCGGGTGCGTCTCAAGTGGCCCACCCCTATAACTTCTTTATTTTTTCAGTTAAAAAAACGAGATTTGATATGTTAGTATATGACATAAATTAAGATTGATTGGTGTATTCAATTGTTTTTGGTCACTTCACGTTTCATCGGAAATGACTACAACTTTTGATTTTTAAATGGCACCCTCGATATTTTTTTACTTTGTTCGATAGAAAATGACGTTCTAAGTAGAATGACATATCATATGTCAATTTTTGACATTGTCGCTTAATAAAAAAATGTAATTTAAAATTCAATCTAGAGTGCCATGGCTATGTTAAAAGCACTAATTCTTCATCAAGGAGCCTTGGAAAAATAGATTTGATTGTCTAATGTTTTTAGTGTCTTGTCCTGGCCAGTTAGAAAATGCTCAAATCGTATTTTTAATCATATCTCAATTTTTTCAAATGAAACCAGGATGGCTCATTAGCATATTTGGAAAAAGCATTTTTTTACGAATAAGGTATTTCAAGTCAAATTTTCGTTACGAACCGCAAATTATAATTTCAAATAAACTAAAGTTATAGGAGTGAGCCACTTTTGAGAGGCACCCGGTATGTATATTCCTATCAACAATAAGCTTTACTATCTATACATATGGATAAAATTAAAACACATTTATATAACGTATTTAACAGATTTTCTCCAGTATTTAACTTTTTATTTTATTTTAATATACTGTGTAATTATTTAATTAACAATAAGTCGTTAAGTAAAATATATCTCCAATTAACGTATACATATTAGTGTCAATCAGTAATACACACACTATTTGTTATATTGTCACTAATTAATAATCCCTAATTAACAAATTGTGTTTTCTAAAATGAGGTCTAATATTGTTCTTTCCACGAAAACATTTCGAAAACTTTCCACGTTTTTACATTTTCCACGAAAACTTAAAAAGGATAAATATGCAGAATGAGAAGAAGCAGCTCACAATAGAATTCAATGGAGAAGAATTGTAAACTCAGTTAAGAGCGACAACCAAAAAGTAAAGAGGCAACAAAGCAATGAGATTTTTGAATGTCCGGAGTGCGGAAGAGTGATAACATCACGTATCGGGCTTTTCAGTCACAGAAAAGCTCATGAAAGAAAACGCCTTGCGTGACCATCTCCCGATGCGTGTCAAATATTCGTCAGCATCGTCAGCGAGTAATGGCAGTATGTACCATTGCGATCAAAAAAAGTAGTACAACAAGATATAATTTTAATCTGCTGGTCTATAGTCATAGATAAAAGAAAATAATCTACCGTATGATCGAGAAAAAAACGGCGTCAACGGTGGCTATGAAATGAAGATCGCTGTCATTTTATATGTAAATTTATATGGGAGATGTCACTGATCGTCATTTCCCAGCCAACTGGACGCCATTTTTTTTCGATCATACGGTACTATTAAGATAGATATGAAACTTAATTGTAAAATTTTGGGTCAAAGCGCCCCTCCGTGTTTTTAGTGGAGACTACGTTTAACCCAGCGCCTTCGCCTTTTCTGCTGTAAATGTTTTTATATTTATATTTGAATTCAAAGGATTTATTTTTAAAGTTACACTGATATATTAGTATATCAGAGTAACTTTAATAAAACATAAGAATATACATATTTTACAATTTATTTTTTTATTTATTTTACAGAGTTTCATGTAAATGATCGTAAGTCGACTGGCTGTCTAATGAATAGACCGAGATTTATAGATTTTAAAGCGAACGAAAAAAAAAATCAAACAACGAATACATACCATATATTTTCTTTTATCTAAGATACATACCTTATCGTCTTTTGGAAACACGTACATTTTTGCAGTTTTGTTAGTTTCTTTGCAAGATGCAACACAACAAGAAAACACCATTTTTAGAGTTAATAAATAATAAAACTATTTCTGACTATGATACTTAAAATTTAGATAGATAGAAAATTAAAAAACAAACGAGTATTTGCAAACGCAGGCCCAAATTCAATAAAAATCAAAATTTTTCCTGCGAAAATCAGGCTTTTTTCACTGAAAAGGTATTTTTTGATTTATCAGCAGTCATTGTCAAGTTGACAATATACAGGGTGTTTTCGAATTGGTCTAAAAAAATTACGGTGTGATTCCTCATGTGTTCTTAAAACAATTTTTATATAACCATTTGACACATTTGAATTTGATTTGAAATTTGGTGGATTTGTCAGTCTTTACGGAGCTTATTTTATGTTATTTATTATTTATTCTACTACTGATAGTTGTATAAAGGTAGAAAATCTAGATGGAAATTGTGGCAGAACTTAAATTAACAGTGACACTATCGCGATTTATCGAAAAAGACTCTAAAATAGCTGGTTGTGTAGCGTGCGGTAGATCTCGGCAAAAATTGAGTGAAATTTTTTTTTTATTAAATTTTTTTTATTTTTATAACAATTTTAATAACTACCAACATTTATTCACAACGTAAAATAAAACAACAAATTATTGAGTCTACCCCACGTCTACCCTACATCATAGTTTTACATTTTTTAAATAAAATTAGAACGACACTGATAAACCGGAATTTAAGTCGGCCATATTTGAGGCCCATCGCGGTGTACCTAAGATTTTTGATATGCTCCTTCCTTAGTCTTCTTATTCAAAGATTCCGGTTTATCAGTGCCGTTCTAATTTTATTTAAAAAATGTAAAACTATGATTTAGGGTAGACGTGGGGTAGACTCAATAATTTGTTATTTTATTTTACGTTGTGAATAAATGTTGGTAGTTATTAAAATTGTTATAAAAATATATAATTCTAATAAAAATAGATAAGTTATAATAAGTATTTATTAACACAAACATCCGATACGCTACTGAAGCATGTAAGTCAAATTAACGTATCAAAATTCTTTGACATCTGATCTTTGACAA
The DNA here is from genome assembly GCF_002938485.1 of Sitophilus oryzae. Taxonomy (NCBI): domain Eukaryota; kingdom Metazoa; phylum Arthropoda; class Insecta; order Coleoptera; family Curculionidae; genus Sitophilus; species Sitophilus oryzae. The sequence goes on along the minus strand of NW_022146390.1, from coordinate 1,768,516 downwards.
GTAGTAAATAAAAGCTAAAATTCAAAAAAATATATAATTTAGTTAATTTAAGTGAATTTCATAAATGATCGGTTTACTACACGTATGTATATTATATAGTCACTTACTAGCGAAAAGTTGTTCCATTATTTCACTCAATTTTTGCCGAGATCTACCGCACGCTACACAACCAACTATTTTAGAGTCTTTTTCGATAAATCGCGATAGTGTCACTGTTAATTTAAGTTCTGCCACAATTTCGATCTAGATTTGCTACCTTTATACAACTATCAGTAGTAGAATAAATAATAAATAACATAAAATAAGCTCCGTAAAGACTGACAAATCCACAAAATTTCAAATCAAATTCAAATGCATTTCAAATGAGTCAAGTGAATCGTCAAACAGAACTGTCAAAGATCCCCACCCTAGAGAGCTTTTTCCGCCCACCATGCATAAATACATGGATAGCATTATGCTCCTTCCTTAGTCTTCTTATTCAAAGGGTCGGCTAAAAAGATAATAATTATTACCTGTCAACTGTCATATATTCTTTCCAATTCTTTCGTTGCATTTTCGTTGAACAAGAGACGTTGGACAGAAAATAACTAGGCTATATGCTTTAAATTTTAGTTATAGTTCTTAATAACAAAATGTCAGCGATTTTCATTTCATAGCCATCGCTAACGCCGTTTTTTCCCGATCATACGGTATGAACACAATCGAACGTCAGGAAGTGGTGTCATAATAGTAGAACAATACTTATTATATTGTCGCCGAATTACAATCAAAATTCAGGATTCAGTTAGAATCAAACGTCAGGAAGTGATTTTAATTTAGCTCGTAAGATTTAACTCCAACTAACATGGCAAGTTAAATACTTAAACGTTTGAAAAAAGAGATGTATTTTAATATGTTTAAATGATGTAGCAAATTTGAAGCTAGGCTTTATCAGGAAATATTACAATATAAATTACAAATGGCAACACTGCATAAAATTCTTTTAAATTTCGTTTGTAGAAAACTGTTTTCTTTTAAATTTATCGCCCTCTGTTATGTAGTAGTGAAACTGCCACATCAAAATATCTGATTTGGAGACAGGCTTTTAAAGCCTGTCTCCTTTTGAGACCTACGATTTTATACATGTAGCGAGGCTTCTGTTGCGTAGCTAGATATTCTGTGGTAGAACATAATTGTAAAAAGCTAGTTCTCTTATAATGTATACAGGAGAAGATTCCCTATACCAAAATACACATACTTTATTATTATTAAAATCAATTGAAATCATTTTCTTTTCTATTTTCTTCTTCTTATTATTTTTTTAATTTTATCGAATATATTTCAGATGTTTTATGAACTACGTCTTAGTTCATTTTATATAATTTGTTTAAGTTTCCTATGTGATTATGTGATTCTATGTGATTCCTATGTGATTAAGATAAGAAATGGCTTCTGATTTGATGCATCGTCGTTCATATTGTCATTTAATATCTATCTTCTGCTTTGAAAGTTTTTATGTATACTAGTATTAGCTATTCCATTAGTTATAGTTAATCCATTTGTTTATTTGAAATTAACAGACATAGTTACTATAACCCTTGTATATATATTTTTATATAAACAAGGGTTATAGCAATTATGTCTGTTAATTTCAAATAAACAAATGGATTTAGTTCAATTTAACTAAAAGAAAAAAACATTTATTAATTTGTTTGGTCTACCTATATATTTAAATTGTTCCTTGAAATACTAAATATTTCTAAAATTTATTTATTAAAGTTAGTTGACATTGATTAAGTAATTTAATATGACCTAATGTATCATAAAAATCAGACTATTTTGATTACGGGTGTTAATAGAGCGTTTTACCATAGAACACATTTGCCTCTACTGTTGAGGTATTTTTTGTTTGAGCCAAAGCGTTACCATACATGGTGTCAAATTTCGATACCAAGAAACCTCTTGTAATTTACCGATACTATGGTGCGTCATAGTAGGTAGTATATGTTTAGTAATGTCAAAGAATATTATAATAGTAGAATTATCTTTGGTAATGTATAAAATAATTGTATATGATGTTATATGGATGTAATGTATAAACTAGTCAAAGTGATATGTACATATGTCGATATTATAGCAAATAATTGCCTCAACACAATGTAAAATTCTATTTAAAGTTTGAAGAAGAATTCAAACAATACCATTTAGTAATTATATCTTACATCCTTATAACATATTTAAATATTTTGAGTGAAGCAACTTACCAGGTGTTTTATTGATAAATATAACGGATCATCGTACTTATAATACAACTCTGCACACTTAATAGGAGATCTACTGGCTATCATTGTTGAAGAATAACAGTATTGGAACCGGTCCGAGAAGTTCGTTAGGTTGTTACATAAAATGGCAAACATAGGGGATTATCTTCTTCAAAAATACTCTATGTAAATATTTTTAAACATCTTGAAACTTTTGATTTAATATTTTTAACTTAAATATTATTTCATTTTCTTTAGTGCATTAACAAATATTAAAAAAGTAAAATTTATTAATTATTATATGTATTTATTTGATTTTTTAAATGAGAGAGATAAATGATTATTTATCGAATTTCTATAAATACATAAGCAAAAATATGCTAAAACAAAAAAAAACTATTAAAACCAAGACTACAATAGGTTTCTTACAGTATATCCAATGTATTATAAGATCGAAAAAAAAACGGTGTCAAAGACCGCTGGGGAATGGCAATCGATGATAATTTTGGCAAGGTCAAGTCCTAGACGTCATTACTTGGCCCGTCCTCTTCTTGATTTTTTTAAAGGCGCTTACTGCCAGTTGACTTTAAGAAGGTTGTAATTTATTTTTAGATTGAGTGAATACGATTTTAATGATGAAAATGACAGTCTGAATAGAATGACATATATGACATATCAGTTGTTAACTTTTGATATTTTTGCATATAGTTTATTTCTTTGAATTTATTTGAAATTGTATGCATGCGGTTCATAACGACAATTTGACTCGAAATACCAAGTGTGTTGTATCATATTATTCGTAAAAAATGCTTTTGAGCAAGCCTTGTTCCATTTGAAAAAATTCAGATATGATTAAAAATACGATTTGAGCATCTTTTAACTGGCCAGGACAAGACACGAAAAACATTAGACGATCAAATCTATTTTTTCAAGGCTCCTTGATTAAAAATTAGTGTTTTTAACACTAATATAGCACTCTAGATTGAAATTTAAAAGTCTTTTTTAAAGCGAAAATCTTAAAAGTTGAAATATGAAATGTCATTATATTCAGAGTGCCATTTTCTATCGAATAAAGTAAAACATTCCGAGGGTGTAATTTAAAAATCTAAAGTTGTAGTCATTCCCGGTGAAACAGGAAGTGAATGCGTCAATCAATCCTGATTTATGTCATATAGTAACATACCAAATCTCGTTTTTTATCTGACAAAATAAAAAAGTTATTGGGGTGAGCCACTTTTGAGACGCACCCGGTATATCTGTATAACATGTGGGATAACATATTACCCTAGAGTAAAATCATAATAGGAATTTCACCATAAAAATGGATATTTTTTATAGTAACTTGCATTTAAAGGTACTGGTATAGAAGGAAAGTTAAATGATACCTAAATTAATTTAGTTTGCATCTTTGTTTTCAATAATTTATTAGATATTCTTTTGTATTACCATGAAAAAAAAAACAAATCAACCAAGGAATAATACATTTATTAAAAAAATACATATTCATTCATTTCCATATTTGAAGATTAAAAACATATCCATATTAAGAAAAAATATAATATTACAACTAAATAAAACAAATCTACCAATGCAGTAGGTACATAACAATCATAACATCATCAATTTAGCTAAAATCTCTATCCATTTACGCGAGCATCATTCAGTTCTTTCAAGCGTTTAGCAATCCGTTTCTTTTCTTCCAAAGACTTCCTGTAGTTTTCCTCTCTTCTAGCTATTCTTTCTTGTTTGAGACATCTGTCCATTAGGGTATCGAACTCATTGCAGTAGCCGAGAAACTTTAGGAACTTATGATCGGTGTGACAAGCTCGCAGCTGTCTGATTAGCTCATTACATTTATCGGTGTGCAGATGAGGCGATAAGTCTGGATGCATCTTGATGAGGTTTGTAAAATGTTTAAAATATTAATTTCACTGTCAAGGTAGTTTTTTTGACGTTTCCAACAAATATACAGCATTGTCATAATTCATGTTGTGACTTTGACATGTAGATGAACTTCAATCAAGCTTATAACTACTACAGTACGTCTGTCCGTTCTGTAGCTACGGGGTATCCGTGAGAGGGGAAACGATATTCTCTCAATGTTTTTCATAAAAAAATAGACGACGCGTCCTATCAATACAAATTCAACAAATTTGCAAGCAGCCAATAAAATGAGTGGGCGGAGCGATTTGCGGTGACGTACTCGTCAAGTCGACGTATAAAATATATTGCTGTTTATTTAAATGTTTTTTGTCCGCATTCCTTTCATAGACACAGATCCAGCAGATGTACTGTAGTGATGGACATTTTGCATAAAAATATATAGGAAAATTGGAACAACTTTCGATGCACGTCATCAATGACACCATGCGTCGTCTTATGGAGTTTGCTGGTGGTCGTATTATGATGCGCAACGAAAGTTATTTTAATTTCCCTATATAGGAAGGAGCATATAAAAATCTTAAATAAAGCGCGATGGGGACCTAAAATGGTCGACTTAATTTCCGGTTTATCAGTGCCTTTCCAATTTTATTTAATACGTGTAAAAATATAATGTGTGTAGGCTCAATGATTTGTTGTTTTATTTACTATATTTTATTTTGTTTTATATACTTACTGGAGAGAGTCCTATATGCGGTGAACGACTTTTTTGTTGATGTTTAATCATGAACAATTTTGAATTTTAAAATGTTGATGATTTGAAAAATGCTGTTTTATTTGTAATTTTAATAACGTAAATTTTTCTGAATTGATATGTATTGTATAATATTTTTTATTATTAGTGTATTTTTGTGCTTTTGTTTGTTTTGTAAATGCTTTGTCGATGAAGCTATTTTGGTTTTTTGTACAATAAAGCGTTATTTATTATTAATACATGGATAGGATTATACAATGCAGCTAATCTAAATATAATGTCAATCACCAATAATGTTTTGTCACCAAAAATTACTCGAATATTTATTAATAATTATAAACTAATAACAGCACACAGAGGAAAATATTAATGCATCAACTCTCTACTAGTTTAAGGTTTTTTTACCAGATTTACTACAAACTTTACGTTTCAATACTTTGCTATGTCGTTTGTTTATTTTAGACTGACTGTTATCAAATGTTAAAAATCTCTTGTACTTTCTCACACTCATACTCTGTTTAGCGGGGGCTTCAAAAATCGTTTCAAGAGAGTTGAATCGTTTTTTAAAAGTTTTATCCAAGTAATACTTAATTATTTCTTTTTCACTTAATTCCTTCTTTCGTCTCTTTTTTAAATTTCTTTTGGGTATTGGAGAATTACTAATGTTTTCTTTCAGTGAGTCATCAGCGAATTGAGTAGAATTTTCATCAATATTATGTGAATTTATTTTGTCTTCCCTTAGAATATCATTAGCTAATTCATTAGAAGTATCTTTATTGGATTCGTTTAGAACTTGAACGGAACTACCATTCATTAAACAGTTAAATCGATCAGATAGTCTCCTTGATCGTCTTTTAGAAGAATTACTAATGCTTTCTTTTAGAGAGTCAGCAGCCAATAGAGTGGAATTTTCATCATTATTAGGGGAATTTATTGTGTCTTCCCTTAGAATATTATTAGTTAATTCATTAGAAGTATCTTCATTGGGCTCATTTAGAACTAGAACGGAACTAGAATTAGTTAAATATTTAAATCGACCAGATACACTCCTGGATGTTTTTTTAGAAGAATTTCTAATGTTTTCTTTCAGAGAGTCAGCAGCCAATTGAGTGGAATTTTCATCAATATTAGGGGAATTTATTTTGTCTTCCCTTAGAGTATCATTGGCTAATTCATCAGAAGTATCTTCATTGGATTCATTTAGAACTTGAACGGAACTAGCATTCGTTAAACACTTAAATTGTCCAGATAGTCTCCAGGGTCGTCTTTTAGAAGGATTACTAATGTTTTCTTTTAGATAATCATCAGACAATTGAGTGGAATTTTCATCAATATTAGACGAATTTATTTTATCTTCCCTTAGCGTGTCATTGGCTAATTCATCAGAAGTATCTTCATTGGATTCATTTTGAACTTGAACGGAATTAGCATTCGTTGAACATTTACATCGACCGTATAGTCTTCTGGATTGTCTTCTTGGCTTTAAACTAGTGTCAATTAATTCGGACGTAAATTTGTAACAGTTTTCTTCTAAACACTTTGTATTTGATTCTATTTTATCAATTTTACCAAACTCTACCGACGTTTCAATGCCATCTTTCATAAACCTATTAAAATTATGTTCAGAAGAAATAAATTAACTCATAATATAGTTATAAAAAGTTACTCAGAGTTATTGTCAGTTTGTAAACTTGTATGGACTAATCCAGAGAGCCTTCTGTATCTTTTTTCTGCAGATATGTAAATGTTTCTTCTCGAATCATCTCCTGTAGTTTTCATATTTTGAAAATTTCTAAATGACGTTTTATTGACAAGAATGTACGGGGAATTTTTCTCAATATAGGTTGGTTCGTGGCTAACGTCATATTCAAGGCCTCACTGTTTTGACAGTTCTACCCAAGTGGTCCAGAATTAGTAGTCGTAAACAAACCAATTGTTTTCACTAGTTTCTCAACAAATCTGTGTTTTTTACGCGTTTCTATGCTAATAAAATTATACTAAATAATTTTGAGTGAATAGTGAACTATCTGGATCCGATTCATAACATCGTACCCGCGAAAAAAAACATACTTTCGGTAAAAATTATAGTAACACCGGCGATGCCGGCTGTGTGTCCGGACTAGGAAAAAGTTGGGGAATTTATATAAAAACTTAATTAATAGCGTTAGTGTTAGTGTATAGTGTTAAACCAACGTAAGTGACGTGTATTTTTATGTAAAACAGTTTTCGTTTCTTTATTTTTACTTTGTGAAATAAAAAATTCCGCGACATTGTTCTGTGCCTGTGCCTTGTAGCAGCAATTATAATAAGTCCTCAGGATCTGTCTACATTCTCTTTCCTAACAATATTAACTGTAACTAGGTCACGTCCAAAACCTACAGAACATGCTGTGCCTACAATTTTTCCAAATCAACCCTGTTATGCATGTTCCCATAAAGAGAAAACGTCCCGATGAAAGAAAACAAGATTTGGAAATTCAGGATGAAATAAATATTGAAAAGTATTATTATTTTTATGAAATATATATTATTATTATGAAATGGCAATATATTTAAGAAATTAAATGAATTTGTACTTTATTTCAGTATTTTATATAAAAAAATGATATCTTTATCTTTTTATTTACGATTTATGGAGATGGTTACTTGATAAACATCGAACTACAAATTACTTAATGTTAATAGTTAATTCTATCTGATATCCACATTTTTTAAATATGTTAGGCAAATTTTTACAATTATTTTTAATTAAACTTTAAAATGTATTCTGCCGTTATCATATACAATACATTTTCTTAACTTGTCGATAAACGTATAGTTTTCAAATTTTTTAATATTTGGAAACTTTTCACAGGACAGCAATTTTAGGACACGCTTTTTATTATCTAGATTTTATTTTGTTCATCTTATGCTGTAGTTTATTTCATATTAATATTCGTGCTTTAGATCTAAATTTTAATGCTATTCAATTACTTTAACGCGATAAAAAGTTAATGTTATTTTTTAATACCTTTCTGTATAATATTTTTCATATTTATATCTGGCAAAACTATCAATAAATACTATTATTTATGCAAAAACTATATGCAGTACCATATGGCACAATACAAAAGCCGGACTAGTGCGGTGACGTCACAAATCGATGTCTCTGGCCTGTATGTTATGTTGGTTATGGTTAGTTCTTCACAAGGACTGTATACAGGTTGTTAACTCGACAGTTACTTATATGAGAACAGAATGGCAACACTGCCTATTGAGAACGCATGCATTATTGATTTTTCTGCCGACTCGTCCCATCGCGTCTTCTATCAACGAGCGGGCCGAGGTTGCCATATTTCAACCATAAAGCTCTTGCCGCGAGTAATGAACAAATTAACAACCTGTATAATCGCCGCTATCGTAGTCACCGTGGATGCTTACGTCACGCAGGGACCAGCGCTCCACAGTGCGGCGGATGGTTATTCTAGCGGGACAAAATCTCAGTTGGTTGATAAAAATGTATCCAAATACAAAGAATATATACGACCAAAAAATAATTCATGCATTTTTATATCAATTGGAATGTCTACTATTTATTCTTATCAGTACACATTTTTGGCTTATTTCTAACCAAACAGTTACCGCTAGCTTTATCTTCTGCCGCACTGTGCGCTCGTCCGTCAAACGCAAAAATAACTGTCACTGTCTAAAATCTTTAGCGCGAACTTCAACTCGGTCCCTAGAAAACGTAAAAAAACTGACAGTACAGGAATCGAACTATCCTTATCTCTATAGTATCCTTGAGTTCTTCATTGTAAAATTGTAAATTGTAGATATGGGCCCGACAATAGTGTATCGGGCATCTATAGCTCCTGAATCCAAATAAATAATTGCACATAATTTACCTTTATACAAAAGTGCTTCATTTGTCAGTTAAGGGCATCAATCAAAAATAAACCCGAACGTTAATTAATTCAAAATTTATAATTTTTTAAGCTTTTATGAAGCTTATTTTCAAATATAATTTGTAATGCTAACATAAAATCCCATAATTACGCCAACTAGATTATTAAGAGAATAATAGAATATCCAAAGCCCATTTTATAAAAAGATATTTACATTAATTATGATCTTAGATAAAGTAAATTATTATCAAAGGTGAAAAATAAAAGTTCCTTTTAAATTGTTTCATTTACTTTGCATGTTATGGCTAGTATATGCGTGTTCTAAAGGTACTTCGGATGTCCAATTTCGTAAGTTAATTATTTTTTTTTGTTTAATTATGGCACAAATAAAGCCAATTTAGTACAGGATTGGAACAGTTCCTAGTAAACGTGTTGTTTATTATATTATACGCAACATTATACAATATTTCTTAATGATTGAGATCGAATAACTAGAATTTAAGACAATTAAAAGTAAACATATATAGTGGAAGCAAAATAAATTGCATTTAATGTAGCTTGTAGATATTGTTTTTACCAATATAATTATTTTAATCTCTAAGTTTTCGGAATCAGGATCCCATTTTGAAATCCCGGGATCAGAATTTATATTCCCAGGATCCCGGGATTGATCTTCAGAATCAGAAATCTAATCTAAAGAAATATTTAATAAAAATGCAGCTACATATATCAAAAAGAAAGTGAGAAAAGAGCTTTATTAAAATAGACAAAACAAAGTAACCATAGTCCATATTTATAAGTAAAAAAATACATTCTTGTGTTGCAAAAAAAATATATAGCAAATATGAAAATATAACTTTAAGATATTGACGTTCTGCTTAGCATAAATAAAATATGATCTTTGAAAGACTAAAAAGTATATAAAGTCGAATCATTTTAGATCAATCTAAAATTACAACTACTTTACAACTTAAATCTTTCGAGATTTTCGGGATCCCGGGATTTAATATCGAGAGTTCGGGATTAAACTTAGACCGGAATCCTGGTTTGGAAACCCTACTAATTAGTATACATATTTAAGTATGCTATACAATGACATTCTAAAGGCTGGCATCCGATTGTTAACAAGTTTGCACTTCAATTTGAACGAACTTATTAACGAACGAAAAAATTATAAGAAAGGACGAAGAAGTAAAAAATATTTTAATTCTTTAGGTATATTAAGAAATTATGTTTTTTAACTAAAAAACTACAAAAAATTCCAGAATTTTTTTCAAAAAATTCCAAATCTTTTTTCAATCAATTCCAAAAATTTTTTTTCGCAAAAAAACCCTCATAATCGTGTTTCTAGGGTCGAAATATACTACCCCCAAAATATTTGCACTTATTTAAGACTCACCCTGTATATTTATATTGGTGCGATAAACGAGAGCACTAAATTTTCAAAAAAACGTATTATTAAGTTTATCTGCCAGTTAAAATCAAAAGCTCTGGTATAGTTGAAATTCGCTTTATATAGTTTAATTACCAAGTGACCTGTTAAAGAGATAACTGATAACTTTGTATACGTTGCTTATGGAATAATTTATTTTCTTTCTAAAAACTAATTACATAGCCTAAGTAATAGATATAAATTTTGAAATATAATATTACAATAAAGATTTTGTTTTAGCTCACCGGGTATGTTTATATCAACAACGTAAATTAAGTACCTATTATACGATTATAAGAATTGATCTATAATCTTCTGAGAATATATATGAATTAGTGCAAACAATTATCCCACTACAACTGCTTGTGTATATGTCATGTGATTTCATTAATCTGCGGTTTCTTTTACAATACAGACAGTATAGAAATTTACAGAAATGAATGAAAAACTACAAGACATTACATAATAATACATAATTATGTTTTGGAATAGATTTTTTTTAATCATTTATTAATTTTTTAAAATCGTTTTTAAGAAAACGGAAAATATAAAGATGGATCTTTAAAATATCAATTAGCTCATATACGTATTTATTACATATTAAGAATATACCATACGTTCGAAAAAAAAACGGCGTCAAAGACGGCTGGGGAATGACAATCGATGATAATTTTAGCGAGGTCAACCTCTATAAAGGTCATTTACTTGGCCCGCAGTAATGTATACTTTTTAATGGTGCTTACTGCCAGTCGACCTTAAGAAGGTTGTAATTTGTTTTATTCTACGATAATTTCATTATGACATGATTATGACACATTTAACATTGTCATTTGGATGTCATTATGGCTTTCATAATAGCACTCTTTTAGCACTAGTGCTATTATGAATTTATAATAACACGCAAATTTTAAAATAAGAAACAAGCAAAAAAAAGGTACCTTAATACGTTTATTTATTGTAAACATTAATTATAATATCAGTACAATTGGTTAAATTAATTCCAGACGATGACAGGTGAGTTGCATTTTTAGAAAGTAAATTTATTTCCTGAGTGCTTGCACTTGTTGAAGACCCATCATTGCCAGAATGTTACCCAAAATATTACATGACACTTTTTTCTTATTTTCTTTGGAACTTTCTATATAGCTCTCTGCCACTGTGTTAGAGCGCCAACCACCATGTCTTTTAACAGTTAATAAATCCACTCCTGAATCTGCAAGCAAATATGCAGACGATCTACGGAAACAATGTCCAGTGTATTGTTGTGGATTTGGAAGACTTAGGAACAATGCTATTTTATACGGCATTTTCCCTAAAGTATTAATGCCAACGGGTTGCTTAATACATTTTCCATTTCTGTACCCCACAAAAAATCGAGTATGCTCTGTGTTGCTTGGCCGCATAGCTATATCTTCGAACCATTTCCACCATATTTATTCCTTCAACACCTTCAACATTCCCTTTCGTTATAAAAAAAAAATCTTGTGATATCTTTGTTTTCGAAAATGGAATAATGACATGAATGCATTGTCCTTCATCTTTTACATTTTGCAGCTGTAGATTTGTCAACTCGATACGCCAGCAGGCTCCCGCAAGTCTTACTATCGATGAAACTTTTGTCAGGAAATAAGTTTTATCATCGGCTTCCAACAAAAAAACGAGTTATATCTTTTTTTCTTAAAATTCTCGATCTTTTTGACCGAAATCCTTCCGATTTTTTTTAGAAATGCAATTAAATGGACGTACTTACTAATAATTACCAAACCCAAAGTGATGAAGCCTTCCTCTGTTTTGAAGGATGTTCAAAATATGCCAGGAGAACCTTTTCGTTATATTATTCTTGATTCCTTTCTCTTTACACCAATCTTCAAGTTTTACATAGGCTTGCTCGTACGTTTGTCTTGATTTTTCGGGAAGTAGGGAATCGACAAAGTTTTGCGCAATGCCTTCAATATCCGAAGGGACACCTTCAGAATCAGAATCACCCATATTAATATTATTTTTTGCTTTTTGCTAAAACTGAACGTCTAACACAAAATTGTCAAAACATCAATAATTGAGTTGTCAAAGTCAAAATGGAAACAATCAACAAGCACGGTTACCACGGCGTCGACTAATATGGGCACCTGATAATTTTGAATTTTAATTTTTATGAGGATATCTCTGATATTTTAAATTAAATCAAATCTCTTTGGATCGTCATCGTGTCGCGTCGTAGATTAAATTTTGAATGATACACGTTCGATGCGAACTTTTTAATGAAACTTGTGTAACTAACGTTACACGCATTTCATTATGATGTTCGTATCGAACTTGTATCATTAATAACTATTATATTGAGTAAAAATGAGTTTTAAATTGGGTAGTTTAAAATTCGAGAAACATTTTTTTGGAAATAGATTTGTGTGTCTGGAAACATTCTAACTTTTTCAATCTTTCTATAATTAGTTTTAATTTTTAACCAGTTTTATGTCAATTTTTAGTAAATGACGTCTAGAGATTGACCTTGCTAAAATTATCATCGATTCTCATTTTTTGACGCCGATTTTCTTAATCATACGGTATTTGTTTACCATTCTTTCTTGAAAACAAATAGGTACCAGATTCTGTGAAAAGAAGAAAAGAAAGAAGAAGTCGTACTATAGGTAAACCAAACCAGGCCAATACTCGATGTTTATTTTATCACCCTTGAGATAAGTTTGCCCCACCTGCAAATGCACTATTTCGAAGAATACTTATATACCTTTTTCCTTTTCACTTGTCCGGAGTCCTTTTGCTGAATATGCGTCGCTTGTCTTTCGTTTAGAATTTGTTACTTACGGTGAATTGTTTTATAATTACTGTAACTTTTGTGGGTGTTTTTCCTGTGTTACATATTAGGTGAGTGTCTGCATATGGCAAACAGATTTACCTTTGTATATGTCGCACCCACTTACCCAGCGTAATTGACCGTTTCATGAAATGGATATCCACTTCGCGAACTGGTCCTAACCTAACCTAACCAGTTTGCGAAGTGGATATCCATTTCATCAAATCTTTGCATCAAACGGACAATTACATTAAGTGGGTGCGACATATATACACTTTATTTAATTATTTTTTCCATAGCTACTGTTAAAATTGCCTTATATCTATCAAAAATAGTACTTTAACCGCAAGCGTAGATTAAATGATACTTTAACAGCGAGGATAGGTTAAAAACTTTATTTCTTCTCGCACGTTTTTTAATTGCTTCCATTTTTGAAAATTTTTGTATTCCTTTTCATTCCAAGTTATTCGGGATTTAAATGGAAGTTGGTTTGTCGCCTCAGCCTGAATATCTGTTAGTAATTTACTTATTTCGTTTTGAGCCATTTTTGGCTCCAATTCAATCAGCAATCGACACGAAACAGAACATAGATAAATGAAACAAGTTTAGATTGGAAAGTGCCCATAAGGACAATATAAACACTATTTGGCGCTATTCTTGCAACGGTCGCGACCCAAAACTTTTGAAAATTTCGGAGCGGTTCGGCTTTTTCCGGAATTATATCGCCAAATATTGTTTATTCAAATTTATTATTATTTTCGTTTAATTTTATAAATAAAATACAGTGTGTTGCATATAAGAAACTTTATTTTATATAAGGACGAATGTATGAAATACCTATGAAACATTGGAAACCGACGTTATGCCACGATCCACGATGGTTTTTGCAGTTCACAGTTCACAGTTCACAGCAGTTTTTAATGCCACTTTTTCACAATTATCACCGGTTGGAGTAAATAAAACTTGAATTAAACTCACAAGATAGCAATAATTACTTTGAAAATGGACGTTATAAACACTTTTCGGAATTTCTTTAATGAGAGCGGTTTAGATTTTGAAAGATTATTATGATTTTTGAAGATTCTGACTTTGACAAGAGAAAATTATTTCGTTTTTTGTTTGCCGTTGTTCTTAGCGACCGCTATAGCAGCGCCAGATCGCGTAGAACGGTCGCGACCCAAAATAATTTCGCGATCCAAAATTTTTACGGGCTTTCCAATCTTAACTTGTTGCATTTATCTATGAAACAGAATTAAAAAAATACTGACAACTAAAGAGACAGCTTTATTTATTTGTCAAATTACATAGAAACCAATGCCAACCCAGCACAATATTTTTTCTACTCGTAATAAATTCCTTGAAATAATAATTTCTGAATATTTTTTGAAACATAACTCGCTATGGAAAAAAAAATATTGTTGTATTCACGGCCATAAAATTGTATTATCCTCCTCCGAAATTAATTCACTGCGAATTTCATCGCTCGTGAATTAATCTTTTTGGCCGACGATAAAATACCATTTTATCGTCTTGTATAAAAATAACTCTTATTAGTATATATACATTTATTCTTTTTAGATTGCAGATTGTAAATTGTATTGGAAGAGGAAAGTTAATCACCGCTCCTTATAGATCTATTGTATCCCCCTTTTTTGAGTTAACGCTCATCATACAGTCTCAAACTTTGACAAAAGTCAGTATCTGAGACGGTTTTATAGAGGTTAGTTCTGCATCTCCGATATCAGCCGTATCAAAGTTTATGGCACCAATGGTGGTTGTTTCGACGCACCCAGTGATTCTGGTGTTTCCCCATTTTCCCCAAAGAATCTGCATTCGCCAGTGTCCTCATGGCAATCAGACGAAATCGTAAAAACCTCGTGACATTCCAAAGATTGCTCTTAGTTAGATCTACGAAAATATTTGATTTTTCTCGGTCGTAAGTCCTGAGGAATTTCTTCGAATGTCTTAGACCGGTTGGAGGATTCCCATTCCAGGTTGCGGATGGAGTCTTCCAGGTTCTTCAGTTCCGCTTTAAGTTGGTTTCCACTTGGGAAGCAGAATGGTTCCAGTTAGTGGAGTGTTCGCTCCTTTTCTTGCTAGATCGTTTGCTCATTAACAAAAGATAACCGAATCTAGCTAAATACGCAGATTTCCATACAAATGATGAAGTCGGCAGGCTGGTTATGAATAGACTGTGGTACAAAGTATTTTAAAAAATACAGTAATATACAGAGTGTCCCACAATTAGTTCGACAAACTGAAAGGGGTTGTAGAGGGCATCAAAACAAGTCATTTGAGTATAGGAACCCATGTCCGGTATTATTAAAATGAGCGGAAGGAACTTGACTGGACGTGACGTTGATGCCCTCTACAACCTCTTTCAGTTTGTCGCACTAATTATGGGACACCCTGTATAACCAGATTTTTAAAAAACAGTTTGCAATATTATATTGATACTGATACTTCTGTTTAATATTGACTGATTAGTTAAAAAATATTACGTTGTAATTATTTAAAGATGTATATAGGTACGTGACAACATTTTAATTTGTAATATAAATATTCATGTTAAAAATTTGTTGTTCCATAGTTGTTTCTGAAATTAAAGTTACTGAATAAGTATTATAATTAATTTGTTTAAAATATTTCAAGGATGTGAGATGCTAGAAATATAAAATCTTGGGTATTATTGAGTTAGAAATTCTGCGAAAATTATTTTTTAACCTGGGTTCGTAGATGACCATGAACGTGGCGGGTTTCTAGTATTTTTTCGGCAGTAGACAATATTTAGTTTGATTAATTTTTTAATTAAAGGTGTTTTTACAATAAAATCATTTTGTTACGTATTTATACCTAGTTCTAAATGGTTGTAAAGTGGTGAATATATTAGTGTGATTTTAGTTGATTAACTTTGGTTGTTTTAAAACAGCTTAAGCTTTTATCAGGGTAAGTCTTTACTCCTATGAGTGTATAAAATATGGTAAATATATATTTTTTTAATAAATTTTGTGTGGAAATTGAGAAGAGACATCATATTTTTTTTAAATAGACAGCCATAACCAAATACTATCAAAAATATGTTAACCTTTTTCTCATAAATTTGTAATGTAAAGGCGCCTACACACACTACTGCAAGCTTGACAATCTTTTTGTACAAGAATGCATAATTTACCTTCGCCGCCACACGGTATATGAATGCTTGCACAAGCTTCAGTTTATGCCGCGAAAAAGAAGAAGGAAGTCCGAAGAAAAAGAAGAAGGAATCCTGAAGGCATTTATCTTTTTAACGGCATCCTTATCGGCTTGGCTGTCAATTAATCTATACTTATTAAGTAAAATTTTGTATGCTGCATCCTTCTTCACCCTATCATGATATTCTGGTGATTTAATTCGCCAAAGACGGCATATTTTCGTATGCGCGAATAAAATCTTCAAATAATCCTCGATTTTGCTCCTTTTCAGATCAATAGACATGATGGCGACGGCGGCGGCGACGCGACGTACAGGTCATTTACGATCACGGGCTGAACTAATTGTTTGTACAAGCTGAATACATGTGGTACACATACATTCAATCAATCATCAAGCGGCCTGCACAATTAAAATGCTTGCGCAAATTTTCCCTACAGACGCTACAGTTTGCTTGTACAAAAAGATTGTTCATGCATGCTTGTCAAGCTTGCAGTAGTGTGTGTAGCCACCTTAATAATCTCATACATAAAATTAATTTAATTAATAACACAAGTGAAAAAATATATAAACAATAATTGTTATGAAAGAATTGATTTTTTTGCGTAATTTAAAGTCTAGATTTATAAAAAATAATATATCTGTGCCTGTAATCAATCTCAATTAATCTAATGATATATAAGTAAATATAGTATTATAATTTAAATAAAAATAATCTGTTTAGTATCAGTTGGCGAGGAAAGTGATACTAGGTAAATAAAAACCAACGAACTACTTCAACCGGTTAATAATATCGCTAATATAATATTTTACGATATTTGATAAGTTATAACACATCATGTTATCTTGTTTTGTTCAGGATCGAATTAGAATTTTTAAGATTATAGGAAAAAAATATCCTAAATTAAGATACTTTATCCTAAAATTCTAATTTTCAATCATACAGATCGTACAGAAAATTGGCAAAGAAACTCTCAGTTTAGTACAAAGTCAGCTAAGTATCCTTATAAACAGAGTTAAAGAAAAAGTAATTGAATGTTAATAATAATTAACACTTTAAATTATATCTTTATATTATAATTATTTTTATTAAAACATATTTCCTTCTTTTAATTTTTTCTTGTCAATTTGGTTTCATTCTGAACATTTACAGTACCTAACCTTGCAACCAATAGCGTTTAACTCTATATCAATAACTAGTTTGTTGCTATTGTTTCTGTTAATTGCGCTGCATTTACGGAACATTCACTAACTGATAAGCAGCATTAGCCATATATATGTTGTGCACGGAATATTGATGTCATTAAGTCAGAGATGATTTCAACTTTATTTTAATTTCATAAAAATTGCGATACTCAGTTGTATCCCTAGAAAAAGCCTAATATTTAGCTTATAAAACAATAAATTTTCGATTTCTAATCATACAATTTCTCTTGACGGATGATAATCAAAGAACAAAATTTCGAAGTATAATTAGTGAAAGAGTTAAAAGTTTGTTAACATTTTCCGCTAATTGAAGATTACTTCCAGTAATTTCGACGTTGTGAATGCTTACATTGATATTAGAGGAACAAACAGTATTTTATTAGTTTAGAATTTACCTGGCTGGAAATATTAAAAGCTCATAAAATATATATGATGCAAAATTTGATATACCATAGTCATAAATTTAATCTATATGTTTTAATGTATTTGCCTATAAATATGTTATATAGTACTTTATTGGATTTTGTCCGGACAGTAACGTTACTATTTTTTAACCCTTGTAATAAATGTTCTAATTACATCTTAATTTTTACTATTTAGCGTTTTGAATTATTATTTAAAACATGTATATAAATAACAAAGAATACAGTAAAAAATAGCACATAATATAATAATAAAAGTAAAGAATAACACAATTTTGGAAACAAGCGAAAGAAGCCAAAATTGCACTTCAGTTTAATATCTATTTGACAATAAATATCTAAATATTAATAAAAAACATAAGAGAAATATTAAATCAATTTGAAAATAAAAAAAATAAAAAACTAATGAAATAATAAAATCTTTCAATATACATATATCAACCTGATAAATACATATTGAGATTGTTTTCTTATAGAAACGATTATCAATTCATTGTAAAAACAGTGTATAATAAAATTCTGAGCAAATTGCCACTGAATCTTAAAAAATTAAAAAATAAATGTTAAAGAAAAGAAGTTTAGATTTAGATCAACAAAAAAAAGTACTTACTTATATTAATGTAACAAAAAATCTTGCTGCTTTAATAGAGTTACATAATTTAGAAAAGTTACAAGATAAAAAGTATTGGTCCAAAAGTTAAGATAAGATGAATCGAGCTATATTCACGTCTTCCAGATTAATGACAGCCATCCTGAACATTATATGAATTATTTTAGAATGGACAGAGAAACTACCACTCATATTAGTAAAGAGACTAAATCTAGTATATAAGTCTTTAGAAATGTCTCACTCTACGTCAGGCGGGATTCACACAATACGCGTTGCGAAACTTCACGTTCGGTTTTGGAGGAACGTAGAAGTGTCACTTCAGATGTAGTGAAAAACTATACATGAAGGACCTGCCTAAGTCTTGCACTGGTAGCTCTTGGTCTTTCAGATTTTGTGATATTCCTGGTCTTGGTCTTTCTTTTTACCAAGATCTACTGGAATAGCAAGGTCAGTGCCTAGAAGCTGAACGAATTAGGCAAAGAAAATAAAGTCCTCCTACTCTTGGAGCCAGCCCACCAAGGGATAGAAGGTAATTAAAAAGCAAACGATCTAGCTAGAAAAGGAACGAAGATTACACCAACTGGACCAGAACCGTTCTGCTTCCCAAGTAGAAACCAACTTAAAGCAGAACTCAAGAACCTGGAAGATACCATCCGTAACCTGCGAATGGGAATCTTCCAAAGGTCTAACATACTCGAATAAATTTCTCAGAACTTACGACCGAGAAAAATCTTCCTGATTTAAGTAGGATCAATCTTCCAATTTGCCACATTCTTTTTTTAATAGGACACCGCCTGCGCCTCCTCAATGAATAGTTCAGTATATTGAAGCTAAGAAAAAAGAGATGGGGAGAACACCTCATTACTGAGTGTGCCGAGACATCTTTCTTTTATTTAACAAAATCTTTATATTTGTGGTAGTGCATGGTTATTTAATGGTATATAACCCAGTTCCTACGTAGGTTGCCTTTTAAGTTTTTCAATTGCTTGTTTCTTCGGTTGTACTGGACACGTCGCAACCATTCCATTAGAGGATCGAAGAACTGTTAATGCCGAATGGTATACAACAATAATTTGTTTGCCAACGGTCTTCGATAAAATAAGGAAAAAGAACAATAAACGTCGCATCATTCTTTATCATGCCAATGCCAGCTCCCATAAAGCACGGCAAACAACTGAATATTTGAAGGAGAACAACATCGAATTAATGTCTCATTGCCCGTATTCACCCGATTTATCGCCCAATGACTTTTTCCTTGTTCCCCACTGCCAAACAAAAGATGCGCGGGTAGTGGTTTTCATCACCTCAAGAAGCCGCTGGAGGCTTTCAAAACCATGTTTCTACGATATTCAGAGTGGAAAAAATGTTTCCCGAATTGGTTTGAGCGTATGCAAAAATGTATAGACCTTAAGGGCAAATAATTCGAAAAGCAATGAAACGCTTTGTCTCGAACTTTTTCGTTTCAAGTTTACTTTTGGTAAAAACTTAAAGGCAACTATAAAAAAATAATAAAGGCAAAAAAAGCCTTAAAGGCAATATAAGTGATTTCATTTCTCTGATCTCCAATTTTCCAGTAATTACTTTGAATGTGGTTGACAATGATTCAGTATTAAAACTAAAAGAGTTTCGGACTTTCATTGTCTTTATTTATTTTGTTTACACAACGTTTCGGTGAGATCTGTCATTGACCGTTATCAAGTGTGAACTAAACTACATCCTAAAACTACTGAGCTTATATACTAGAACCGAGCATTCACTCGTGAATTTGTTGGGTGCAGTCAAGCATGAGGTTTTCCATTAAGAACACCTGCACTGGAGCGTTTTATGAGTGATTGCCATATTGTTGAAATTTCCATACTTGGATTGCTAAAGATTTTATTATCGTTAGAAATGAATACGGCCTCTTTAAATTTGCGCTTTTTCCAATGGGGTTCTTTGTGGACAACCCGGGCTTCCGACCATTTTATGTTGTGGTGCTTGGACCACACATGATCTGCAATGCCCCACTTCATTGTTGCACCTCTTTGCGTATGTTTTTCATATTCGTCAAGCCGTACATATAGAGGGCGTTTTTTCTCCCCAATATACGACTCACCGCACTCGCAAGGTAGGTAGATGTACTCTTTCTCTTGGTTTGATGTTTCAGGGTTTGTTTTTATTAGGATATTTCTTAATTTTATATTGCTTAGCTATTCGCCTGATCTTCTCCGATGTTCCTTTCACATATGGAATCGTCAAGTGAGAGAGAGCATCCTCCTCAGGCTGGCGTACCAATGAGTTTCCAGTAATTTTTTTTCGTCTTGTTCTATAAATCTTTGATAAACACCTATATAATATAATCAAGAACCTTTCTACCCGAAGGTGTAAGGTATACGAAATTAAATAAATTCACTAAATTGCTACACTATACACAAATTGTTTCCATTTATTTTTATCTCTTGCTAAACTTTTGGCTTCTCTTAATGTTAGTCCTCTATCCTGCACTATCTTCTCTATTGTGTTATTTCATGTTTTAGTTGGTCTTCCTCTTGGTCTCTTTCCCTGCATTTTAGCTTCCCACACGCATATTACTGGTATATCGTTATTCATTCTAATCAAACCCATACCACCTAAGCTGACATTGCTCAATTTTATTCAGAATCTACTTTTAGTCCATCTTTCCTTGTTACCCCAAGTACTCTTCGTAGATATAACATCTCCATTCTTTGGATCTTACTCTTCAATATTTTAGTTAATACCCAACTTTCACAGCCAAATGTCAACATCAGTATGAACACTGTCTTGTATACACTCATCTTCACTGCTCTCGAGATTTCTTTTTTATTTAAGAAACTTAAAACTTTAAACTTAAAACTTTTTATTTAAGTTCTGAATGGCTTGATACAAGCGGGACGTGTTACCAATTCTTTCAATGATTTCCGTCTCTTGTATCTTTGATTTATCTATATATATATATATATATATATATATATATATATATATATATATATATATATATATATATATATATATATATATATATATATATATATATATATATATATATATATATATATATATATATATATATATATATATATATATATATATATATATATATATATATATATCCGGTTTTATAGCGTTCTACGCCTTCCGGTTCCCAGTCTCCGTTGCCTTCGATCTTCCCAATCTCCTGGAAGTAAATTTCTTTCGGACATGGCTCGGTTAATGCCCTCAATCCAGATAACTTTAGGTCTTTCTTTCTTTCTTCTTTCCGCTGGTGTCCGTTTTAGGATTTGTTTTGGTAGACGTTCGTCAGCCATTCTCTCTACATGTCCATACCATATTAGTTGGCGTTATTCGATTTCATCGAGGATAGTTTTCTTTACGCCCATAATCTCTCTAATTCTCTCGTTGGTTATTCGTTCTGTTCTTGACTTTCCGGCAGATCTTCACCAAAAATCCATTTCAAGAGCCAGTAGTTTACGCTCTAAAGTTTTATTTATTTGCCACGTTTCACATCCATACAATACAACACTTTTAAATATCGCATTGTATAAAAGGTGTTTTCTTTCTATAGAGATGTTTGTTGACCATAATAGTGAATTTAGGCATCCCATAACTCTTTTCCCTTTAATTATTCGCTCCAATATTTCTTCTTCAGTTCGTCCTCTTTGGCTAATCTTTGTTCCGAGGTAGGTATAATCTGATCAATATTGTACTATGCAACTGTCGTCCACGTCCAAATCTGTTCCCTCTCCACCGATACACATATACTTAGTTTTACTGCAGTTAACAGTTAATCCCCACTCTGCGTATTCTTTAAAAAGTTTTCTCGCCATGAATTCAAGGACTTCCCTATCTTGGGCCATTGTCATTTGGTCATCTGCAAAATGAAGAGCATATAAGTAGGTGTCATTTTTTAATTCTATGCCCATTCCACTGCAGGATCTTCTCCATTTCTTCAAGGCTTCATTGAGATAGATTTTGAAGAGAGTTGGCGATAGACAACATCCCTGACGAAGGCTTTTGGTCACATAAAAGGTTTCTGATATGTTACTGCCGATCTTTATTCTGGAAAATGCTTGGTGGTATAGCTGTTTGATGGCTTTGATCGCTGTATTGTTAATTTGAGTGTTCTCCAGCACTTGCTACAGTTTTTGGATTGGCACTGTATCATATGCTTTTGAAGGGTCGACAAAAAGCAGATGAGCCTCTCTATTCTTTGGCACCTTCTTTTGATTAAGTTGGTTTAGACTAAATATATGATCTATGCACGATCGACCAGCTGTAAACCTCGCTTGCTCTTCAATTTCTTTGATTCTTCTTGATCTTTGATATAACATGCTAAATTTACTCGACCTAGGCCCTGGTTTCCGAATATATTCTCTATTCGTCAATTGAAAATGACCGAGTCCGACCCTGTCCTTCGCGCTAATAGAAAATTATTGTATCAAGTTTGTCGAAGAGCGTATTTAAACAACAATAGCGCGGTGAGTGCCGGCCAGAATTGATCTCTCTCTCTCCGCAACGACTTGGAAGTTTTAGTTTGCATGCCGTACGTTCGTCGTCGTCTAGAACTTGGAGAAGTTTAATTTAGTTTTGTCGTTTGTCCGAGATAGCCCCCCCAGACCGGCCTGTGTGCAAGAGGTATCCACCGCAGGAACGCCAGGAACGAGAGAGCTTATATTGCTGCTGTGCTAGGTTGGTGCGTCTAAGTTGGGACAAGGAGCTGGACTTAATCATTTAATCCTTTCCGAGGGTAAGTAGCTGTTGATAACTGTCTTTGGGTGATAAGGATTAGAGCTTTATCTTGATAGATTCTCGGTTTGACAGAATATACTGTGGATGCTTCGTGTTAATTGATATTTTCCGGTAGTTTTTCGATATTTCAGCTTGATTTTTGTTTGTTTGTAAATATATAAACAATTTATTGATATAAGTTTAAACACATGCCAGACTTTCACAGATTTTCAGAAAACCTCAATATCAATTTTCTATTTGAGAATTTCTTTCCAATCTTTTTTACAAAATATGATGGCAATGCGTACATTTTAAATATATTGCTATAGATATAGATAAGTGTATATAAGTTTTCTAATTAAATAGTTAATACAGGAGGCTCTCGTTTTGCGCGGAGGTTACGTTATTTAAAACGCGTAGAATATTTTATTTTATAAAATAATACCTACAGGTTCATTGTTATATAAGTGCAAATATTTTTAGAGCTGGTAAATTTCGATCACGTCTATAAAGCTTTTTTCGCGAAAAAAATTGAAAATATTGAATTATCGAAAATTTTTTGGTATTTTTTTTTTAAATTTTAGTTAAAGTTAGAGTGTATAGTAAATAAATGCAGATGTATTAGGAAAATATTTCTACAAGTAAGTATGTCTTCATCATTATTATATAGGGTGATTCTGAAATAAGTGCAAATATTTTCAGGGCTGGTAGATCTCGATAAAAGAAATATAGGTATTTTCTTTTTGCCGTTTTTCAAATAAGTCCAAATTAACCGTTATTTTACTTCGAAATTAAAAAAAAAATATTTTTTTGGTAAAATTTTTGAGAACCACTGGATCTTTGCTGGGGTTTCTTTCTTGTAAAATTAATCTACGACTTATGTTGCCATATTATGAAGGTACTAGTTGAAGCCTGGCGCATCCGCCACGACACCAGGAAAAAAATGCTTTTTATTTTCTGTTTAATTAAATGAAAAACAAAAAATCCGGCGACGATAGTTTTTAGAAGTGCCAATTAGCTATCTTTTAGTAAAAAAAGCAACTTTCTAGAGCAAGTCGTTACTTCAGTAGAGACGACACAGATAAACATTAGCATTTTATATATGTATATTATGTTTTTTAACTAAAAATTTAAAAAAATTCCAAATTTTCAATTTTTTTTTGCAAAAAATCTCATAAACTCATACACGTGTTTCTGGGGTCGAAATATATTACCCCTAAAAATATTTGCACAAAAAATTGAAAATTTAGAATTCTTTGGATTTTTTTCTGTACATATCTTTATAACATATATAAAAAAACATATCTTTATAACGTGGCAACATAGATAGCAGATTCAATTTACAACAAAAAAAAAACAGAAAAAAATTCAGTAGTTTTCAAATTTTAGGTAAAAATCTTACTTAATTTACTTTTTGCTTTTTAGTTACTAGACTCATTTGAAAGACGGCAAGGAGAAAATATATTTCTTTTATCGAGTCCTACCAGCCCTTAAAATATGTGCACTTATTTCTGGGACACCCTGTATAATAACAAATTGAAAATAAAATAATTAATAAACAACAATGATATCTATTTTTAATTATTTATTATTAAAAATTAAAAAAGTATACAGCATAAATATAGCACAACATAAAAATACAAACACAAAACACAAAACATTTTACTTAATAGGCTTTAATCACAGCTTTAATATAGCATCTAATACACATAGATGCACGTTTTTTTCACCATGTTAGCATAATTAAACCTTTGTAGCAAGTAAACAGTTTTAAGATTTACTCTGGTCTTTGGTAACACTTGAATATTCTTTTAACTCAATCTTCTTAATTTTTTGTTAATTTATGTATATGTTTTCTTTTTATATCAACATTAATTTTGTTTAAATTTCAAAAATTCTATTAACTCTAAACGAATTTATTATTTCTTTTTAATGATATACCTAATTTCTTTTCTTGTTATTCAAGTTCCAACACAATTAATATTTTCAAGTTCACTGAAAGCTTTGTTAACGAGTCCTTTATTCTCATAATTAGGAAAAAATAAATAAAAATATGACATTATTAGATCTGTCTCTGGGAGAAGTTTTGTTTCATACTTATTTTATATTTTGTTATTCAAAGAAAAATACAATAATGTCGCATTTTTCTATATAATTAAATGAAATAAAAAATAATAATTAAAACCCTGGTAATAAATTATAGGTTGGACATATTTATTGTCGATTTAAAATTAGTTATTATGACAAAACCCCGATTTCAATATTATTTTAATGCGATCGACATGACGACGGCGTGAACTATACAGGGTTGTTCACCACATACGACATTGTAGCTACACGACTAGATTTTTACAAATTGTAAGTTTTGGGTTCGTTGAAGGACTATTAGAGCTACAATTTAAAAATATTTTTACAAGATACAGAGTGTCCCAAATAAATAAAAAATATCAAAGTTGTATTTTTTTAAATGGAACACCCTGTATATTATTACATTTTTAGTTTCTGTGATTAAAATAAAGGCAAATTTGATTAAGGTTTATTACACTTAAACCTTACCGTTTTTAAAATATTTTCAATTCTGTAAAATTGCAGTAAAAATGTTAAGGCTTCATTTCTCCGAGGGTATCAAAGTTTTCAATGCTAAATATTTACTGAAGTTTATTTACTGATCAGTTATTGTGTTACAATAATAAAAATTATACTACCTTATACAGAGTATCTAAAAATTTATTTTAAATAATTACTAGCTTTAAACGGCAATAACTTGTTTAATTTAAATTGAACACTCTGTATATTTTATGATAATCAGATGTACAATTTAATTGTCTATCAAATTGTATTATACCATTTTTACCTATCTCTTCAAGTTTCCGTAGAAAATGCATTTTCTTGCAATTTATAACTCATTTATCAATATACCCATGGAATTGACATTTTAGATTATTTTTAAAATTGTACCAAATTTTTAAAGAGTACAGACACTAATATTGTTGATATAGTTCGATTATTTCATTAAAAAATAAAAAAAGACTGTTTAATTATTTGTTAAAGAGGACCAATGAATGTGATTCCAGTATTCAAACTGCATTAATTGACTGTTTGCGTTGATTAATAATAATTGTTCCAAACACCAAAAAATGTATTTGGTATGTATATTAGACAGTGTGGTAAAAAGTAACACCTTAAAAATGATATTTCTTTTTTTGACAAATGTTTATTTATTACAACAGAGACGTTCATTTTCATAACTTATTATTATATTAATTTCTGATTCAAATCCATATTTATTAAGAATAATTTATTAACTAGCACAATTAAGTGCTTTTTTGTTTTGTGAATGCTTTGTCGATGAAGCTGTTTTGGCTTTTTGTACAATAAAGCGTTGTTTTTTTTTAGTATGTAATTAATTAGTATTTGGGCGGAAATAATGGTGGTATATTTAATTAATGGTATACTCCTTTATAAAGATTTAAATAGTTTTCTTTTTGCATATAAATGGGCTAGTAATATCATCGTTTTGCTAAAAACGAGAATATTACTAGTCTGTACATTTGTTGCTTTAAAAACAATCTAAAATGTCAATATTCCATGGGTATATTGATAAAGATTGAGGTCTAAATTATAAGAAAATGCATTTTCTACGAAAACTTGAAGGGATAGGTAAAAAGTGGTATAATACAATTCGCTAGACAATTAAATTGTGCATCTTATTCTCCTAAAATATACAGAGCATTCCATTTAAATTAACCAAGTTTTTGCCGTTTAAAGCTAGAAATTATTTAAAATAAATTTGTAGACACTCTGTATGAGGTAGTATTATTTTTATTATTGCAACACCATAACTGATCAATAAATAAACTTCAGTAAATATTTAGCATTAAAAACTTCGATACCCTCGGAGAAATGAAGCCTTAAAATTTTTACTGCAGTTTTACAAAATTGAAAATATTTCAAAAACGGTAAGGTCTTAAGTATAATAAACCTTAATCAAATTTACCTTTATTTTAATCGTAGAAACTAAAAATGTAATAATATACAGGGTGTTCCATTTAAAAAAATACAACTTTGATATTTTTTATTTATTTGGGACACTCTGTATCTTGTAAAAATATTTTTAAATTGTAGCTCTAATAGCCCTTCAACGAACCCAAAACTTACAATTTGTAAAAACCTAATCGTTTAGCTACAATACTCTGTGTCGTATGTGGTGAACAACCCTGTATATTGATAATTTCTGATTTCTGCCGTAGAGTGCGCTGCGGTGGGAATTTGTTGAAATCAACTGAAATGCACCAAGCCTATACCATCAGAAATATAAAATCTCACAACGCAGTTTTGCCACACTACAAACTTTTGTGAGATCTCATATAATACCAAGTCAGTTATATTAATGTCTATAGAAGCACTTATTCAACAACTATGTTATAAATTCTATCTAATTCTTATCTAATCAATTATCTATTAGCTCCCCATACACCAGAAGATTTGGTATGCGGATTTAGTCCGCGGAATTGGCCTGTCAAGTGCCTTTTTTGATTTTTAGGACTTAAATTCAACCATATGTATCTTCATGTTTTTGTTAATTTTCTCTAAAACTGAAATTAATTTAAACTGGAAATTTGAAAAAGTATAAACAGGATTAACTATTTTAGAACAAGCAAAAACATTTGTGAAGAATGCATTTTTCTCAAAATGTCAATAATAAAAAAGTTTTTTCTCTTGTAAAGACAATCCGGGGTCATACTGTATCAAAATAAAATTACACTAAATCACCACAATACACCAAAACACTTTTACTTTTACACTGGACGCGCGTTTTGTTAACTATGTTAGCATCATCAGCAGATGATTATAAACTGACTAGTGTTTTAAAAACTACAGTGACTAAAAGTGTTTTGGTGTATTGTGGTGATTTAGTGTAATTTTATTTTGCTGTGTAACACCAAAGGTTCCAACCCTCAACTGTAATAGTCATACTGTATATTAAGTGAAAACAAAGTTAGAGAATTTGTCATAGAATTTGGTTAATTTTAAAAAGTAGTTTTTCCGATGTTTTTCCGAAACACGTGTATTCATATTTTTATATGCGTACCTTTTTCAATTTGATTTATATATTCTGTGGGCATTTTCTAGGTGATAATATTTATTGTTTGCAAATTGATCATGTGTAACGTTTCATGTGCCTTTAATAGCACAATTTGTATAACGTTTTTATTCTATGTATAAAATTAATCAAAGACAAATTAAATAATCAAAACATTTCTATTCTACAGGCAACCCGTTCTTTTCCTTTAGAAGATGTTTTTAAAGGAAGTCCTTATAAGCATTCAGGCATTGTTAATAGTAGTATTTTAGGTATACAATGTCTATAACCATATCTTTAACAATCAGACTATTGTCACAGAGTTAAATTGTAGTAGACGCGAGATTTATTAATTTTTTTCAAGGTAGGGAATAGTATATTAAACAACCAGTTTCGAAAACGACGTTTTGCACACGAGTTCGACAGTTTGTTGGCTCGAGCCGCAGACAAGAGCCACAAATCGAACGAGTGTACAAAGAAGTTTTCGAACGAGTTTTTTACGCTATTTTTTCTACGACTAGAAATTAGCAGCAGACTCACTCAATTTTTGTCAGTTTTATGGAATAATTTGCATAAAACATCGCCCTTTAGAACTTTGCCTGTCATGTTAAGAAATGAAAGTAAATAATAAAGCGCATCTCGTGTTTGTTCGCACACTAAAAATTTCAATTATTGCCTGTATATATTTTTAATATATTTTTAAACTTACATTTTTTTAATTGTAAAGTAATATATTACATTTAAATGGAATATATTACATAACAATTATGTCAGTTACAGGATTACAAGCTTGTTTTCAAACATTTAATAAATAAAACGAATTATAAAATTTCAATATATGTATATTTGTCTTAAGTATGAAAAAAGTGAAATATAAAATGGACAAACGCTTACTTACATTGCAATAAAGCTTACACTTTTAGTTTTACAATCCAAACGCAATATGTCTATTTCACAAATAAAAATATCCGACAACACTAACATCACTGAAACTTCCGCGGCTGACAACGAAAACTGAAAAATATAACGGCACTTTTTCTTTTGGACCTGCATATCGACATTACGCGGTACCATTATGTTTTTGTTTTTGAAGTAATATAAAATATCTAATTATAACTTGTAAATTTTAATATTTTAACTATTTCTGACAATATCTAACTTTTTGTTATCAAGATGGCATTTTAGACGGCAACTGACATATACATATGTCATAATATGAATTAAACATGTATGTAATATAATTTGAATTAATATAATGCAACTTTGTACCTGTGTTTATACTAAGAAAACATTTATACATTCACAAAATACAACAGGGTCTAATAATATAGTTTGAAAACAATGAATATTGAATTAAAATTAAAATAAAAATTAAAAAAGTTCAGCGCGACCCCTTGTGTCAAAATTAGATGATTAAATTTTCGCAATTTTTGCACCATTTGATGACCGGTGGCGCCTCTAGTGTTTGTTCGGGCGGTTGGTCTTTTACTCCCGCTTATGGCCATTAAAGAAAAAGTTCTAAAGGGGGATGTTTTGTGATAATTTGCTATGTAATGATGACACTTTTCTGATGGCTGCAACGTAAAAAGGTTAAAAATGTTAAAATTGGCACATGTCGTGTGCAAAATGACACATGTTGTGCGCTAAATCCTTAGTACACGACAGTTTGCAAAACGCCAATTTCAGATCGAGTTTTCCGTGTTATTGTATTTATCATTTTTACTATAGAGAGTTTCATTTTATAAACAATAAATGTGTAAAGTTCATAATAATAATAATAATGACCAACTATTAGTTTAAGGTAAAGACTTTTATCCTATCATAGACACTATTGTATTCTTTGTATCATGGACACTATGACAGTTAATCTTAAGAGTTCAAGACCTCAATATCCTTTTATCTATTATTTATTTGCAGTATATTTGTCAATTTTAATTAACAGAGAAATTATTACATCCCTATATAGTTACTAACTTTTTTTGAATTATCTACTTATTTTGTTATTTATTTATTTTAGATTAATGATATGTTTCTTTAAAAACAATATTACACAATAAATTCATCCTTGGATCTTCGTTTATATTTAGTCACAGAAAATTCTATGAATATTTCATTATTGCTATTTGATTTATTCATCTTTATTAAAAGTCTATTTACTAGTCCGAAAAAGTAGCAAAATAAGCGTTCGTTTCATTTAACGTTTTATGTAAAACTGGCTAGGTATTTTTGCACAAATGAAGAAGGAAATTAAAGATAAAGGATTATACTATATCCGTTTTGTAGCACATTTTTAGACAACTTCTTTATCTTTAATATTTTGATTGTCAAACATCAGCAAAATATTCTTTACGTTTGGACTAAATTTTCTCGAAAATAAAGACATAATTTATAATTCCGTTACAATACGGAAATAGATTGAAATTTTGTGATCACAGTGATATATAATTTATCTGGTTTTGTAACAAATTGCTCTCTATTTTATGGCAAATGCTGAAGCTCTGCAAACCTTAATCGAGCCTTAATCAAAGCAGGTGTGTTTGGAATTTTGGATGGGGCTTAACACGACAGGATCGGGCTAAGCTTAAGGCCGATTTCTGAAATATAATATCTATTTTCTTCGTCCACATACCCGCTTTACCCTACCCCTGAGAGCAACCCGAACAGTACAGCGTAATAGACTCTTAATTTGTAAATTCAAGCCTTTATGGGTTGTGGGAAATTTTATATATTTTTACAAAATCATTTAAATTTGAAAATATTTCTTTCTTTGTTAGATCTGTCTTTAAAAAATAAAGTTATGAGGTTATAAAAATAAACTGTAGTTGCCCACTTTAAAAATAAGAAAAATACAAAAACAAAACCATTGACTTCTGTTAAGCAATTGAAATAATATATTTTTAAATTTATGTATTTGTTTATTGGCAGTAATTTTAAGAATTACGCTATACTGGTTTCAACCTAATCTTTGTTGTTATTAATATAAACTTTTTACTTCTACTTCTACATATACAATGATAGTTTTTATTGCAAACGTATAAAAATCTTATTTATAAAGAAGAAAAATGCTAGGCTTATACATTTTGGTTAAAAACAGTCAATCAGATATTTTCATTAATGAATTATTCAAAAAGTCTGCTGTTAAAGTACTGTTCCAAAAAAATAGATTACCTTGTATATACAGGGTGTCCCAGAAATAAGTGCAAGTATTTTAAAGGGCGATAGATCTCCATAAAAGAAACCTATTTTCTCTTTATCATTTTTCAAATAAGTCCAAAATAACGGAGTTATTTTACTTTGAAAATTTTCAAAAAAAAAGGTTTTTTTTAGCTAAAGTTTTGAGCACCACTGGATCTTTTCTGGATTTTCTTTCTTATAAATTTAATCTAATACCTATGTTGCCATATTATCAAGAAATTTTGTTTTTAACTAAAAACTAAAAAAAATTCGAATTTTCATTCACATTCATTATCACGAGATATTTAAAAAAATCAATTAAAGTCTGTTCAATGAGTCAGGAAAGATTTCGACACACGATATCCAAAGAATCAGCAAAGAATGACAGCAATAACAATTTGGCTGTGAATTAAAATTACAGAATAATAATTGTGAAATGCACAGACTTGCCTAAAATTTATTCTAAGTCTATGGTGAAATGAATGAATACCCCGTCCATACTCGTAATCTCTATAGATGCGCTACTGGATTTTCATATATTTTTCGATTTGTTGTTATGGAACATTAATACTTTTTTCTCTCTGAATGAAAAATATATTGCAATATTACTAGGGCAGTATTTTACATATACTATTTTATTTCTTAGATACCTTGAAGCTATATTTTTTTTATTACCTGAAGAATAGGGATGGGCGGTTATTGGAAAATAACCTGATACAATTAACCGAAAATATCTTCTGAAAAAAATATCACTTGATTTTTTAGAAAGAAAAATGTAAAAAGAGTACAAATTAAACAAACAAAATACAAGAAGCGGAAAAGGGACCAAAAAACCCTACATATATGCTTATTCTCTGCAATAAGTTCATCAGACTGAAGGAGAAACAGGCTGCTGTTCTCCTTCAGTCTGATGAACAGCCATTCGACGACCGGTTTCGGAGATTTATCTCCATCATCAGGCCGACTTTGCTGTAACCCTCAATTGCCCTCAATCCCCAAACTGACAAAACGAAAAGCAGAGAATAGCATTTGAGTACAAAACATACTACTATGGATAGTGCTAGACGCTCTCTCCATCTAGCGGTAGCTGTGACAATCACAGATCGTACCGCCAAAATTAAAACCAACGGCCTACTGGACAAACATGCTTGCTTCATCCACGTTACCGTAGATGGAGCTGAAAGTTTTGGTAGGGTATATATAAACAAACAAAATACAAAAAGCGGAAAAAGTGGCCAAAAAAACCCTACATATATGCTTATTCTCTGCATTAAGTTCATCAGACTGAAGGATTTGTCAGATTGAGGGTTACAGCCAGGGTTCGGAAGTAGTTAATTAAGACGTAATTTACCTGATTAACTACGTGTAGTTTTTCTTCAAAAACTACGTCTTTTCCCGTTTATTAACTACATGAAAACTACGTTAATAAACTATGTATTGATATTATGAATAATTTTGCTTTGTATGAGTGGTCTAAATAATATGATGTGTAGATATTATATTTAAAGTCATATTTCTTCTGTTTTTCTTAAATTACATTTATTTTCTAAAGCTTCAACTTATTATAACCTCACCTCAAACCTTTGATATTTGAAAGTTACATACATAGGTTACATAAACTACACCCTCTACATAAACTACATTAACTACATGTAATGTAGTTTATGTAGTTTTTAAAAGTAACATGTAGTTTTCCGAACCCTGGTTACAGCAAAGTCGGCCTGACGGTGGAGATAAATCTCCGAAACCGGTCGTCGAATGGCTGTTCCCTTCAGTCCACAGAATAACTACAGAACGATCAGTCAATGTAATAAAAAAGCGAACAAAATTTTTGCTGCCATCTATAGCGGGCCGAGTGCGGCTCAGGGCTTCAAGGTCAAAATAATTTATTTATTAAATAAAAAAGTTGTGTCTGCGGCACGACTCGAACCGGCTACCTTCGTGTTACTAGACGAGAGCCATATCCCCTACACCACCAGATCCCTTTACTAGAATTATATCTTTGTGGTAATAAATTATGAATTCAGCCTGCTACAATGTATATGTAAAATTTATCCTACAGGCTGCTTATACTTTGAAAATTCATCTCGTTGCAGTTCATCACAGTTGTATAATTCAAGAAGCACTAAGAAATACGGCTACCTTTGACAGGGCCGGCTTAAGGGGGGCGCGAGGTGGGCGGCCGCCCGGGGCGGCGCCTGCTAGGGGCGGCACATCCAGGTGTGGCAAATTAATTACAACTCAAAAATTTCGTAAATATTTTTATTAACATCTCCAAAGCCAAAGATTTGAAAAGAAAATGGCATCAATAACATAAATAGAACCGATACTAAACATTGTTTAAATAAGTTTATTATTATGCGAACTTTGTATGCATGATTGGGACAACCCGCAAAAGGCTCATGTGTGTTGTGTTGCATAGCCTCGGGTATAAGTGAACAAATTTGATTAAGAAAGACAATGCATTGCGCGAGAGAGAGAGAACAATAGAAGTTTCCTAGAAAAGAAGAGAAATAATAAAGGTCCAGAAGATCAACCTCTGTCAGCGCAACGTCGAGTACATCATCAGTAGTCGAAAATCTTAATTATGATGAAAATAAGACAATGATTAGACAGGTTTCCACTAGTAGAGATCATACCCCGAGTGTAATGAAGAAACTAATAATTTAGTAATCGATCCTGATCCAGCCAAATGGCCAGAAATAATTATGGATAAAGATAGAGTCTTTTTAGTGAAGAGAGGGCTACCACCAGCACTAACCAATTTTAGATTTCCCCTTGATAAAAACGGGAGAAAATTTACCTCATTTAATTTTAACCGTGTCTTAAGCAACGGAGAATCCGTCAAAAGAAATTGGTTAATATACTCAACTTCTAAAAATGTTCTTTTCTGCTTTTGTTGTAAACTCTTTGCTCATTCAAATAAAACTAATCTATCTAATGAAGGATTCAACAACTGGAAACATACTGGAGTTACATTGAAAAAACATGAACTATCAATTGCCCACATGTTAGCCCAAAAATCCTGGTCAGAACTATCTATAAGGTTAAATCAGATGCAAGTTATTGACGCTTTGATCCAAAGATTAATTGATTCTGAAACTAAACACTGGAACAGCGTTGTACAGCGAATTATATCAATTATCCAATGCTTAGGTGAAAGTTGCTTGGCCTTTAGAGGTTCCTCTGATAAACTTTACGAACATAATAATGGAAATTTCCTTAAATTAGTCCAGCTACTCGCAAAATTTGACCCAATAATGGAAGAACACGTGAATCGAGTTATGCGTGACGATACCAGAAAAGTACATTATTTGGGCAAAAATATACAGAATGAAATTATCACCTTACTATCAGAGGAAATAAAAAACATATAATTACTCAGGTCAATGAAGCGAAACAGACCTCAGCAAAATAGAGCAAATGACAATGATAAAAGATTTGTTTCTGTCTCCAAAGTAGGAAACGAAGTCAATGTGAAGATATGTGAGCACTTTTTAGGATTTGTTCCGATTGAAAAAGCAACCGGTCTTCAACTTTCTGAGATACTAATTAATCAACTAAGTGAAATGCAAATCCCAATAGAACACATGAGGGGTCAGGGATACGATAATGGCTCCAATATGAGGGGTTTACGGGCAGGTGTGCAAAGCCGAATTCGTAACATAAATCCACGGGCATTTTTTGTTCCTTGCAGCAGTCACTCTTTAAATTTAGTCGTTAATGATATGGCATCGACCTCTTTGGAAGCCACAATTTTTTTTGGAATTATCCAAAAAACTTATGTTTTCTTTGCAGCATCCGCACAACGATGGGATACCCTAAAGAGACATATTTCTTCTCTTACTTTGAAGCCCCTAAGTAGTACGAGAAAGCAGAGTAGATGCAGTTAAGCCGTTTAGATATCAAATTGGCGAAATCTATGATGCTCTGCTAAATATTTTTGAAAATCCTGAAATCGAAATTTCGGCAAGAAATGAAGCTTCAGGTTTGCTGGAACAACTGAAGAATTTTAAATTTTTATGCTCTGTTATAATTTGGTACGACGTCTTAAATCACATAAATCCAATAAGTAAATTATTACAGAGCAAGCAGTTGGACTTACAAAACACAATAAATATTTTGGATAAACAAAGACATATATCAACAATCTTCGCTCTGACAACGCATTCAACCGTTTTTTGGTAGATGCTAAAGAATTAGCAACAGAGATTGATGTAGACGCCCACTTTCCAGAAACTAAAACTAGACCTCGTACACGTAAAGTAAAACGTCAGTTTGATTACGAAGCTTCCGATGAACCTATAGTTGACCCAAAAGAAAAGATTTTTTTTCCAATATTAGACGCAGCTGCAAACTCTCTCGATCAGCGTTTCGAGCAAATAAAAGAGCACAGTAAATATTTCCACTTTTTATATGATATTCATTTGCTTCATAAATCTTCGTCAGCTGAGATATTGAGTTTTTGCCATGATTTAGGACATGTTCTAAAACATGAAGATGCTTTAGACGTGAACGCGACAGAACTGGCTGATGAACTCTCTGTGTTGTGTACGTTAGTGGAACCCAAACAAACTCCCATTGAAATCTTAAAATTGGCGATTCAACTAAATATTGCCCCTAATGTTGTAGCCTTCAGGATCTTATTAACATTGTCGATAACTGTTGCAAGTGGCGAGAGAAGTTTCTCCAAGTTGAAACTAATTAAAACGTACTTGAGATCAACTATGAGCCAAGAAAGGTTAAGTGGCTTATTGAGCATGAACTTGGATCAAAATTAAAAATTGATCAGCTACTTACTGAATTTGCTGCGTCTAAAGCACGAAAACACTTTAATTAAGAATTTCATCGTTGATTCATTTTTTAAGTTTACTTTTTAAGTTTATATTTGATTTTTTATTTTGTTACCCGATTTTGTATGTTGATATAAATAAAGTTTGTTTCTCGATCTCGACTTCAAATTTTCCCTAAGAGAATCAGGGCGCCTATCATGGGGCGGTAAAATTACTCATCGCCCAGGGCGGCAAAAGACCTAGAGCCGGCCCTGACCTTTGAATAATATAATATGAAAAAGTTGGAGTCGGAATACAATAAAAAGCACGAGAAATACATTTTGTATTAAAAACAAAATAAAGGCAGCTTAAATATAGTTTGAAGCATAAATAAAGGAGTATTTGAAGTACTGTGTGGACGGAAGAGGGAAATCAATCGCAAAATTCATAAAATGAATTTGAAGACCGAGCCAATCGTAACGTTTGAAGCAACCATACATACACGAAGAACTGTTCTGCAACCATATATACACGACGTAAATTAGCACCATCTATAGTGGGCCGAATCGTCAATTTGTAATTTAATGCTCCATAGAGTGACTGGGCCCTGCTTCAGTCTGATGAACTTAATGCAGAGAATAAGCATATATGTAGGGTTTTTTGGCCCCCTTTTCCGCTTCTTGTTTTTTGTTTGTTTATATATACCCTACCAAAACTTTCAGCTCCATCTACGGTAACGTGGATGAAGCAAGCAAGTGCAAATTAATTTTTAGATATTTAGTGTTACTCTCTTACGTAGATCAAAGATTATAATCTAAATTAAGGACATTAAATACACAAGTTAGTTTGAATGATGGAATAAAGAGCTGTTATATTAGCTGATCTATTAACGTTCAGAGCTTACACGCTTCTATTACGTTAATAGATTACATTTAGACATGATTATTATTTTCTTCTATATACAAGTTATTCTTAATAGTTATATTCTTATTTTTTTCAATATAACAAGTTGTGTTCGAGGTCACTAAAAATAAAATAACCGATTTTCGCTTATGAACTAAATGAACGGTTATTAGGTTTAAACGGAAGGGAAAAATAACCGATTAGTAACCGGTTATTGGAACAAAATTACCGGTTATCCGAAAAATCGGTTATTTTTGCGCATCCCTACTGAAGAACATAATGCATGATATGTTGTTATGGCCTAGCTAAAA
Organism: Sitophilus oryzae; assembly: GCF_002938485.1. Taxonomy (NCBI): domain Eukaryota; kingdom Metazoa; phylum Arthropoda; class Insecta; order Coleoptera; family Curculionidae; genus Sitophilus; species Sitophilus oryzae. Next base: position 1,731,122 of record NW_022146390.1, on the reverse strand, counting down.
TTTTGCTGAAAAACGCCCAATTGAAGCCCTGTAAGTGTATAGGATTATAGATTAAACGTAACATTAATTGTTGCTATTTCAGGCACAGAATGGGCACTATAGTCAGTTACATTAGTCCTGCCAATACTGGACGTACAGATGATCCTGATCCTGCCACAGGACTCACATCCAGAGATAAATATTTGGTACGAACATCATGGGCTAGGATTATGAAAAATTCTACGGATAGCGGTGTTGCACTACTTACATTGTAAGTAAATTGTAAAAGTGTCTTTTAAATTTATTGTTCCTTTAAACCTCCGTTTTTGTAATCTTATATCTCTCCCCTATTATATAAATTAAATATAATTAGTATTGAGTTCTTTTTAATATAACTATTTTTATATATAAACCTGCTATGTTGTATTGCCACAGCCATTTCAAATAGAAAACCTATTTAATATTATAATATTATAAATGAATATAAAGTATTTACCCAACTTTATGTTTAATTAAGCCTATTTTTTAAACATTCAAATTTGGATGTTTTCTTTGAAAAACAATAAGGCAACACAAAATTCGTAAAAACTTATAAAATTTTAATTATCCCATTTTTAATCTTTACATCTAAAATTCTCCTGTCACAATTTTAGTTACTGTACCGGGTGCGTCTCAAAAGTGGCTCATCCCTATAACTTTTTTATTTCTTTAATTGAAAAAACGAGATTTGGTATGTTAGTATATGACATAAATTAGAATTGATTGACGTATTCAATTGTTTTCGATCACTTCAGGTTTCACCGGAAATGACTCCAACTTTTGGTTTTTAAATGACACCTCCGGTATTTTTTTACTTTATTCGATAGAAAATGCCACTCTGAATAGAATGACATAATATATCATATGTCAACTTTTGACATTTTCGCATATGGTTTATTGGAAATTATAACTTGCGGTTCGTAACGAAAATTTCACTCGAAATATACCAAATGTGTGGTATCAAACTATTCGTAAAAAAATGCTTTTTCCAAATAAGCTAATGAGCCACCCTCGTTCCATTTGAAAAAACTGAGATATGATTAAAAATATGATTTGAACATTTTCTAATTGGCCAGGCCAAGACACTAAAACATTAGACGATAAAATCTATTTTTCCAAGGCTCCTTGATGAAGAATTAGTGTCTTGAACATGGCACTCTAGATTAAATTTTAAAATACAATTTTTTATTAAGCGAGAATGTCAAAAGTTGACATATGATATGTCATTCCATTCAGAATGTAATTTTCTATCGAATAAAGTAAAAAAATACCGAGGGTCCCATTTAAAGATCAAAAATTGTAGTCATTTCCGGTGAAACAGGAAGTGACCAAAAACAATTGAATACACTAATCAATCCGAATTTATTTCATATACTGACATACCAAATCTCGTTTTTTTATTTGAAAAAATAAAAAAGTTATAGGGGGTGAGCCACTTTTGAGAGGCACCCGGTATATACTCCCCCGAAACGGCTTGACCGATTTTGATGAAATTTTATATGTATATTCAGTAAGTCTGAGAATAGCTTGTTATCTATTTTTATACCCCTAAGCGATAAGGGTGGTCCACCCGAATTTTTTTATTTTTTGAAGCAAACTTTTTATTTTTTATGATGTGGCATTAAAAAATGCATACAACTCTAAATTTTCACCCTTCTACCATCTTCCCCTATTTTTTAACAGTGATATTATCAATTCAATAATTTTCAACCCCGGTCAATAACTGATCAATTATCACTTGATCAGGCGTAATCATAAAAATAATTTATATGGCAAAACAACGTTTGCCGGGTCAGCTAGTACATACTTACATAAAATTTTCCAAGAAATTAGTCAAAAATATTTGGTTACATATGAAAATTTTAAATAAAACAGTTTTAACGTAATTTTTTTCGCAGTAAAGTATGATTTAGAAAAAAATATATACCGGGTGCGTCTCGAAGGTGCTCATCCCCATTAACTTGTCTATTTTTTTTAGATAAAAAAACGTGATTTGGTATGTTAGTATATTACATAAATTAAGATTGATTGACGTATTCAGTTGAAGGGGTGGCTGCAATAACCAGGCAGCTCCATTTTAATGAATTTGTGGAAAATCGAAAAAGAGCTGCTCGGTTCTTGCTGCAAACCCATAGCAAGGCAGCTCCAATTGACGTCGCCATTTATGTACTGTTATATTGAAAGAACTGATTGTTGCAGGAAACGATCGGCCAATTTTTTTTAAAGGATAATTCATTAAAAATTTCATTTTCGTAAAAAAGTGGGGCTGCCTGGTTATTGCAGCCAGCCCTTCAATTGTTTTTGGTCACTTGGAAATGACTACAACAATTCAATCTAGAGTGTCATGGCTGTGTTAAAAATACTAATTTTTAATCAAGGAGCCTTAGAAAGATAGATTTAATCGTCTAATGTTTTAGTGTCTTGTTCTGGCCAGTTAAAAGAAGCCCAAATCGTATTTTTAATAATATCTCAAATTTTTAGAAATGGAACGAGGGTGGCATTCATTAGCATATTTGGAAAAATCATTTTTTTATTAATAATTTGAACCGCATGTTACAATTTCAAATAAACCATATGAGAAAATGTCAAAAGTTGACATATGGATATGTCATTCTATTCAGAGTGTCATTTTCTATCGAATAAAGTAAAAAAAAATACCTAGAGTGCCATTTAAAAGGCAAAGGTTGTAGTCATTTCCGGTGAAACAGGAAGTGACCTAAAACAATTGAATAAGTCAATCAATCCTAATTTATGTCATATACTAACATAAAAAAGTTATAGGGGTGATACACTTTTGAGACGTACCCGGTATTTATGTATTAGGTAATTGACTTTTATTGAGTAATTTTTTGTTTATAAAAATTCACCAACAGCTGCATCCATAAATAATATTTATGGTTTCGCCATAAAAATATAATTATCATATCAATTGACCTTTCCGACTCTAGTCCATTTTTTCTTAAGAAATATTTTTATTCACTTAAAAAAACTATCTTTGAAAGCAATTTTTCTTAGGTTTCTTGGTAACTCATAATAGGTGGATTTATATTATACAAAAGATAATTTTCGGCTATGGTATATAAATATTTTTTTTTCTATATTCAACGTAATATAGTCGTAGGAATTAATTTTTGAAAATCTACAGTTTTAAAAGCTCATTTTGGATACTTTTGAAGATCTGTTTAAGTTGATTTTATTTGAATACATCATGTGCTTGATTGTACCATATTTCAGCATTTTTCAATGACTCTGTGATCTAAAACATTCATCATAATACATTTAAAGTATGCAATATTTATTTTTCTTTTAATTTTAGATTCTTAAAGAACCATCCAGAATACTTAGATCTATTCCCCTTCAAAAATGTCCCATTAGATCAACTAAGTACTAATAAGAGGTTTAGAGCCCACTGCAGTAGTGTTATTTATGCTCTTGCATCGATTGTGGACGCACTAAATGACAATGAATTACTTATTCAGCTATTATTGAAGACAGGAAGTTCACACATCTCGAGGAACGTCAAAGCAAAAGGATTTAAAGTAAGATATATTCATATAAAAAAACTCAAAATTTAAGTGAGGATGCAGTCAATAATCACTACACAGGCTAATGAAACTACTTTTTTTTCAAATTTGTCAAGCTTTCGAGAATTTTATTCCTATCATCAGGACAGTTTGACTGAGTCAATTAGCAAAAACAACATCCTCTGCACAAAAAGGCCTTAAAACTAGCATCATATGACATTGGAATACAAGGAAATTTCCTTTATAAAATATTAAAATACATATCCAACGATATTACTTTTATAAAACAATTTTTTTTTAAATTTACTAAGACTAATTTCTACATTGTTATTTCGAGCTCGATGGATATGTATTTTAATATTTTATAAAGGAAATTTCCTTGTATTCCAATGTCATATGATGCTAGTTTTAAGGCCTTTTTGTTCAGAGGATGTTGTTTTTGCTAATTGACTCAGTCAAACTGTCCTGATGATGGGAATAAAATTCTCGAAAGCTTGACAAATTTGAAAAAAGTAGTTTTATTAGCCTGTGTGATGATTACTGACTGCATCCTCATTTAAATTTTGAGTTTTTTGAACTTAGTCACGACTAAACCTGCTATTTTTTCATATAAAAATAATGATGATAAAGATAGTAGACATAGAAAAATTGATGATAAAACAGTTTCTGTTGAACTTTTGACACAAAAACATTTCAAATTTATGATTTCAGTCTAATAACTAGGTATTTAGTCAACTTGTTTAATTTATGTCAATGATGACAGGTTTTGATAATTTCGATTCCAAATATCTCGAGAACCATTACTAGTAGCCATTTTTACCAAGAAACCTTTTTTAGGTAAAAAGCGTCGTAAATGTATATTTTTTTACTCGGTAGTTTTATACAGGTACGGACGAAAAGTTGTTACTCTTCAAACCAGTTAAAAGATATGTAGGTGGCGCCCTCTACAAGTAGGAGTCATATTGACATCAAAATCAAATTTCTCATATCAAAAAACTCCCAGAAACAAATTTTCATGAAAATATTGACGTTACTTCATAAATTATTTGGAAAAAATCGAAATAAAAATGAAACTTCTACACCCTGTATTTCCGAAATTAAGCATTTTAGGAACTTTTTTACTTATTTTTATCTGCAGAATATGCTGCCGAAGTTTCCAGAACACAGTTTGGTAAAACGTTCAATTTTGTCCCAAAAGAGAATATTTAATTTGTGAACGATCGGCAGTCAAGTCCACAAGCCAAGTCCGCAGGCCACAAAGGTCTTACAAAAGTAGATAAAATATATCTACTGTCTCATATTGAAATACGTTGCAAATTAGTATACTATATTTATTAAAGAAGTATTTTTTTCATGCCGATGCCAATGAATGTCTAAAATTAGTTATCTTAATATTTAGTTGGGCATATGATGTTTTGAAAGTCACATGCCCATAATATTTTGAATATTAAGTGGATATCACTTTCGCAACGAATAATAAATAACCAGATTACGACTTCTGGTTTTTGTTATTTCAAGTGACAGATGATAATTCAACGCATTTTTCTGTAAATTAATCGTTTAAATTTCACAAGCGTTAATTTTTTTAATAGTACGACCAAATATAAAAATGCTATTAAAAATTTAGTAGTTGTAAGTCGTAGCAATTTTCTAGAAATATTGCAACAAACAATAATATAGGAAATTATTACAAATTACTGAGTTGATAGACTATGGAGACGGATTTCTTATTTGTTATGTACCGGGTGGCCAACTAAGAATGGACGCCGGCTGTATCTCAGAAACTACATATCGTATAACTTTGGGAAAAAAATTCTAATAAGTAAATCGACCAAGAGAAATCGCTGGAAATTATTTTCAAGTTTGAAAAATATCCGCTAGGGGGCGTTTCTATGATAGCCAATTAGAAAACAGGGTTTTTCTCAAAAATATGCAGGTGAACAGGTATTTTAAATATTACTATTGTAATCATCGAGAAATTTGTATTTTTTTTGATATAAAGTATTTTGCTCTATCTCATAAAGTAAAGTGGTGGCGGAAGGTTAAACTACTACTTGACTTTATTAAAATAAGGATAACTCTGGTTTGGGTTAGCCAATTTAAACAAACTAGGGCCCGTTTAAAAGAGCATTTCTTGCTTAATGATCTTCAGTATAAATTTTGTTTCCATTTTTTTTTCGTGGTAGCTAGAGGACGCTGTTTGACATCATAACAGATATTGCGCTTTTGCATAAAAACTTTAAATAGGAGGCTATATTTTTCTCTGCACAGTTAAATAGAGCACAAAATTACCAAAATATTAGCACAAACCGCAACTTTATATCTTCTCTCTAACGGGAGATATTAAGAAAATAATTCATATTAGGCTGTCGCCTAGGATTATAAGGTCTAAAAATTATAGTAGTAATCCAGGAAACAAAAAGAGGTAAATTGGTTACGTCAAAATATCAAAACATATATTTTAATTTCATTTTAATACCATTTAATTGTTATTTATCCATATTCGTCCTTGATTCGACCCCATAAATGAAAAAGTTATAGGAGAGAATTTTTAGAATTTAGAATGAGTGGGAGGGGGGTTAATCACTTCGACCTTACAGATCCATTGTGTCCCCCTTTCTTGAATCATAACTCATCATACAGTCCCAGGGCTTTGACAAAAGCCAGTATCTGGGACGGTTTTATAGAAGGTAGTTCTCCATCTCCAATATCAGTCGTACCAAAATTCATGGCACGAATGGTTGTCGTCTCGGCGCACTCAGTGATGAGGTGTACTGGTGTTTCCCCATCTTCCCCACAGAATCTGCATTCGCCGTTTCTTCTTAGTTTCAATCTACTGAGCTGTTCATTGAGGAGACAGTGTCCTGTTAAAAACGCCGTGACAATCCGAAGATTGTTCTTACTTAAACCCAGGAAGATCTGTGATTTTTCTTGATCATAAGCCCTCAGAAACTTATTCGAGTGTCTTAGACCGTTGCAAGATTTCCATTCCAGGTTGCGGATGGAATCTTCTAAGTTCTTGAGTTCTGCCTTGAGTTGGTTACCACTTGGAAAGCAGAACGGTTCTGGTCTAGTTAGTGGAATGTTCGCTCCTTTCCTAGCTAGATTATTTGCTTTTTTATTGCCTTCTATCCCTTGGTGAGCAGGCACCCAGAGTAGGAGGACTTTGTTTTCTTTGCCTAATTTATTCAGCTTCTCTATGCATTCTTTGACCAATTTCGAATTGATTGATACTGAGTTGATCGCTTTTAACGCTGCTTGACTATCAGATAAGATGGCTATTTCTTGTTTCCGATAGTTCCTATCTAAGATAAGTTGTACGCATCTCTCGATAGCGTAGATTTCTGCCTGTAGGATACTAGGGTAAGTGCCCATTGGTTCGGAGTAATTAGCTCTCGGCGCAAACACTCCGATCCCTGTTCCCGTATTGGTTTTGGAAGCATCAGTATACCAAGTTATGGTATGGTCTTTTAACTGCTGGGCAAGCGTTTCGCTCTTCCAATCCTTCTTATTGCTCAATACTACATTGACATGTTTGTCAAAGTTGTACGTTCTGGCATATCGTCCACTGGGAGTTGCATGAGTTGTATTTCCTTTTTGAGGGTGTTCCAAGCCCCTGATCTGACAATTCTCCCAGTACTAATTCCGTTAGTGACCATTCTAATCATTGTCGCATTGGCATATCTACCAATGACAATGTGCAGTGGTGTTAGATCTAGAATGACCTCCATTGCTGCTATTGGACAGGTTCTCATGGCTCCTGTGATGCAAACACATGCTAGTCTCTGGACTTTCATAGGTTTAGCCTTGCCGTCCGTTGCTCTAGTTTTGTGTACCAGGCAACTGCTCCATAAGTAATCATGGGTCTTACTATCATGGTATACATCCAGCGCAAAATGTTAGGGGAGCAGCCCCATCTATTTCCGGCCAGTCTTCTGCATATCATGAGAGCCTTTATGGCTTTGCTGGTAGTGTTCTTAATATGCCTGTTCCACAGGAGTTGATATTGTCCAGGGTTATTCCCAAAGTTATACGATAAGTAGTTTCTGAGATACAGCCGGCGTCCATTCTTAGTTGGTCACCCGGTATATGAACGGAAATTTACATAACACTGTTTGTTAAAAAAATAAGGATGTGATAATTATATAGTTCATATAAAATAAACTTTTAGTCACGTGATTTAATTTCACCTGTATAGCGTTGCCCACTTTTACATATTTTCTTTTAATCAAAATATTTTAGGAAAAAAAATAAATTAATTATAAATATATAAACACTTATTATTTACATCACCAAAACTCACCTTTTTAACAGCACTTAAGAGACACATCTACTACCTCTTTCCCGTTCAAAATATTTTGATAAAGTTGCGATGAGTTTTTTACGGTTATTAAGCTATCTTGTATACTTCGAACTAAAAGAGGTTCTAAAAAGAACAATGTTTGACTGCAAGGTCTCCTAGTAAAAAATTTTAAGCTTAAAATATCGCAACACAATTTAGTTAAACGAAAAACTCGTAATACAAAACTAAAGTGTCAAAACGAATGACAATATCAGGAAATAAATAAATGTGACAAATTGACATCAAAGCTACCACCTGTATCTCCAGCGACTCAAAAGTCAGTGACCCAAAATAATAACACCAAAGGTGCTATTATTTTGAGTCACTGACTATACCTAATCAGAAAAATACCAAGAAAACCAGTCTTATATTTTATTATCTAAAGCACCTATTACTTCTACAATTCTAGCTTATGAGTATACTTATGGTGTATTAAAAATAGACATAGGTAATCATTCTTTGTTCTAAAAATTCTTTTCTATTTTAAGGATCTGCAAGATGCGACAGTGGAGCTGTTCTCTGCTGTCATGAAGCCAGATGAACTGGAAGCATGGAAAAAGACTTTAGAAGTAGCTTTTGGTGTGATACTGAAAGGATTAGTTGAAGGCGAAAAGCTTTAAAACTCATCTGACTATGTTGCGCATATATATAATGACTCTAAGTATATGTAACGATAATCGTACTTATTTATATATCATATTTTTATAAAAAAGATGCATCTATTAACTACGGGTATACTAAAATACTCTTTTAGAAGTAAAATAGTACAAATTGCGTTAGAAGACTATTTTAAACATTAGACAAAATACTTTTTTGACTAAAGTATGAGTATGGCAAAACATTACAATTTTATATTGTGAAAAATAAATCTCATTAATTTTTAATAGTAATAGCTAAACTAAACCAAAGATTATTTTAACAATCTGTTTCGTCGTCTATATCGTGATTTTAACTGTATATATTTTAAATTTATAGTGTGTTTTGTATTTTTTTCACTAAACCTTTTAAAACTAAATCAGTCACATTTATACTTATATGAAAATATATTTTAATATATAAATATTTCTTCAGACATAAGATCATAAGTGTAAATAAATGTTTAAATAAAAAATGTGAGTAATGTTCTAAAGCATTTTATTGTGTTTTTTTATAGACTTACTAGTAAATTAATTTGAAAAATTAATTCAAAATGTGTTAATGTTTTGATTTTTTGATTGAACTATTAATACCAGGCATACCGTAACATCGTTTTTATTTGATCCAGCTATATTTTATGTAGGAAACTCTTTGGTACTACTTTTTGTATTTACCAAGTACCATTCTAATAAATTGAACACCCACATGTATCTGCATCATAAGCAGGTTATTGTTGGTTGTTTGAAACAGTATGACTATTTAGTCATACTGTTCTTAACTTTAGTTACTTAACTATAATGGTTATGAGGATGGAATTACTCATAGAAAAGAAGAAATTAACATTGATAGATATTTGGTAAAATGATATAATATGTGTAGGTACCTAAAACACATAATGGGAATTGTGGCAAGTAATTTTTGGGACACTGGTAGGACTGATGACGCAGACCCAGTTACTGGTTTGACATCTAGGGATGTATATTTGATTACCAAGACATGGAAAACGTTAAGCGATGGAGATGCAACTGTCAAAACTGGAATGGAGATGTTTTTAAAGTAAGCATTTAAATTAAAATAACAAGTAAATAAAGATGACAATTTAAAATTAGCAATCGCGAATATTTCTTAGACAAATAATCAAAGAACACTGTCAGGAAGATTTCAAATATGTTTTGGGACACTTTTGGACCCTTTTGGATTTTTTTAATCGAACTTATTTCTTATGTGTCACACTATTAAGCTCGTAGCTTTCTCTTTACAGTCATTTAGTATAATCATAAATAGAACGATTAGTTTTTGAGATATCGTTGTTTAAAAGTGAGCAACATTTTAAGAAAACTTAGAAAAGCTAGTGATTTTGACTTATCAAAAAATTGTGTCAAAGGTCTCCAATACACCGATTTGATTTTGAGATCATTCCGATAATATTTTATATCTAAGATATAATCTCTATTGCTACTATTTACATTGTCACCCTGTATACATTTAGACGACTGGTAATGATTTCACTAGGCGGAAAAAATAGAATGCTGTTATAGAGTGGCCGCAACTAAAGTTGAGGCCAGACGCGACCTCAATGTTTTACTGATGAACTAAAAGTTTAAAGATGGAAATTACTATTCATCTTTGCTATTCATTTTTAAATACCAGAACTCTAGAACGTCATTCTAATATAATGATTTAGAATCTAGAATAATCTAGAAGTATGTTTTACTATAATGTTTTAGAAGAATGTTCATCCAAAAAGTAAAATATATAAATGACAATAATTATTTATATACAGTTGTTTTAATGTAGTGTATCTTTGGATATACGATTATCAAAGGGTATTCTAGATTAGTTTTAAAACATAACGAATAAAGTGTGGCTTTAGGTTTAGCATATAATAAGGTTTTTGTTTGTTCGCTTGTTGAGATGTATACTATAAATAAGGTTTTTTTGCAGTATTCCAATATTTGCCTTTTGAAGGGTTAGTAAATTCAATTTTTAATTTTATTTGTAGATTGTTCGAGAAAAATCCACAATACCAACAATTATTCCCATTCCGAGACACTCCAAAAGAAGAATTGACAAGCAACAATAGGTTCAGAGCCCATTGCATTAGCGTGATATATGCATTTACATCGATTATTGCAAATATCACCAACGTTTTATTGTTAAATGAGTTGTTAAAGAAGCAGGGAGCAGCTCACGTACCTAGAGGAGTTCCTGTACACGCATACTCAGTAAGTATCCCAACTAGCATTTATAGTTGCAGATACGTAACTGCTACTATCAAAGCCATTACAAAGTGGGCGGTGACCATCGGCGGCTACGTCATATATTCGTAGCTGCTAAGTAACTGCGACCAAAATGGGGAAATATTTTTAGCCGGGTAGTGTCTTGGGTAGTTTTTGCCACTAAAAGAGTTACTATAATGTGTTACTATAAAGTAGCCTACTGGTGAATTGCAACTTATCTGTTACGAAGCTGCCTAGTCGCGGGTTCGTGGCAGCCAAGTGTTATCCACAGACATGTGGAACTTTCGTAAAACTGTTAAACTTTATTCGCAGCGACCTCTTCTTGCAATTTCACATTTCATAAAAATAAATGTAAAAATGATTTTAACGCCTTTTTTAGGTAAATTCCAGAACGCAATCGTCTTTACTGAATAAAATAGTGGGTTTATATGACAACATTTTCGAGCGCCTTTCAAAATATTTCAAATTATTATATTATTTGCAATAAAAACTCATGTAGTAATTAAAAAATAATAATAATTTGCTTGAAACTGGGGTCAAACTTTAAAATATTAGTCCACCGTCCGAAATAACAAAATAACTAAGAAAAAAAGCTTTAATCTAGGTATATTTAGCTTGAATACGCATAATGTTTGAGCCATTTGGATGTTCGTCGAAAAAGTCATGAAAAAATAGGTCCGTTTAATCCGAAAAATACTTTATAGTTCCATATGTTTCCACAAAGTACCGGGATCAATAATATATTAGGCCAGCCCTACTCGATAAAGTGACAATTGTAGCTACCTACCCAAAGGCGACTTTATAGAAACAATAACTTTTTTGGGACTACATGGTCAAAGATTCTTTGACACTTAATTGGAGCGTTATGCTACACCGATTGCCGCGGTGGCGACTATACATTTCATTGGTGCCACTATAACGTTCCATCTTGTCCTTTGCAGTTCCCATTTGGCGACGCGACGACGCGAATATGCCAATTCAATACAGAATAAGACGGTATTAAATTTTTATTAATCTTTTTACTCACCTTAGGCATTTTACAAAATATTAATAAAGCTTATAAGCAAGTAAAAGAAAACACTAAAACAGAACAGCACACGATGCAATCTGAAGCAATTACATTTATTAGGGTAGGTATATTAAGTTATGGTCACTATAAAGTAGCCGTTTTTGATCCCCGTGACTTTTTAGTGGTAATGTATGAGCGACGGCTACTTTATAGTGACCTAGGAAGGTAGCAGTAACCATTTTGCTACTTTCAATGCTACTATAAATTAGAAGTAACTAGGCGTCGTGGCCGCGACTACCCCGTAACTTAAATTGTTACTATAAAGTAACAATACTTAATGAAGGCATTATGGTAGCACTTGTTAGTAACCCTACTTTGAAAAGTTACTATAAAGTTTTTGTTTTTTTATGGTGTCATATTCGAAGATTCGGGTAGTTCCAGCCACTTCTGGGAACTATACTTTAGGGGCAGTGACTTTTTAAAAAGGACTGGGAACTATATTTTTGCTAGTTGGGATTTCTCAATAAAAAAAAAATTTCTTAAAAAAAATGGCTGAAGCCTTTGTTTTTAATATCAGAAAATTCCACAAATCTACTATAATACACCATAACAATACACTTTAAAATCTGGGCAACTTTTTATTAACCACCTTTGTATTTATCAGCAGGTGGTTGAAAATAAATTATAAGCGTTATTTAAGAATTTGTTTTTAATCATACATGTCTAGTAAAAGTGTTTAAGTTATAATGATTTAATGGACTGTGGTTAGATTTGTGCAAAGTTAGCTTCCAAAAACTCTCTTGCCTCTGATGGATTTAGAGTAGATTATTTTTTGAGGTGGTTTTTGAACTATTTCACTGTGACCTATAAAGATCTATTTTGGTGGTTCTATGATCTCTAAGATATTTTTTCTAGTCATATCCTTTTCAAAAAGTTCAATAACTTGTAGACTGAACTTACATATAGTTGTTTGTTAAATGCAATTTATAATTGCCTGGTACAAAAAAATGCACATTTGTGCAGCTATCGCACTTACACAGAATGTGTTCAGTAATTTATTATTTTGATTGACAAAACCTGCACTGATTTGTCTGTCAGTTCCATCAGATTTAAATGCCTGTTAAGGTTGCAATGCCCTGTTAGTAGAACCACTAGAATTTTGACAGTTGTTTTCCTATCTTTACTTATCAGGTCTGCTGTAAATTTTGGGCTAGTGTTCTACTATGGACTCTTTTGCTTGTCTTTGCCCTGGTAAATCCATTAGTCATTAGGTTATCCATTATATTATATTTACAATATATTATGTTATTATGTTACAGGAATTGAAAGATGTTCTAATGGAATTATTTTCGAAACAGATGAACAAAGAAGAGCTGACATCTTGGGATAAATTTTTAAAATTTGGATTTACTACTATAGCCGAAGAAGCTAAATCAACTGACACAAGCAAAGGTTGACAATACGTTCAGAAAACTAACAAAATATTATAATCTATTTGATATTAGAAAATAGGGGCTGATAGAAAAAGAAAATTTCCTTAAAATATTTTTATATTATATTTGAAATCATCAAACGATGTTATAAGTACATTGACTGGCGTTAGCTATTACTAAATTTTAAAGATAATAATTGTAGAAAAATAAGTTCTTAAAATAAATTAGTACAACTAATAAAATCTACAACTAGTTTAAAAAAACTCACAGCATCAATGATTTTTCTTAAAGTAATTCAATCTTAAATTAATAAAATTTTTGGTCAGGGTAGGATGATATTTACACTAGCGATTCTACGGTTTATTATGTACAAAAATAAATACTATTCCTATAATAAATTATGAAAAACAAAATTATATACTTATATAAAAGAAAGACGTAACAAAATTATGCCGAGAAACTTTTAAAACAATACTTTTTCTGTGTTAAAAATAAATAAATTAGATTTTCTTCATGTGCGTCAAATAAAGAATAAATGTATATGGGATATTATGATTTTGAAAACTTTCTTGTGTATATTACTTGTAAAACAATATAAAAACTATTTATAATTAAAATTTGGTTTTCTTTTTCTGTCAACTACTTTATCATCGGTGTATTTAACAACTTTTTTTACAAAGTAGTTATAAAGAAAGCATTCTATGTAAGTTTTCGTCTTATCATGATACTAAATATGATACTGAAAACTAAGTTCGAAAATTGCAACACCTTGCTCATTGATGCAGAACTTGTATAAGCCCTTTTGGATTTGTAGCTGCACTGGATGTTCTCTTTGTTCTGATACTTTTCAAAACGAGGTAAATTCTCAATGGTTTCTTTCTGAAAAGGAACATACTTATTTAGTTATTTGACTCAAACCAAAAAAATTTTGATTTTCTAATTTGTTAAAATTGTTATGTTTTTTTATTTATTATGATGATATTGTCCATTAATTTTTTAGACAACTTTATGACAGGAGATACTAAGAGATAGTATAAAGGATCAACATAAAAAATAAATAAATTAAAAAAAAAAGCTTAAAATTGTTTAGGAGTCATTTTTGTAACCAATATTTTTTTTTATGATATCAGCAATAAGGACAAGCTATACAGACCGGACCACCGTAGTAGTAACATAGGGAGAACCGGACGAATTAGCGTAGACCCGTCCGCCGGATAAAAAACAGGCGAAAAAATGCGATAAAATAAAAATAGTGATAAGAATTATATGTGATAAGTATGTTTCAGAATTTGTATTTATTCGTGTTTTAATAGCCAAAACGAATACATAGATTCTCGCGACAGTTCTCGTGTAAAATTAATTTTTTAAGTAAAATAATGGATGTTTACGAAGTTCGTGTGAAAACTCAAATTGTAAAATGGTATTTCCAAAATAGGTCTTACCGGGATATACAAACAATTTTTCCACAAATTTTTGTAGACAGGCTAATTCCATCTTTACCTACTGTATCAAGAGTTATTAATAATTTTGAAACACATGGGTGCGTGTTCCCACAAAAAAACAAAAAGCCTGATGTGTTGATTAATGAAGAACAGGAGTTAAAGCAAGTGTTCATTTGTGCTACAGCGGATCAAAATCCCACGTTTTCAAGTAATTAAATTGCTGAGGTGGTTGTCCTGCCCACAATGCCCGTATTGTTCACGAATATTTGAACAATACTTCTCCCAACTGTTTAATTAGTGGATATGGAACTATTTTGTGGCCCGCTAGATCACCAAATCTTTCTCCCAATGAGTTATTTTTGTGGGGTTATGTAGGGTTATGTAAAATCCAAAGTGTATTGTCATATTAGGGCTAATAATCTGGATGAGCTTCAAGTAAAAATACGAGAGGCTTTCCAAACTATTAGCCCTAATATGTTAGCCAATGTTAGACGGGGATTTTACGACCGCCTAGGCTTCTGTCTAGCACAAGAAGATGGTCTTTTTGAACACTTGTTATAACTTTTTTTATTTAGAGTAATATTTTAGTTTTTTTTTGGGTTTAGAGAATTTATTTATTTTTAGTTTTGGCTTGTAAACACACTCAAATAATAAATATTTAAGTATTTTCATTTTAAATGTTACCTTAAGTGAAGGTAAACACTTAAAATGAAAATAATAAATACTCGGCACCCCTCGAGTCGTATTCCTAGTCTGTCACGACCGACCCGTCCAAGTACAACTGCAACTCCCTACTGCCTGACCAGCCGACTAACCGGCAGTGACTCTCGAGAACGAACGCAAAACGGGTAAACGTAAATTCGTCCGGCAACTTGCTATGTTACTAGTAGCCTGGTCTTCTCTGTATATAATTACTAATATTATAAAATTATAACTTACAATAGCTAAAGAATCATCCCTCTTTCTGCAAAACGTCATATGGAGACCGTTGTAGAAGTATTCCTCCATTTTCTTGGTAAGTATTGTTTCGTTGTACGGAATATTTTGCAGGTGTGACATGAATGTCTTGTTTCGGAACTCAGATGGCTCTAAAAAGGAAAAACTCAGGGTAAATTTAAAACCATCAGCAGCACGGTAGTTTATATGAATAGTTTGAAAAATATGATAATTGCATGAGCTGCTCCTTGTAAAATATAAAAAAATATTGTAGAATTTGTGTAATATATTAGCAAAAATACAGTTTCACAGATAATCGTATTAGGAATTATATTTTAACAGTCACTCTCTAGCAGATTTCTAGCAGATCCCTTCCTAACAAACATCTTCTAGACAACTCTCCTAACAAAAAAACGAACAGGAATTTAAAGAATCTTTTTTTATACGTAGCTTTGATAATCTGTAATAAACATTTTTTTTTGTTAAAACGGATATGGTAAACAATGTTTATCGTTCAGAGCCAATATTATTACAAATTCTTGCACATTTCGATTTGTGGTCTTTTGGGTTTCAGAAGAAATTTGACCATTGTTTTGACCTTAAATGCCTAGAAACATTATTTCACAGTTTAATAGAACTAGAGAATAGTAACACTGTCTCAACAGCGCTACCGGCAAGTTGCAATAGCTGAAATTGTAGGATTAACCAAAGCGATTTTTCGCGAATATTAAAAAAAATCAGGGAGACAAATGAGGCCACAGACCGGCCTGGAAGAGGTAGAAAGAGTTACTACTGGTGTGCAAGACCGTCAAATATCCCTAATTGCACGACACAATCCCCTGTACTATTAAAAATGAGTTAGCTCGCCTTGAAGGAGTAAATGTTTCAAGAAAGACCATAGCAAAAGGACTCCATGACGGAGGATTACATTTAAGGAGGCCTTTACGTGTTCCGAATCTTAATTTATAGCACAAAATTACGCGACTACAATGGGCTGAGGAGATGAGAGCAAATAGACTTAATTGGAATTTCGTCATGTTTAGTGATGAAACAAGAATAGGCCTGTCAGACTCGCGACGAGCTTTGCTCTGGAGAGTATCTGGAAGACGAGCACGCTTGAATGCAGCTCAACCCCGTGTCCCGTTTCAAGGGGGAAGCATTATGGTATGGGCAGGTATAATGTACAGAGCTCGAACTCCTCTTGTTTGCCCTCTGTGGGCCGTTTCTTAGAGACGTTTTAGAGCCTATTGTGCGTCCATTTCGAGAAGCAGTGGGGGATGAATTTGTTTACATGGACGATAATGCTCCTCCCCATAGCACTTTATTCTGAAAACGAACGAATTTTGCGAGGGAGAGGGTTTAAGGGAAAACTGTGGTGGCCACCGATGTCTCTAGATATGAATGTGATCGAGCATGCTTGGGACATGCTAAAACGCCATATTGCCAAAAGGAATAAAAGGAATAAATAAATAAATAAATGCCTTTATTGTCAAAAAATTTTTCAATTTGTAGACAAAGGTAAACTAACAAAGTAAAAAAACAAGGTAAACAAACAAACAAACAAAAGATAATACAAAACATTATACAAATAACATTGTCAGTCTTATTGTTAACATAAACATTTATAAATGTTTATAATGTCAAAGAACAAAAAATAAAAATAATATTCAAAAATATTTAGCTAGTTTATAGTAAAATATCAATGACCTCTAAATAAATTCATTTCGATGTCATTAGTAAATATAGCAATAGCAAACGTTAGACCAGTGTTTACAAGATCAAATTTGATTTTCAAAATATAATTCATTTACGGCGTAGAAAGCCTTGTCTAGTAAATAAGAGTGCAATGCTTTGCGAAATGAAAAAAATGATGTTATGGATTTGATTTCAAATGGCAGGTGATGTGCATTTTTTTCGAGTTGTATAATATTGAACTTTTAACTAACTCTGAGCGTGGGGTAGGTAGATAAAGATCTTGCTCCGCATTCCTGAGTGGATAAGTGTGAGATGGCCTTTCTTGAGAAGCTGATACATGTTTACATATTAGGCAAACGGATTCAAATATAAATAAGGAAGGAAGAGTCAATATTTTTAATTTTTTAAATTAAATGATCCCCCCCCCCGTACCTTAAATGAATTGAAAATTGCTGCGCGCGAAACATGGGAAGCCATTTCCTCAACATCTTCTGGACAACTTAATTGAGAGCATGCCACGTCGTCTCACAGCTTGCATTGAGGTTTGAGGAGGCAATACAGACTATTATTTGTGAGAAATAATTAAAATTGTTTTCAATATTTTCTGTTTAAAATAAAATTTGTGTTTGTTGATTTTCACTCATTATGAAATAAAATTATAATAACAGCCTAGTTGCACTTAGATTTTTAATTTTATATTAGTTAGTCGTATAGTAAGCCAATATGTGCAAAAATATAAAAAGAATCATATTAGGTCCAAAATAAATTAAAAATATCGTTATATGCAATAATTTTGACCATGTGTGTAAGTATGTATGTACATATATGTTACACTCTGTATATTTTAGAATTACTTTTTTTTTCTTAGTAATCATAAATAACATTATTACTTGGTAAAACACTCCATTAATCTAAGCTCGTCTGTCAATCATCTTCAAGACAATCCCGTAACAATACGCCGAAAACAAAACTTTTTTGCCCGCACTTAATATTCTCTTACCTTTTATAATTAGTTTCTCGAACACACTCTGGTCGGATGTTTCGCCCTCGATACTGTACTCTTTGGCGTTCTTTAAGGCCATTATCGCCCTCAAATTGGCTTCGGGTGACATCTCATCCCCCGGCCGACTCTCGAACGGTTTTTGCGTTATCGTCGCCGGCGAATATTCGGTTTCCATTCTGAAACCGATTTTAACAGGCTAGATTCGAGTTTTTAATTAACAGATCGGGCGAGAATAATACAGAAAAAAGAAAACGAAAAACGATTAAGAAAATATAAACGTTTTTTTGGAAGGTTTATTTTGTTTATTTGAAGTCTGTAAACTTTACAAAAACAAGTAAGAAAACAATTTTAAATGAATGATTTAATCTGGAAAATATGTATAAACGTGTTCCGAAAACAAGTAAAATTAAGATATTTAATATATCTGTGATTACAGAAAATAAACTTTTTCCTTGAAAATTGTAATTTGTGAGAGAAATTGAAAAATGAATATCTTTTCTCTGTTTAATATCTGTTTTTATTTGTCCAAGAGAATAGGCCTTCAAAATACAAACAATCAAACTTATATGGAATCACTCTTTATTTCTGACTAAATTTCTTGCAAGGATAAAAATTGATATACAATTTTAAGATAAGGCTTTTTGTTGTAAATAAACGTGATAATAAAGAATAAACGACTGCTGCGATTTATTTTCTTTTGAATTTTGTGTTCAATAGTAAAATCACGATTGTCTGGTAATTTTCATTCAATCAAAAAAAATGCCTTATGTTGGATTAACAGATGTATAGAGGGGAAGAATTATTGCTCTCACCGAACAAGGAATGCTCCAGAGAGACGTAGCAGAGATAGTAGGCGTTACTCAGGGTGTTGTATCCAAAACATATGCAAGATACTTGGAATTAGGAACATACAAGGATAGACCCATACAAAGTCGTCAAAAAGTCACAACTGAACAACAAGACCGCCTTGTGTGCCTAAATTGCTAGAATAAATCCCAATGTTTCTCGTCCAGAGCTACAAAGACAACTTCTGACAGCTATAAGTGTAAACATTTCAGTTGAAACTATAAGAAAAAGGCTTCGTGCACGAGGGTTATCTCGGCAAAATAAAATTGACCGGCTAAATTGATGCCTTCAGCATTAAAACTGAACAACTGATAATTGGCAAAATGTTCTTTTTTCGGATGAGACCAGAATTGGCCTAAGATCAGATAACCATCGAATTCGGATTCTCAGAGCTCCAGGAAGACGAGCGAGACTTCAGGTTACTGCCAAATCTGTACCAAGATATAAAGGAGGAACTGTAATGTTCTGGGGAGGTATTATACTAGGAGCAAAAACTCCATTGTTACCACTTCAACAAATTTTAAAGGGTCGGAGATATGGTGATTTGGTG
This sequence comes from Sitophilus oryzae, assembly GCF_002938485.1. Taxonomy (NCBI): domain Eukaryota; kingdom Metazoa; phylum Arthropoda; class Insecta; order Coleoptera; family Curculionidae; genus Sitophilus; species Sitophilus oryzae. The sequence goes on along the minus strand of NW_022146390.1, from coordinate 1,711,448 downwards.
CTAGAACCAATCGTTAGTCTTTGGAGAGCTGCAATAATTTTAAGTTCATGCACGATAGTTCACCTCCCCATACCAGCAGAGTGACTAGAGAATGTCTTGAAACGGAAGGTGTCATAGTTTTGGACTGGCCTGCCTATTTACCAGATCTAAACCCTATCGAACACTTGTGGGACCAGCTCAAAAGAAGGGTTAGAGCTCGTCGAAACAATCCAGGAAATCTCGCACAGCTTATTGATGCAGCATTAGCATAATGGGAAAACATACCCCAAGACCACGTGGATAATTTCATAAGAAGAATGCCAGCTCGGATAGAAGCTTGCATAAGGGCTAAAGGTGGCAACAAGGAATATTAAAATTATCAATTTTCTTTTTGTTTATGCTTTTTGGCCACTAAAAATTTAAATCTTAATTTCGTTTCAGAAACCAAAAAAATACCATTTTGTTTATTTTGGGAACTGATTAATTTTTTTTATTGCTATATGGATTATTTTTTATTAAAAGTCATTGGTAAGGCCTGAGTGTTATTCATAAACAGAAAATTTTCATAAATCTCACAAATTCTGAAAAATAATAGATGATTCCATATAAGTTTATTGGTTGTGTGTACAAAGTTTTGGTAAAAACTTGAATAAATTACGACGTTCCTTCACTGGCAATCCTTGGCTTGGCTGCGCTAAAATTATAATCGTCATTTCCCAGTCGTCGTTGACGCTGTTTTTTTTATTTTCTAGCAAGATATGGCGTTGGTAAATAACAAAATTTATAAAAAATAATTTTTATTAATAGAAAATTTTTGTTCTATTTATTGTACGGTAACAACATTTTTACGGGTATCAGTACTATTAATTAACATAACATAAAAGTAGTGAAAAAAATGCAGAGACAAAAATATTAGTACTCGACAAATATTGTTTAGGAGCCTGTATAAGCGGGGTTATATTTACTGTAACAATATCTAACTTAATGTAAAAATATTAAATACAGTTGTTTTTTAATAGATAATTAAATTAATGAATTACTTACTTGCCCTCTAACAGAGCTGCTTCTACTTGACTCATATTCTTCCCATAGAACTCTTTTACTCCCAAGTTTTCGAAAAAGTAACGCACAGGAGGGATGGAATAACACCCGGCTAGTTCGGTTCTGGGATAGTGCAGTACAAAAGCTAGGCACATCTCTTCTCTGGTAGAATATCCTCCTAGTGTTGGCCTGTTTCTTCCTTCAGTCGAGTAGGTGCATTCTGTGATTAGGCCATCGCCAGGAAGTATAGTGGTGTCTTGACTGAGTGCTCGTGATTGTTGATAGTTGAAATCATAGTGCTCATCCTGAGGTAAACAACATTTTTAGTTAGGGGTATAAACACTTAGGGGTGTAGAAAATAGAAAACAACCTATTTTCAGACCTAATCAGACAGAATATACAGGGTGGCGCCTCTCTTACGCCGCGGAAGCTCCAAGGAGAACGGTAGTTTATACGGAAATAACATTTTGGCAGCATAATAAATGTAGATTAACTGAAAGCATTTTATAAAAATATATAGAATTATACAGGGTATCCCCAAAAAAAGTTACATAATATCAAAGTTGTGTTTTTTCTAATGGAACGCCCTATATATTAATTGATTTTCGGATTCTAGGAAAAAAATAAAGCTGAGTTTTATTAAAGAAGCATATACCTAAAATCTAAGGATTTTGACATATTTTACATTTTATGAAAATGAAGGGCAAATTTTAAATTTCGATAACAGCTACTTAAATTTTAATTGATATAGCCTGATATTTAATTACAGTAACCATTGTTTGTTAAACCAAATTGAAATTTGACCCGAAAAGTTATACAGGGTGAGACAAAATTAATATGGAACATTAGTCACTTTTAAAAGCAAGTTACTCCTTTATTTTAAATGGAAGACCCGGTATATTTTTCCGGTGTTCAATGGGGAATTTATATATTTTCAAAATATTATTAAGGTTGCCTACCCCTCAGACAAAGATTATCCTAGATATTTTAATTTTTATGATTTTGCGTCAGTAGATCTTTATTATTTGAAAAAATCTAGGGTGGCTGTGTGATATACCATTTGTTAATTTAACAAAAATTAAAGATTGTAGAGTAAAATACTCAACGGTAATAAAAAGATACACGTTTAAAACATATTTTAATTATTACAGAATTAAAACTAGATATAAACCTATAATTATGTGACAAAAATTAGCTAGATGAAATCAAATGCTCAAAATGCTTCCTTTCCTGTTAACTGCATAAAATTATTGTCCTGTCAAAAGGGTCTTTTCATTTCAAAAGGTATTATGTGGAGTTCTACCTCGAAAAGCAGCTACAATAATTTCTCTCATGTTGTAGACAATAGTTGGTCGAGTTTTGTAAACACTCTCTTTAACATATCCCCATAAAAAAACCAGACTAGATAAAATCAGGAGCATTTAAGTATTCTATTAATTTTAATAATAACCAACAAACTAATAGAATAACCAACTAGTAGAATCATATCAATTCTCTCTGATGTAGGATAAGTTTGCATTTTCGGCAAATTTCTGAGAAATTTTTTTGTGTTTTAACTGACACAAAATGATAACTAGTTGTTAAAGTTGGACTAATTAGACAGCTACTTTGAAGTAACGTCAGACATATCACAGCCATCTAGATTTTATCAAATAATAAAGATCTACTCAGATCATGTAAATGAAAATATCTAGGAAAATCTTTGTTTGATGGGTAGGCAACCTTAATAATATTTTATATTATTATTAATAGTATTTTGAGACATGAATTTTCCATTGGGAATATGGGAATAATATACTGAGTGTTCCATTTAAAATAAAAGAGTAACATGCTTTTAAAGGTGACCAATGTTCAATATTAATTTTGTCTCACCCTGTATAACTTTTTGGATCAAGTTTTGATTTGATTTAAAGTACAATAGTTAATTTAACTACATATTAGGCTATACCGGGTAAATTTCAATTTAGGTAGCTTTTATTGCAATTTAACAATTGTTCTTTATTTCTAGAAAATGTTAAATATGTCATAAACCTTACATTTTAGTCATATACTTCTCTTATAAAGCTCACCTTTATTTTTCTCCCAGAATCCGAAAATCAATTAATATATAGGGTGTTCCACTAAAAAAACACAACTTTGATATGTAATTTTTTTTGGGGACACCCTGTAGAACTCTCTATATTTTTAAAAAGTGCTCTGAATTAAGCTACATATGCTCAAAAAATTTCATTTCAATACAAACTGTCGTTCTCCTTAGAGCCTCCGCGGCGTATGAGAGGCGCCACCCTGTATAAATTTATACAGGGTGCACATATGTAAAAAAGCTTCATAGCATATATATGTATAAAAGAATGAATATAAATGAAATAAATTATATAACTACAAACCTTTCTAAATTATAACCCTACAAGATTATGTCCATTTTGTCAGAACAAAACAACCAAATAAGAAAGTTTATAAGACTTGTTATATTTATGCGTGTTATCTAAAAAAAGAAATATATAGGTATATTAAAAAGTTTTATTTAAGTTTTTATGAATCGGCAACTTAACTGAAAAACTTGATATGAAATACTTTCTCCAAACAATTTAGTTATTCAAAACTTTTGCTGAATTTTTTCATGCCTTCTGATAAAATACTTTTACAAAATTCCTAATAATAATCAATATTCCTAAAAAAAACTCTATTCTAATAAAGATTTTCCGATTTTAGTTCTGATATTTATATGACCATGTAATTTTCTTTAAAAATATTAAATACATGTTCCAAATAGAAAATATTAATTGGGTATTTTAGATATTTTCCTGCATACGATTTGTTATATTATTTGGCGAGTTTTAAACTTGACAGTATATTTTTTACCAAAATTATTTTTCTGTCATAAAATATAGCAGTTTTAAATATAAAACATCACTTTGCATTTAGCTTTATTGATTTTATAGAGGTTTTTGAATTGTTTTATAGGTTTTGGTTTGGGTGATCTTTACTATTAGGCTATTAGCTATATTTATCCTTTATTTTCTTTATTCTATTAATTATCCAATTTTTTCTAGGCTTGCCATTTCTTTTAATACTTTCTTTCTCTTCTTTAAATGTAACTTTAAGAGTATAGTTAGTCTTTATTACCACATAATTGGACAGACCTTTAACTTTTATTATTATAAAATGTTAACTACTAGAGTTGTCTACTCTTTTATTACATTCCTTTTAGATTTTTTCCACGATCAATTAAATAATCGTTGATTTTTTGTTACTAAAACGATGATGTTTTAGCATATATTGGAATTTAAAAGTATTAAAGTCCAATAGAGTGCTTTAATTTTGCTTGCTAATTCGTCAATAATTCATAAATTCTGTTTCGTTTTGCCAAAAATTAACGTTGCTTTGTTGAAAATATGGTAAAAGCAGACGCGAACGCATCTGCTAAAAAATAGGCATTTAATCCTATTGTTTCTGCTACTGCAATCCCATATGTATGCTGTTAAACATGTAATTTATTTTTTACTATATAGATTATTTATTAATTTTACGGTGATATATAGAAAAAAAATCTATAGCAGCTCAAATATATTTGAGCTGATATAGATAACAACTACGAATCAAATCTATTAAATTTCCGTAATTCTAGATTTAATTTGTGAATTATATTAAAATATTTTATATTAAATAAAACAAGTACTTGTTTTATTTCAATATAAAATATTTCATTTGAGAGATTAATAAAATTATGTACATTTATCTATATACAGGGTTGTTCACCACATGCGACACGGAGTATTGTAGCTAAACGATCAGATTTTTACAAATTGTAAGTTTCGGGTTCGTTGAATTAGAATATTAGAGCTACAATTTAAAAATATTTTTACAAGATACAGAATGTCCTAAATAAATAAAAAATATCAAAGTTGTATTTTTTTTAAATGGAACACCCTGTATATTATTATATTTTTAGTTTCTATGATTAAAATAAAGGTAAATTTGATTAAGGTTTATCACACTTAAACCTTACCCTTTTTGAAATATTTTCATTTTTGTGAAATTGCAGTAAAAATTTTAAGGCTTCATTTCTCAAAAGGTATTAAAGTTTTTAATGTTTTTAATACTAAATATTTACTAGTTTATTTATTGATCAGTTATTGTGTTGCAATAATAAAAATAATACTACCTCATACAGAGTGTCTAAAAATTAATTTTAAATAATTTGTAGCTTTAAACGGCAATAACTTGTTCAATTTAAATGAAACACCCTGTATATTTAAGGAAAATGAGATGCACAATTTAATTGCATTATACCACTTTTTACCTATCCCTTCAAGTTTTCGTAGAAAATGCATTTTCCTATAATTTAGTTTAGATCACATTTATCAATATACCTATGGAATATTGACATTTTAGATAGTTTTTAAAGCAACAAATGTACAAAATATACAGGTGCTAAAAACAATAATATTACTAGCCCATTTGTATACAAAAAGAAAACTATCTAAATCTTTATAATTTAAATAGTTTATTATTTATTTACTTTAATTTTATTTTAATTTTTTAATGAAATAAACGAACTATATCGATAATATTAGTATCTGTACTCTTTAAAAATTTGTTATATCTTTAAAAATAATCTAAAATATCAATATTCCATGGGTATATATATTGATAAACGAAGTCTAAATTTTTTTCTAAATAATCTAAATTTCTAAATAGTCTAAATTTGATAGACAATAAAATGTTGCATCTGATTCTCGTAAAATATACAGGGTTTTCCATTTCAATTAAAGAATTAATTGCCGTTTAAAGTTAGTAATTATTTAAAATAAATTTTTAGACACTTTGTATAAGGTACTATAATTTTTATTATTGCAACACAAAATTTAGTAAATAGAAATACTTCAGTACAATTTTTGGTTTTAAAAACTTAAATACGCCTAGTATTTTGACAAAAACCTAAATATTTCAATAACGGTAAAATTAAAATGCGGTAAGCCTTATCAAATTTATCTTTATTTTAATCGAAGAAACTAAATATGTAATAATATACAGGGTGTTATAATTAATAACTAACTATACTTAATAATACAACTTTGATATTTTTATTCATTTTGGACACTCTGTATCTTCTCTGTATCGTAAAAATATTTTTAAATTGTAGCTCTAATAGTCCTTCAACCAACCCAAAACTTACAATTTGTAAAAATCTAATCGTTTAGCTACGATACTCCGTGTCGTATGTGGTGAACAACCTTGTATATAATTTATTATAGTACTGCAATAAGTATTTAAACGTTATAATTACCTCTGCTAAAGGGGGAAGTTCCCTTCCACCTCGTATATGTCGAAGTTTCAACTTTCTGCCAGCTAAATGCGAATGTAGCATCACCGAGACGACATTAACTCCTTCTTTGGGGAACATCTAAACAAAAAGCACATTGATATACTCGAATGACGCAAAGGAATCTTTTCCTTTTGTAAACAACAGGTTAAATGTGAAATTATAATGTCTGTTTCTAGGTTTACCTCTTTAGTGCATCCCAAACTGCAGTATCCGGCTGTTTTGTACTCTCTTTGAAACGGGGGAATGAAGTGTAATGTGGACGGAGCGACTCCTGTTATTAGAATGCCTCCTTCGTTTTCTCGTAGTTTGTTACTGTAGAATAACCTAGGAAATAAAGTTAAATCTATTATAAGAGTGTCGAATAATAAAGTTTTAGTTCCTATGTTATCACAATTAAAAATACAGGGTGCTACAAATTCGAGGTACGAGCATTGGTATCTCGTTAACCGGAATAGATACGAACATGGTTAAATTGGGGCAAAGTTGTGCCTTTGGGATGTTCACCAAGATGCCATCAAAAAAGTTTTAAAAATTTCAAGCATTGCTGAGTTTTTTGGAAAAAACGGATTTTTATGAAAATCAATTTTATTTTTTCCTGTCGTTACTTTTTAGAAAATCAAAAAACGAATTGCACATTCTCATAGCTACTTTATTAGGGCTGTCTGATAGTGTTTTTGGATTTTCGAATTAGCTGATAGTTTGTGAGATACAGAGGCCAACTTAATTTTTTTAATACGAACCTGCATTTTTTATTTCAGGTTCTGAAATAACTCGGTCCCATGTACAATGATATGCCACACTTTATATTTCTTTTTGTTTTGGGTACCTTAACAACAACAAAACTATTTGATTATTATTTAAAATAATATCAAGTCCGACTCTGGTTTTTAAATTATTTAATCTGATTATGTTCATCAGATTCATCACAACAATATTGATCAGCGCTAATTAACATTCAATAAGAAAAATCCAGCCAATTAAAATATTCAAATAAATCATATCCAGGTCAGCAATTTAAAGATATTATTATTATATTATTTTTTTTATTGTGACTTTGAAATCTGAATATACGATCTACTAATATGCATCATATTAATCGTAGTTATTATAGATAAATCAACTTCTAAAAAAACTTGTTTCTAACGCTCTACATGTTCGAAAGGGTTACTACCCTCCCTATTGCACAAATTTATTTTTCGTTCAATTTTACTTATAGCTCTTTGAACAGATCTTCTTCTAATACTTCCGAATGCATTTTGTACTCTTTATTGTAAATGTTGAGTGTATTGATTTCACTTTTACAAATGACGTCAAGTAATGCCCCTGCTCCTTGGTGACAGGTCCAGGAACCTCGCTGGCCATTATACTGCTCTACCATTTCCAATTCATCTTCCGGGGAATGATTTGATAGTTTTTGGTTTGGTTTGGTTTGGTTGTCATATATTGTATTTATATTATTTATTTTAATGCATTTGATTTTCCGTATTCAATGTTTTACCCAACGTCATTGTTAAATTTGAAAGCTAATCAATATATTGTAACGATGAATAGATTAAATATTTAAAAAAATAGAGCCAAACTTGAAATTAGTTTAAATTGATTGAGTTCAAATGTCCGAAACAAAAAAAAAATAAGTGTGGCATAGCAACCAAAAATTAATGTGGCCACAAATTATCAGCTAATTTGAAAAAATAAAAATACTGTCAGATAGCCCTAATAAAGTGGCTATGAGAATGTGCTATATAGTAATTTTTTTAAAAGTAACGACATGAAAAAATAAAATTGATTTTCAAAAAAATCCGTTTTTTTCCAAAAAACTCAGCAATCCTTGAAATTTTTGAACTTTTTTGATGGCATTTTGGTGGACGTCCCAAGACGCAACTTTGCCCCAATTAAACCATCTTCGTATCTATTACGGTTTCCGAGATACCCCGAATTTGTAGCACCCTGTATAAAACTGAAATTTTATTTTTGCATCTTATTATAATGTTGATTTTATTTCATCACCCTGTAGATACACTAACCTTAATCCCGACGTATCAGAAATAGACTTCATCTGAGGGTTGTCAAAGTGTACTTCCAACATAAAATAAGAATTTTTTTTGCTTGCCAAAGGTAATCCAACATGATTTGGGAAATTCTCACCTGTTAAAGAAAAACCATTAATATTTATTTATAAAATTAATATAAGAAAGGACAAATAAAAAAAAGGTAATAATGTTAAATTAAAAAAAAAATACCCTTTGATCCTATGGCCCATGCAACTAAAGGTGTTAAACACTGCTCCCAAGCCAAGGGCATATTATTGTAACATAGCTGTCCATCTTCGTTTGCGTATTTCTCCCAAATTGCTGAATTGTAGTTGCCAGGTAACTCACATTCGTGCATGATCATGTGATGTACCATGTTAGAGTGGTTCTTTCCAATTATAGGTTCAAATCCTGTTATGTGGTGTTTGACGTTTAAGGTTGGTGCTTTAAATACTTTACACCAATACACAGTATCCATGTTGTTGGGAATTTTGAACTAGAATAAAAAACGCATTTTAGCAAGTTTAAAGAAAATTCGTTGAAAATAAGTAACTTATGAAAGAAACACAATCATACTCAAATCTAGAATGCCACTTTATCTAAAGAAGAGAACATTCGACCCATGTGTACTACCACCCAAGAAGCATTTGGACGTCGGGACAACGTTGTGTCACGCGACCAAACGTCGGGGCGCAACGTCGGCACAACCTCGAGCCAACCCTAGTCTGCACTAGTTTGGAGAATAATTTTTGGGTCGAAACGACGTTGGATACCGAAGTTAGCTAGCTAATTCACAGAAATACAAAACTATAATAATATGGCGTCTAAGTCGCGTTTTATCCTAAATTGGGATAATTATGGTAAAAATATTATTTTTATGATTTAGTTAGAGACATATGCCAGATGGCAGTAAAGGAAAACGAAACAAAAGCATTTTAGTATGGAGGATGTTTGAAGATCATAATTATTGAAACACTTTAACCGACTCTGTAACTCGTTACCCAAGGCAAAAAAGTTAAACGCAAACAACTTTATTGATAAATGTATTGTTTCTACTTTGAAAAATACTAATGGGCCTTAAAATTAAAGAAGTTTTAAAAAATTTCTTGAATTTTTTTTTAGTAAAATGAGAATAATTCATTCGCAGTCGAAAAAATTGTTTCCGCGTGTTGTTTAGGGTCAAATATTTCAAGTTAATGTATTCAAAAAGCAGGAATTGCTATTTTAAGAACGAAACATTTTCTTATTCAACAACATGGCGGCTTTCACTTTGTTATTTTGGAGATTAAGATGGAGTAGTTCGAGTAGTCGCATACTGGACTAATAAAGTCGCAGTTCAGCCTTAACAGGTAGTATACTAGTCGCAAGATTGCCTAATTTAGTCATCCTAGAGTCTAGCTTGTGCCGCCCTCTATATTCTAAATAAACGAGGGAGTGGATAAAGTATCGGTAATATGTCGATGTATATTTAAATTTGGTTTTATATGTACCTTTCTTATGTCCCATTTTAATTAAGTTTTTTTTATAAAAACAAAAACTGCATTGAACTGTCTGATTGAACAGAACAATGAAGTGAAAATTTAAGATTTAAGGTTATGGTTCAATACAGTTGCAAAAAGGTAGTGGCTCGACGTCCTACCAACGTAAGAATAAGGAAATCTAAACAACGTTGAAATTAGTAAAACAGACGACGTTTGCATAACGTTGGAATAGGTCCTGAAAGTGACGTCGGAAAACTCTTTATTGCCCAACATTGTTACTACGTTGTCCGAATCACCTAAAAATCACTTAAGCAAAAAAGGTTACAAAAGAACGTTTATTCGACGTCGCAGAAGCTTTTACTTTCTTGTAGTACTAGTTCAACGTCGGCACAACGTTACAACAACGTTTACATTTATTTTAATACCCAAGGTACGGAGCTAATTATATTTTGTAACTAATCCAACGTTGTGATTAGTAAACATGTGGTCGCAAGTCGTGAAAATGCTACTTGGGCAGTCATGACCTATGCATGCAAAATCTGGACATTTAAAACGGTCATTATAAGGAAACTCACAACGCTGAATGGAATGAAATATGCTGGGAATAACCAAGAGAGACCGTAAAAGAATAGAGTGGATACGACAAAAAAACCAGGTAATAGATGTCATCCACAGAATCAAATCCCTCAAGTGGCAATGGGCAAGACACCTGGCAAAAAGAACAGACAACAGATGGACTACAAAAATTACAGCATTGTACCCACGAGAAATCAAGAGACCTAGAGGAAGACCAAACTTGAGATGGGACTATAATAATAGGAAATTAGCAGGGATAACTTGGTCCCGCATAGCCAACAATAGACAACAATGGGATGATCCCAACTACACAGAGAGTATCTAAATATGTGAGGGAGACTACACAATAATTAGAAATAGTTGAATAAGCTGAAAATGATGATGATGATGATGATGATGAAAAAAAAGTTTAGTCTAACAAAAAGTGGTATGATCAAGTGATTTCTTGGAGTTTAAAGTATGACAGATAAGCAATAGGCAGAGTCAAAGTCTACTTGATTATAAAATACTTAGTATTTAGTGTTTTTAATTTATATAAATTATTTAAATTAATTTTAATTAAAATTTACATTTTTGGGATAAAAAGAAACTATTTGTTATACTGTAAAACGTAATATATTCAGTATGATAATATATTAAAATTAGCCATAATCCATCATAATTTGTCGATACATGAGAGGCACTTTGTTTATCGAAAGCCAAGGAAGCTAATATATATTGAGAAGCAAGATACTTGCTGTTCTATTTTATGCTGTCATAGATAATATAAGTCCTGGAAAAAAGCCATCTAAGGTTTTTATTAAAAAACAATTGAGATAGATTGAGAAGCAGTATATATTTTATCCTTGTAAATAAAATTTCTTCTGTTTTATATTCAAAAAGGTGACACGATGTGCCTAAATAACATTTGAACTTTATACGTAGGAATGATTGGACACAATAAAGTAAAAATATATTTTCAATATTTAATATACTTGGCAAGTGGCAACCCTTTTACGATATAAAAAAATGTTCATAATTTTATGAACATTTAAGTAGTAATAAAATCATCTTAAAAAAGTAGAGAAAGCATAGAGAGCAAAAGAATTATCTTTTTTTCCATAGCAACTGTTAAAATTGCCTTATATCTATCAAAAATAGTAGACAAAATAGTACTTTAACCGCAAGGGTTGATTAAATGATACTTTAACAGCGAGGATAGGTTAAAAACTTTATTTCACCTCGCACGTTTTTTAATTGCTTCCATTATTGAAATTTTTTGTATTCCTTTTCATAAGTTATTCGGGATTTAAAAGGAAGTAGTTTGGATATGGCGTTTGTCGCCTCAGCGTGAATATCTGTTGGTAATTTAGTTATTTCGTTTTGAGCCATTTCTGCTCCAATTCAATCAGCAATCGACACGAAAGGGAACTGACAACTAAAGAGACAGCTTTATTTATTTGTCAAATTACATAGAAACCAACGCCAACTCAGAACAATATTTTTTCTACTCGTAATAAATTCCTTGAAATAATAATTTCTGAATATTTTTTAAAACGCAACTCGCTATAGAAAAAAATATTGTTTTATACACGACGATAAAATTGCATTATTGTCTCCCAAAATTATTTTACTCGCGATTTCATTGCTCGTGAATTAATCTTTTCGGTCGACGATAAAATACCATTTTATCGTCTTGTATAAAAAATAACTAATTTTTTAATGTTTATATGCTGATCTTCATGTTTCAATTTTAAAAAAGTGTTAATTAAATTATAAAGTAACAATAAGGGAGAAATCGTATGTAAAGCTAATAAGAGTTTCTAGTTCTAGTAAGAGATATTTCAAGATCTTAACTTTAACACTAGGTATAAATAATAGCAGCATAAGGACTATATATCCATTTCATTTAATAAGTTATGTAAACATACTGTACAATGATATATTACAGCTAGAATATCTCCATGTACGTAAAGTAAAAGAGACAAAACAAGGCTTTGTAAATTCAGAACCATCTGACATCAGTAAATATAATATTAAGTATTTTCAAGAAATTCGCTAAGCGTGCTCTGAATTTTAAGCGGGACAATTTAAATTCAATAAACATATATACTGATATTTTGCCTTCTACGTATCCATATCTTCTTCGAATGGCAATAATCAGAAAAAATGAGGTGGGACAGATCTAACATCGAATAATTTATTTATCCATATAATTTATATAATCCATTCATTTGTAGTGACAAAAATATTCAATGTGAATCAAAAATCAAATATACAGCGTCATTTTCCGAATGGTTGGTTACATAGAATAAGTAAAGTATTTTTTCTGCTGCCAGGGCCAATTTAATTCATTCTATTAATCAATTCTCTATACCTCGTCCAGAGTAGTCATTCTTTGAACATATCTGTAACCTGGATATAAAAGAAATGCCTTTTATCAGTTTCCGTCGTTTCTGGATACAAGAACTCTTAATACTGAATCACTTATTATATTGTATAGTTATCGTAATCTCAAGATTTGTAAAGAACCCAAGCAACAGTCATTTTCAAACTGAGATAAGGTTCTTTTTTCCTAGATTGAAAGAAAGAAAATGACCAATACTGACGAGTATGCATATCCTCTTATATTTAGCAACTATCTTTGATACCAATTAAACTTTTAGTTGTGCAATCGAGGGCGCGATTTTTAAATTTATTGTTGCCAACCATGGATATATTCGGCGCCAGGCTGACTAACTGGAATTTAAATTTCACCCTGGGGATTCAGGTGGTAGCTCAGTTGTAAAAAATGTTAAGTGGCCACATTTATTTGTTTATTTCCTGACATTGTTATTCGTTTTGACACTTGACAGTTTTGTATTACGAGTTTTTGGTTTAAATATAGTATATTAAACAACGAGTTTTGAAAACGACGTTTTGCACACGAGTTCGACAGTTTCGAACGAGTGTACAAAGAAGTTTTCGAACGAGTTTTTTACGCTATTTTTTCTACGACTGCAAATTAGCAGCAGACTCACTCACTTTTTGCCAGTTTTGTGAAATAATTTGCGATGTGATGATGACACTTCTCTGACGGCTGCGTTGCGTTTGGCGTTTTAGCTAAACATTGGAGGATAAAAATGTCAAAATTGGCACATGTCCTGTGCAAAATGACACATGTCGTGCGCTAAATCCTTACCACACAACAGTTTGCATAACGCCAATTTCAGATCGAGTTTTCCGTGTGTCAAACTGCATTTTCTAGGCTAGTCGTAGAAAAAATAGTGTTGTCATATTTTAAGAGTCTATTACTCTGTACTTTCGGGTTGCTCTCAGGGGTCGGGTAAAGCGGGTGTGTGGCCGAAGGAAATATATATATTATATTTCAGAAATCTGCTTAAGGGTTAGGCAAATCCTGTCGTGTTAAGCCACACCTAAAATTCCAAACACACGTGCTTTGATTAAGGTTTGCAGAGCTTCAGCATTTGTCATAAAATAATGAGCAATTTGTTACAAAACCGTATAAATTATATATCACTGTAATCACAAAACTTCAATCTATTTCCCTATTGTAACGGAATTTCTTGTATGTCTTTATTTTTGAGAAAATTTAGTCCAAACATAAGGTATATTTTTTGATGTTTGACCATCAAAATCTTAAAAATAAAGAAGTTGTCTAAAAATGTGCTACAATAAGGATACAGTATAATGCTTTATCTTTAATTTCCTTCTTCATTTGTGTAAAAATACCAAGCCTGTTTTACATAAAACGTTAAATGCCGAACGCTAATTTTGCTACTTTTTCGGACGAGTGAAATGGATTCTTAAGCTTAAAAATGTTGACTAGCAGACCTTGCAGTCGAACATTGTTCTTTTTAGAATCTCTTTTAGTGCGAAGTGTACAAGATAACTTAATAGCCGTAAAAAACTCATCGCAACTTTATTAGAATATTTTGAATGGGAAAGCGGTAGTAATGGCCCCTTAGGTGCTGTTAAGAAGGTGAGTTTTGTTGATGTAAATAATAACTGTTTATATATTTATAATCCCAAGTAGCATTTTCACGACTTGCGACCACATGTTTACTAAACACAACGTTGGATTAGTTACAAAAAATAGTTAGCAGCGTACCTTGGGTATTAAAATAAATGTAAACGTTGTAGTAACGTTGTGCCGACGTTGAACTAGTACTACAACAAAGTAAAAGCTTCTGCGACGTCGAATAAACGTTGTCTTGTAACCTTTTTTTCTTAAGTGATCTTTAGGTGATTCGGCCAACGAAGTTACAATGTTGGGCAATAAAGAGTTTTCCGACGTCTGTTTCAGGACCTATTCCAACGTTATGCAAACGTCATCTGTTTTACTAATTCCAACGTTGTTTAAATTTCCTTATTCTTACGTTGGTAGGACATCGAGCCACTACCTTTTTGCAACTGTATTGAACCATAACCTTAAATCTTAAATTTTCACTTCATTGTTCTGTTCAGTCAGACAGTTCAGTGCTGTTTTTGTTTTTATAAAAAAACTTAATTAAAATGGGACGTAAGAAAGGCACATATAAAATTAAATTTAAATATACATCGACATATTACCGATATTTTACCCACTCCCTCGTTTATTTAGAATACATATAGGGGGCGGCACAAGCTAGACTCTAGGATGACTACATTAGGCAATCTTGCGACTAGTATACTACCTGTTAAGGCCGAACTGCGACTTTATTAGTCCAGTATGCGACTACTCGAACAACTCCATCTTAATCTCCAAAACAACAAAGTGAAAACCGCCATGTTGTTGAATACGAAAATGTTTCGTTCCTAAAATAGCAATTCCTGCTTTTTGAATACAGTAACTTGAAATATTTGACCCTAAACAACACGCGGAATTTTTTTTCGACTGCGAATAAATTATTCTCATTTTACTAAAAAAAAAATTCAAGAAACTTTTTAAAACTTCTTTAATTTTAAGGCCCATAAGTATTTTTCAAAGTAGAAACAATACATTTATCAGTAAAGTTGTTTGCGTTTAACTTTTTTGTCTTGGGTAACGAGTTACAAAGTTGGTTAAAGTGTTTCAATAATTATGATCTTCAAACATCCTCCACACTTAAATACTTTTGTTTTGATTTCCTTTACTGCCATCTGGCATATGTCTTTAACTAAATCATAAAAATAATATTTTTACTATAATTATCCCAATTTAGGATAAAACGCGACTTAGACGCCATATTATTATAGTTTTGTATTTCTGTGAATTAGGATTTTAAACAACGTTGCAGTTTGTACTAAATTAGGCTTCTAGCCAACGTCGGTATCCAACGTCGTTTCGACCCAAAAATTATTCTCCAAACTAGTGCAGACTAGGGTTGGCACGAGGTTGTGCCGACGTTGTGCCCCGACGTTGTGACCCACGTCCAAATGCTGTTTGGGATTAATCTATTGTTGTTTCCTACAATATTTTGATTAAAAGAAAATATGTAAAAGTGGGCAACGCTGTGCCGGTCAAGCTTAATCACGTGACTAAAAGTTTATTTGATATGAACTATAGATAAGTATGACAGCGAGAGTATAAATATATCAATTCTATAAGTTGGACTTACATTCTTTAACTCTACATCCCAGTGTCTGGTAAAGTCACTGGATTGTTTAGGCAGCGGCGGAGGTCCTAGTAAATGAACACTTTGAACACCTCTTCGGTCTTCGTGATAGACCATATCAGTCTCTGATCGTGGATCGTTTTTGTGTAGAGCCCAAATGATTCTTACGGTATCCCCCTGTAAGAAAATTTATTCAGAATTAAGAAACATTTTATGATAGAAGATGTTTTGGAAAAGGAGTGGTAAATTTCTTAGAAAAATAAATGCTATACTGAAAAATTTGGTGTTAAAATTAAAAAAAAAAACACTATTTCAATTGGATGTCAAAAAGTAAATTACAAAAAGTTCTAGATAACAGAGACAAAATCCACATTATTATTTATATTTTTTATCAAAATTGTCGTATTTTTTTTCATATTTAAATTTGGAGTGCCTCTTTCTCAATGTCAATAAGACAATTTTTAAATTGTCTTATTGACTTTGATTCTTCAAAGACCATTTTTAATATTTATTTATATATATTAGATATAGTATGTCACTCGATCAAGGTCGGGACGACCAGGGTTCGGAAAACTACATGTTACTTTTAAAAACTACATAAACTACATTACATGTAGTTAATGTAGTTTATGTAGAGGGTGTAGTTTATGTAACCTATGTCAAATATCAAAGGTTTGAGGTGAGGTTATAGTAAGTTGAAGCTTTAAAAACACATAATGAATTTAAGAAAGAACAGAAGAAATATGGCTTTAAAAATAATATTTACATCATATTATCTCTATAACACCTCATACAAAGGAAAATTATTCATAATATCAATACATAGTTTATTAACGTAGTTTTCATGTAGATAATGAACGGGAAAAGACGTAGTTTTTGAAGAAAAACTACACGTAGTTAATCAGGTAAATTACGTCTTAATTAACTACTTCCGAACCCTGGGGACGACTCATTAGAATTTTTATAAATTGTAGAAAAAAGCGACAGTTACCGTTAGAACGTTACTACATATTTGTAAAAGTTCAGGGATAGTATTCAGGCGCTAAAATAAAATTATTTTAATGTTATGTGGGAAAGAAACAGTAGTTTACTTAATTTTATTTATGGTTTAATCAATACTTTGTAATAATACTCGATACTACGATAACTCAGCTACCTGTATGAAAAAAAAACAGCGTCAAAGATGGCTAGGGAATGACAATCGATGATAATTTTGGTGAGGTTGTTTATTAAAGAGAGACGTTGTTTATTAAAAATTGGCATAAAACTTGTTAGAAATTAACACTAATTATAGAGAGATTAAAAAATAGATAGAACCGTTGATTATGCATAAACAATAATATAATTTCTTGTTTGTCGCTTATCCATGTTTTGAATTAAAATATTGAATTACATTATTTACATATATGCACTAAATGTATAGCTTTAAATCAACATAATTTAAATTATTATGAATTCGCTTATTTAATTTGTATTTATGCCTATTAAAGAAACACGTACAGGCAATTATGTCGCTTATATCAATAAAATAAATTAACGAGACCATCGTTTATTAGAATATATTTACTATATACTTTATATACAGATACGCATCATTTAATTTCTGAGCAATCATTTTATTGATGGAAATGCTGAAAATTTCTGATAGAAATTCGCCAATTTTGAGTTATACATTAATTATTATATTTCATGAAATTAAATAGATATCTAGATATTAATTTAACATGTTTACGTCAATCGCCTAAAATAATTTTAACAGCTAGAGTTCTATCAGCAATGTCAATAATTTATTAGACTAAAAAAGAAGTAGTCTTAATATTTTAAATATCTTTTTTTGCCTCTGGCGAAGAGAGGAATTATTGTTTCCTGTTATAAAACAGCGACATTTAAAAAAATATATATTTTCATTTTTATATATTTTATCTAAAATCTACTAAAGCAGGAAAATACCGTATG
The DNA here is from genome assembly GCF_002938485.1 of Sitophilus oryzae. Taxonomy (NCBI): domain Eukaryota; kingdom Metazoa; phylum Arthropoda; class Insecta; order Coleoptera; family Curculionidae; genus Sitophilus; species Sitophilus oryzae. Next base: position 1,693,501 of record NW_022146390.1, on the reverse strand, counting down.
GCCGAAAAAAAACCAGCGTCAAAGACAATGGCTCAAAAACTTTAATGGATTTCGGCTTGATCTCTCCAAAATTCTCATCGATTGTCATTCCGCAGCCGTCTTTGACGCCGTTTTTTTCAATTGTATGGTATTTTCAGCCATAATCTCGCTGTAAGATTATTTGATGCTAACGTGGCTAAGAAAATGGCACGTCGAAAGAATTATAAAAAGTGTTTTAGTAGCATCATACAAATTTATTATTTTGCTATAACAATAATTATATTATTTCTGACTTACCGATAAAACATAGTCATTGACGTCACAAGTGTCTAATACTCTTCTGAATTCTAGAATAGTATGAGTCCCGTTCTGTTCACCTTTCATCAGGGTGTAGTTGTCTATGATGTCTCTAACAGGGGCGCTGCCTTGACTCTTTGGAACCCCATGACAATCCTAGAATAAAAATTATGTAAATTAAAAGAGTATAGTTGAAAATATATTTTAAAATAAAATAAAGCAGGAATAAATAAAGTACTTTTCTGACAACATCAAAAATAGACCTATAGCTCCTTGCTTTATTTGATAAGTGAAAATAAACCACAGTCAATTATATTCGTAACTAGCCTGGCGATTTTTTGTTGTTTCGAATATTCGTTTATCTTATGTAACAGGTTAGGTTTTGAGCTCCATTAAAACTTTATGTGAAAACTATTAAGACTGGTGCTGGGGACTGCTGGCATGTGTATGAGTATAAGTGCAACGAATACACAAAATCAAGCAAAAATTACCAACTGATAGTGAATAAGTTGTGGTTTTGACGCATGTGTCGCTCTTTTATACTAAGGGCTGGCAAAGGTTAGTCTTGGGTCGAGATTTCCGTATGCAAGAAGAGTACAGTGCGTTTATAATGTACTGAACAAAAAGAGGACAGTAAACACGTTGCCAAACGTATGAAATAAACCGCGAAACTGTGCACGTCGCCAAGAGACGTGGAAGGGGATATAGCAGATTTGTCGAGAAGTGTCTAACCCTAGCAGTCAACTTTTAAGCTTGACCAATCAGGTTGGTTAGCGTGGTTATTTGAAGGGTGTTAATTCATTTGTGTTTGTCAAAAACTTTAACGTGATTGGTCGGGCTTAATAGTTGCCTGCTAGGGCTAGACACAAGTGATTTGTCGCAGTTGACCGGTTGACCCAATCAATACCTCTGTCAGTACTTAAAGTTCTAGGGAAAGGTGTACGTCATGCGTTCAGCTTCACGATTTAATTACGTCTCGTGATACTTAATTTGTTATTTATAAACGAGTCGTTGTAATTTTCTCTATGGCTTGACTTTTTTTAAGTGCAAGCTAGAAACACTTGCATTTTTTGTAAAAATAAGTGGAATTGAGTGGGTGTTCGCTAGTGGTCGCGCTATTAGAACTCTCAATTCAAAAATCGATATCTCGAAATCTATTAGAAATAATAGATTGTAGTTTTTTCAAGAACTTTGTTAATATTTCTGCTGTATTTTCTTTCTAGACAGTATGTGAAAATCTTTATCAATAAAAAAATTACACGATTGCTGAAAATTGCTATGCTCTAAAAGTAAACGGATAGATTGTTTATAATTTTTGAATGGAAAAAACAACCTTATCGGATTTTTCTTATGTAAACATATTGTAAAATATCCGATCTTGAAAATACAAAAAAGTTTCAATATCTAAACTGGTTATTCAGTTATGGCCTGTTATGTGTTAAAAAGTTGAGTTTTTATATTTTCGCGATTACTGACGTTTTCTCGTTATATAAAAATTAACACCCTAACGATATCCTTATAATTCCATTTCAGACGCTCAGAAACATGTCTAATGATTTTATCTAGTTATCTCTTGAAAAAAAGTCTTTTAAAAATAAGCGGTTTGCGATCGTGATTTTACTTTACTTGATAGGGAAAGGCGTATCGGCAACGCCGCAGCAGCACACCGTCGCGCGTCACGTCGCACAGTGCTTCGTCCCATGGACAAAAATCAAAAAATAAGTTGAAATTTACTAATATCTGAATATATAATTTTATACTTATAGCAATGTTCAACCATCCTGTATATTATTTTTCATAAACAGCGTTTTTTTGTTAGCAAATATTTTCACTAAAAATAAATTTTGCGATTATTATCTCATCAGTGAAAAGAATAACATTCATAGTAGTTCTGTATATTATGGAGTTAAACGGGTACGTACTTAATTGAAAGCCACTATGGATATTGTTAAACAAGGTATGTACTTTAAATTTATTTCTAAACAAGTTCGTGATTGTTTAGTTTTTATTTATTTTTAAGATGATTCTTAAATGGGTATAAAAATTTTACGTTTTCAAACTTCAAAAAGGCATTAAAAAAAACATATCAAAACATATCGTATTTATTGAATATTTTTGTTGCCATATTCATACACTTTTAATTTTTGTATAGTTCATCTGCGTCTGCTTGCGACGAACTTTATTTTATAATACTTTTCAGATGGAGTAAAATTGATAAGCAATGCCGATCTGGCTAATACTTGGCTTGATCATAAGGACAAGAACTCAAAATTATTTGTATTTCAAAAAATATGTTTTTATTAGATATTGATGAACCTTCCAGTCAAATGAGACACCACTTGTGCCTGAAAAAGTCCACTATGTTGGAGCGAAACGTCGCATAAAAAAAGTGTCCATCTTTCAATTTATTATAAAATCTCATACCCAAGAAAAGAAAAAAATAATATATGGATATGGTCTATTAAAGAGGTAACTATTAACATCCGAACCCCTCATACCGACAAAATGAACAGTAACAACGCGAAAAAAGTAACATATTAGAAAATGATGTACAGAAATATCTTATATGTGAGGATACTTCATCTACCTGTGATTTGGATACTATAAATTTGGAAGATTCTGTCAGCAGTGATTCTCCTGAATCAGAGTAGTTACGATCTATGCATTTTGTTGTCCTAAAGTAAAATTTATAATATCTTAAGTTTTTTTAATTAAATATAACATTAATGTTTCTTTTCATTAAAGAAAAAACATTTTTATCTTATATTAGGCTTATATTGTAGGAATCATGTTCTAATGTTATTTCAATTCTTTTTATCACAGGAATTTATTTAATACTTACACCGTTTTCATACTATAACTTATTATTTTCTTAGATGGAACACAGCTCCAACAATATTATTATTTATAAGATTTTTTTTTCATAAACGTGGGACTAAGAACATCATCATTTAGTACAATGAGAGTACTCATCATTTGTGTCAAATAAACCTAGTTTGAATAAATTGCTTACAATAAAAGAGAAGTTTTGGATTTTTGTCCTCTAGAGCCATATGTTCGAAGCACTGTGCGTCGGTCGGTCGCATTTCTCTCACTCCGACTTAATAAGATCCCTATGCGATTTACTTCCACACATGTCAATGTCGACCCAAAAGTAACAGTTGTCAGCACGGTATACCAATCAGTAGAAATAGGTGTGTATCAGTATATAGTTAGTTTAAACGAGGAATTACTACGATATACTCTCAGATAAAAATAATCAGTTTCTCATTTTCCAGTTTTTAGGAAACCATGAATAAGGAGAAATTAGTCAAGTTAATGAACATGTTTTAAAAACCATTGGATAAGGATTATACCAGGGATTATACAGTGTCTTTAGGGACATACCCTTTTTATACAGTATCTTTAGAGAAAAAAAATATACCAAAATATATGTACAATAAATATATACAGGGTCCGGCAATAGTGCGTCGGGCATCTGTAGCCCCTAGAATAAAAAACTTAAGAATTTTGTTTAAGTGCAAATCTAAAGTATGTACCAGGATGTATTTCAGGAAAATATTTTAACTCCTATAGGGTGGCTCAAAAAAGTGTGAGTGGACCTGGATGATTTTTTTAAATGGAACACCCTGTATATTATTGCATTTTTGGCTTCCTTTCAGATCAATTTACATAACTCTAAGATATGAATAAATACATTTCGATAGTTTCAGAGATATTAAAAAATAAATCAAAAATATATATTTTTCAGCCCTTCTTATAAAAAAATATTAGAAATACAAGAACTGTTCTGAAATCAAAACTATACTAAGTATTTACTTTAGATGGTCTGTACTTACTTTGCTATAAATATGTTATAATAATTCAAAATTCTATGCCAAACTTTCTAAAATATAAAATAATTTTTCTTCGTTTTTTTAAATGGAACACCCTGTATATTATTTTTTCAATAGATGGAGAATTAAAAAATGAACATTTTTTGTATTTAGAGTATTTCAAAATTTTTAACGGTTTCGCAGATATTTCATATGTCATTTTCCACAGTAAATTTTTATCAAAGCCATCCAATGATTTTCTGTCGTATTTTACCATTGAAAGCGCCATATGAAATAATACTGCGTGTATCTGCGAAACCGTTAAAAATTTTGAAATACTCTAAATACAAAAAATGTTCATCTTTAAACTCTCCATTTAATAAAAAAATAATATATAGGGTGTTCCATTTAAAAAAACAAAGAAAAATTATTTTATATTTTAGAAAGTTTGGCGTTGAATATTGAACATCCTGTATGATTTACGATTACCATATTTATAGCAAAGTAAGAACAGACCATCTAAAGGAAATACCTCATATAGTTTTGATTTCAGAACAGTTCTTGTATTTTTAATAATTTTTTTAAGAAGGGCTGAAAAATCTCTGAAACTATCGACATATATTTATTCATATCTTAGGGTTATGTAAAGTGATCTGAAAGGAAGCCAAAAATGCAATAATATACAGGGTGTTTTATTTAAAAAAAATCATCCAGATTCACTCACACTTTTTTGAGCCACCCTATAGAAGTCAAAATATATTCCTGAAATACATCCTGGTACATACTTTAGGTTTGCACTTAAACAAAATTCTCAAGTTTTTTATTCTAGGAGCTACAGATGCCCGACGCACTATTGCCGGACCCTGTATATAGCAGCCAAGGTAATTTTAACGCATTTTTCGATAGTATAGAATTCTGCCTGTAGGATGCTAGAGTAGGTGCCTATTAGATCCCTGTTATTTTTTAAATTTACTGCTTCTATAGCCTTAAAAAATAACAAAAGTAACTCATATTACAAAAAACTGGTTTAATAGATATAGTCTGTGCAAAGAATGGATACGGGACAGTGACACTGTATCTGTCATTTTAATTCATAGGTTAGTTGTATTTAGTGTAATTTTTTGGATGACTCGTTGGACATGATATAGATGATGCAGAATAAGACATTCAGTTGATTTCAGTCATTTAGATTTTTTATTTGATAATAATTTTAACTTAAAAATAAAAATTAATATTTCCACATTCATAAATCTTGTAATTAAAATTCTAATGTTGAAAAATATATATCTTTAGAGAGACGTAAATTATATAGTTTAGTGCTGGGAAAAAATATAATGATCAAAATCAGGAAATGTCTAGTTTTAGTAAAAACATTTTGAAGTGCCATGAAGTGCACTTTAGTTGATAAAAGAAATAGAAAAACTCACAGAGAAATGTCTCTATTAAAATAAACGATGCAAATTTGTTCTCCATAAATCATTAGTGTTGTTAAACTAGTGGAAATATAAAATACTGCTAATACTGTTTATGTTGAATACTGTTTATATTGAACACCTGCATCATGTACTGCAGGTACACTTTAATATTAAACACAAAAACACAAAAAAAACACACAACATAATAATTATTGCCTCTGGAGATAGTCTCATCTAATATTTAATCCTTCGTATGTAATTAAACTTTAGTTTAGTATATATTTCCAATAATTGATTGTTCAAACTTGCTCGTACCAAATAATATTAGAGCTTCTAAAATTATTAATTCAATAATGTAGTTGCAACGTCTTGTTATATATTTTAATATTTTCCATGAGATATTTTGATAAATAATATTTTGTATATCAAATTTTAGAACATATCAAAAGGATATAATAAGATTAAATTTTAGTTTATTGTAGATATTAACTGAATTCACCCCATATTTCATAAAAAAATGAACCTAGTATTAGGTATACAATTTCAAGTCTCAATAAATTATTTTTATTAAAAATTCACTTATTTTCTATTTAACAAAAAGTCATTTTAGCAGCCTCAGCAAATTCATTTATTAATTCAACGTTTAAAATTGATTATGAAATTATTCTCTCAAATTAAAAAAAAATAAAAACTCAAAAACATCATGGAAACTATAAAATATTAATTCTGCCGAAAAACTTTAATGTATAATTTTCGGAGGAATTAACCTTTTTTAAGAATAGATTATTTTTTACTTTTTTCTCTTTATTTTTTCTTTCTACGTTGTATTGTCTCCCCCGGCTGCTATAACTCTCCATAAACGTCAGAGTATACTGAATGAGGCTGCAAATATATTATTTTTTTCTATTCTTCTGATTTTGAATAAAAAGCGATTTTTCAATAAAATCGTAATCAAAATGACTGGTGTCGCCATGGCAATTTTCTAGTGACAGTAACTATTTACAAAATCGACATTAGTTTATAGACATTGTAACGTTTTTAGTTCGTTACATGTCTTTTTTATATATGATATATATGATGTCTGGCGTATCGTCATCGGATTCCGTATCGTTCAGGCCTGATAATTTATTTGGCAAGCTTGGCGTAATTTTTACGTTCGCTAGTCGCCAATCCTGTTATCGTTTCACTGCTCTGTGGAGGCGCTGTCAACATCGCTCCAAAGTTAGGTCGCTCTCCGCGCTTAACCTCACTTTTCTTCACCCGGCTTTTAGAAATGGTAATAATTTAAATCTTGCTGCAAAATCTGAATCAGCTGCCATTTCGAAGCTACAGGGTAGAGTTTTGGATTGACCCACCTTAACTCGTATTTGCATTTTGCTGACACGTTGATGTACTTTTGCTGTTATCCTCCAGAATGTTAAATGGAAGAAAGAACAGTTTTTTTGTTTATTATTGAGCCCTCGGAAGTGTTTCGAGGGTCTTATAGACGGACTATAAACAAGGTACGGGTAGTGTTCCCCTGTACCGTTACCAAGGTTATGGTCCAAGGTTACGGTCCAAGTTACGGACATTATCCAAGGTCCTAGTAGTGTTCCAAGGTACGGATAGTGTCCCCGTATTGCCACAGTATGGATACAGCGTAAGCCCCATGCTGCTTCGCTCCCATTTCTAAGCCTAGTCAGTAGCTACGGCTGTATTGATTCATGGTGTCCTCATTCTGGCCCCTTTCGTTGTTTTGGCCAACAGGATCGCCGACAGACAGTACAGAGATATGAGCCCACCTCACGCTGCTACTCTTTGAAACAGAATTGCCTCAAGAACAGCCAAGTGTAGATTTAGGTTCTGGTTTTCAGTCGATTTTCAGTCTTAACTTAATAACGTACATTTTAAATAATATCGTACAGACTATATTTAGTGGTTAGATTATTAAGAACATTTATGTCGATTTAGTAGTTACAATATGATTTAGATCTTAGGTTTCATTACAGTACGCCTTGTAATAGTATTTAACCACTATAATAATTATTAAAATTGTACAATGTTATTTACCATCAGAATTCATCATGAATAAATATAGTCATTAGTTTTAAGTAATATACAACTGTGTTTTCTTTCTCTGTACATGCCTGGCGCCCAATATCTATATTTTTTTGTTTATTGTTATTGATTAGTTTTCTCTCTAGTGAAATACCTTATCCACGACTGCTCTCCGATGAAAAGCTGCCATTCGCAGAGGTAGTTGTTTAAAAAAACGCTACAACATTGTTATTTAGATATATAAGAGTTTATTTAATTTTACCTACAATAGTTGAATAAATAAGTATTCATTATTTTGTCAAGAAAAATGAAGCAGTATCTGCTAGCGGAACGAATGTTACTAGTGATTTTATTTTGTGAGAAAATTGCTTCTTGGCCTCAAGGACTTATGCTCAAAGATATCCAAATAAGAATCTTCCTGATAAGCGCTCCTTCGAAAAACTACTTGTCCTATTTTAGGCAGAAACCCGTCGATGGAAGTGAAGAGAATTTTGCCGTAATTGGCTCTTGGAAAATCCATATATCTACAAGTCATCGTAAAATAAATCAAAGAACTACTTTTTCGTTTTTCTTGATATTTAATAAATATTATTTATTAAACTATTATAGGTAAATTAAATAAAAGTAAAATGGTATAAATTTAAATAAAGTCCATAAACTAATTTCTATTTTGAAAATAGCTACTAACTGTCACTAGAAAAATTGCTGTTTATTCAAAAGCTGAGCTAGATAGCCTATAGGAAACCCTAATATATGTAGTTTGAAGGAGCTTTTGAATCTGCTTCGATTTATTTTAAAAAATAAACGGTGTTGTATTTGAAATAACGAAGTTTTATGTAAAATAAATACTTATTTAAAATAGAGTAGCAATTTTTGATACCCCTGTATACATTAAACGAAGCAATCAAATTTTTCAGTACAGTTTATTTCTTTGGTTTAAAAGTCAGCTTAAGAATTAATTCTGAAAAGCAAAATACAGGGTGTTGACATCTTTTTTATTATAACATGCATATTTAAATATCCAAATAAGGATCCAAATATGAAACAAAGCACCTGGTATTCCATAAGAAAAAATATATCTTTGGTGTAGATCTTAGTTCTGACATACCCTGTACATTTCAAAATAATTTTAAATTATGCACATTGCCTTCCCACATAAACCCATAAAATATTTTGTTTCTGCATCTTTCCGTTTTCGTATAATCAACCGAGGCGAATGAGGTGCACAACCCTGTATGTAATGTTCACAACAATATTTAATAATGCATAATAGAAAAAACTCTCGTCATTCCCGAATCCTCTACCTGGCTCGTTTTTTCTAACGCTCTCAACTCATCGGTTCAACCCAACGGGAACGCGTTTCTTCGCGTCCGTCTTAAATGCGGGAGCTTGTTCTAAACATCCTGTACATCTTGATCACAAAGCGTCGACCGGAAACCGGAAGCAGCCAGCCATTTACACGAGGCGCGGTTGCCGACCGTGCGACTATTAAAACACCTTCGATGGAACTGGTCGGGTCGGAGCAAGCAGGCTCTGTTTACGGCTCGATAAATTAAGAAAAATAAAATGCAAATAAATTAGTTTTTAACGTTCAAGACGGTTAAAGTCGTTAATGATGTTATTTTTGGTTCGAAAAAAAAGCGATTTATTAGAAGAAATCACAAAAGTTAACACAAGGGTTAGAAATGCGTAGATTTGAAGATTGTAGATTGTTTGGAAGGGGAGAAGTTAATCACTGTAACCTTATAGATTTATTGTGTCCCCCTTTCATGAATTATAACTCATTAAACAGGTTTTGACAAAAGTCAGTATCTGAGACGGTTTTATAGAAACACTGCGACCTGTAAGGCCTAATATGTTTGTCCCCCTTCTATATCTGCACCCATTCTCCTATCCCTGTGTCCTGCACTAGCTTATGCAGGTCTTTGATAGGATGGGGGAGCATAGTTCCTCCAGTTCTAGCCTAGCTTTCCCAAATAAAAAGTGTCGCTTGCGATCCAGAGCCTCGCATTGACATATTATGTGCTCCGCTGTTTCAGGATCTTTATCGCAGAGTCTGCAGCAAAGACTTCCTTGATATAGCTTGAGCTTGTTCAGGTAACACTTGTCAAGAGGCCTGTTATAATCCGCACCTTATTCCTGCTAAGCATTAGCAGTTCTTTTGCGGTTTTAGAGCTAGGTCCTTGGATAAAAGCCTTGCTGTGCCTGTGCCCCTATCTGTTTCTCCAATGGACATTGTGTTTTTCCCTGATCCAGAGTTTTAGTGCACTACGGGCCATACATTTAGGTATTTCCAGTACTGGCTATGGACCAAGATAGGATGCCGATGATACCTGCCTAGCTAGCTCATCGGCTTTTTCGTTGCCTTGGATGCCGCTGTGGCCCGGCACCCAGAATAATTTAATTTTTATCGAGGTTAGTTCTCCATCTCCGATACTAGTCGTACCAAAGTTTATGGCACGAAAATCTTTGATTTTTGTCGGTCGTAAGTCCTGAGAAATTGAGTCTTGAGTGTCTTGAGAGACCGTTGTAGAATTCCCATTCGCTAAAATTGTCTTATTTCAGTTATTTTAAATATTTTTTCCATAGCAACTGTTAAAATTGCCTTATATCTATCAAAAATAGTAGATAGAATAGTATTTTAACTGCAAGGGTAGATTAAATGATACTTTAACAACGAAGATAGGTTAAAAACTTTATTTCTTCTCGCACGTTTTTTAATTGCTTTCATTTTTGAAAATTTTTGTATTCCTTTTCATAAGTTATTCGAGATTTAAATGGAAGTAGTTTGGATATGGCGTTTGCCGCCTCAGCCTGAATATCTGTTGGTAATTTACTTATTTCGTTTTGAGCCATTTCTGGCTCCAATTCAATCAGCAATCGACACGAAAGAGAATTAAAAATATTGACTCAAAACTGACAAAGAGACAACTTTATTTATTTGTCAAATTACATAGAAACCAACGCCAACCCAGCACAATACTTTTTCTACTCGCAATAAATTCCTTGAAATAATGATTTCTGCATTTTTTTTAAAACGTAACTCGCTATGGAAAAAAATATTGTTTTATACACGACGATAAAATTGCATTATCGTCTCCCGAAATTAATTAAAAAAAATATATAAATCGTTTCGGTCGACGAGAGAATACCATTTTATCGTCTTGTATAAAAAATAACTAGCCGCATCGCGCCGCTGTCTAGTGGGCGACAACCTTAAGACCTGCCTGTCCCAGAGGACAATTTATCGAATATAATTAAGAAAATAATGTACGCCACTGAGTTTTCTTACATTTTTTAGATAAACGGCAACTAAAAGTCCAATTTTTTTTCTTGCCTGTCTAAAATTATTTTCAAAGAAAAAAAAAACTATTCCTTGCAAGTCTCTGGACACCCTTAAGAAAATTTTAAAAAATTTAATTTTTTTAAATTATTCACCAAAATAATGACATTGTCTATCATTTTAATTCACAGGTAAATTTTATTTTCTGTCATTATTTCGATGTTCTTTGACGAAATCTCGACTGAGCCGTTTGAGAGATTTTACAGGGTGTTAAATACGCATCGAAGTAACCAACGTTTCCCCTCCAAGTTTTCTGAAACGTATTTAAGAAATTCTATGCTACCCTGTATATATTATTTTTCAATAAAAACAAAACTTAGAAGATAAATATTCACAAATTTTCGTTACAATAAAAATGTTAACAATCAAAAAAAATAATCTACAATATACTGTTATTTAAACCAACTGACATATTTTGTATAATAAAAAACACGTAAAAAGTTAATAAGGCTCTCTCTAAATTCATTTTACTGTAAATAAAATGTACTAAAGCAATAGTCTAGCAATAGCTATTACTGGAAGATAGACAGGCGGGTAGTTTTCCAATATCTGCTTTTGACAAGGGACAGAAACCTTAAAAAACATTATATCGATATTCAAATAAGACTATGAAATATAATATACAACTTAAAATATCTATTAATTTTAGCATAAACGTATTTCGTTTGAGGCAATTGCTATTTTAGACGAGCTTTCTATAGCTCAATAAATCTATTTCTTTATTGAAATATGAATGTCACTTGGTGTATTTTAATAAATATGCTTATTTATATTCTTAGTTATTTTTGAAATTTCTCAGAAGCATAAAACATTTTCCTTGATTTACAAAAGCACAACAGACCATAATAATATGATTTTTCAAAGAGACTGACATCACATAAACCACAAACACTATTTTATAGGTCTTTTCACTAGAACCAAAAGCAAAGGTATGGTTTTAATTCAAAACTTAATGTACGAAAAAATGTTAGTGTCGTCTTCAAAGCCGAATATCTCCAAAAGAAATACAGCTATTGAGATGAATCAAAAACAAACTATCGAGAAAAGATACACCTAGATGATATTTTGATGATTTTGATTTTAGTTCAGTGATTGGGGATTTTTGCTTGGAAAAAAGTCCGGAAGTTTTGCAACTTTGCAGGTTTATAGGTTTTGGGGTCCCTAACTAAAATCCAGAAAATGCACATTTCCAGACTGGCCGCCGGCATATGCGCCATCTTGCCAAGATGGCGCCCAAAATCGGTATTTTGTGAATATCTCGAAAACTATGCGTTTTGCGAAAATTTGGGAGAGCAAAATTAAATAGAATAAAATTTCCTATAAAAAGGTTTTATGAAAATTTTCGCTAAAGTCAACTGTTTAAGCACAAAAATCCCTGGAAATTTTACAATTTTGCGTAAAGTATGGTATATTATGTATAGTCGATTTTCCGAAATCAAATGTCGATTAGGGTTCACTAAAACTAGTTTTAGTTTAGTTTCTTCAATTTTGTCATAAAACACTGGCGTATCATTAATTCGCTCATTAATTTACGAATAATTAATTTTAATTATTGAAAATGTGTACCTACTTGTTTCCACACCACCCAAGAGGTAAAGTATATGGCGCGTTTATTTTAACGTGGTCTCCCCTGGAGGCCTACTCCACTAGATAAATTAAAAACTTTAAATTATCTGCACAAGCCCGACAGATATGGCTCATTGATGTCAAAGTCGATCGTGTCTACTGTGCTGGGCTGGTCAGGGTGGTCTCTCAATAAGTCCAACTCTTCATCTTCAGCCGCTAGAGGGACATCTACAAGCAAGTCCAACTCCTCTTCATCGGATTCGTCAAGTGACACTTCAGTGACGTTGTCACAGGATTTCCATTGCAGTATGCACAAATCATTGAACATTTTATCCTGCTTTTCTGCATCCGCAGGCACACCATAGTTTTGGTTTTGCATTTACAGGATAAAAATGCCAACAGGGATTTTGGAGCTGGATCTTTCAACGTTGTGACTGGAGTAATACCTGTTTTTGTTTTCTTCCAACCCCATTCTTCGGCTTCTTTGGTACAACCAGACCAATGCTGAACTTGGTGGTAAGTTCGCAATGAATGCTGTCGAGCAGGACAATTAATTATTCATAAATTAATGAGCGAATTAATGATACACCACTGTTTCATGACAAAATTGAAGAAACTAAACTAAAACTAGTTTTAGTGAACCCTAATCGACATTTGATTTCGGAAAATCGACTATTCATAATATATCATATTTTACGCAAAATTGTAAAATTTCCAGGGATTTTGTGCCTAAACGTTTTGGGGTCCCTAACTAAAATCCATAAAATGCACATTTCCAGACTTGCCGCCGGCGCCGCCATCTCCCAAGATGGCGCCCAAAATCATATTTTGTGATATTCGAAAACTATACCGTTTTTCGCGAAATCTTGGCAAAATTAAATAGAATAAAATTTCCTATAAAAAAGGTTTTATGAAAATTTTCGCTAAAGTCAACTGTCTAAGCACAAAATCCCTGGAAATTTTAAAGTTTCAAACGGGACTTTTAAAAAGGAAGCAAGCAGGCCCCTTTTTTGATCCCCAATGACTGAACTATTTGTGAACTTATGAAATTAGCTTAGAATTAACGAATTGTTTATATTTCCTTTTACTTTTTAATTTTTTAACCGCTTTTATTTACACTTAAATAATTAAACTACGTCATTACATTTGACTTGGGTGTTTCACTAGCGTATCTGATATTTTGGTTATTAAATAATTATTATTACTTATCTATTTTTATTAGAAATTCACTTTTTTAACAATTTTAAATTTTAATTTGGGAAGAAACACTACAATTATTGTAATTTACAAATTAGATCATTGAATAGTTTTAATCTATACTAATACATATATAAAATCCTTAAGTGACTGACATACTGATTAATCACGATCCTGCTCAAACCACTCAACGTAAGAAGCTCAATTTTGGCATACAGGTTGATTCTAGGGTGTAGAGGTTCGATAAGAAGGGATTTTTAGAAATTCCACTTCCAAGAGGGTGAAACCACCCCTCAAATATTACAATATTTTTTATTTAAAAAGCGGTCAAGTTTCCGAAAAAACGTTTAAACAATTTTATTTTGTTTCTTTACATATTTTAAGATTTTTTAAAAATGTATACAGGGTGTCTCGAAAAATCTAGTCATTGATTAATCACGATCCTGCTTAAAGTGCTTGACGGAAAAAGCTGATTTTTGGAAAACAGATTGACTTTAGGGTGTAGAGGTTCGATAAGAAGGGATTTTTCGAAACTCGTATTCTAAGGGGGTGAAACTATCCCTCAAATATTAAAATATTTTTTATTTAAAAACCGGTGAGTTTTTCGGAAAAACTCTTAAACACGTATATTTCATTTTGTTGTTTTACATATTTTAAGATTTTTTATAAATTTATACAGGGTGTTTCATAAAATATGACCATTGAGTAATCACGATTCTGCTTAAACTGCTTGACGTTTAAAGCTGATTTTTGGCAAACGGGTTGACTGTGGGGTGTAGGGGTTCGATAAGGAGGGGTTTCTCGAATCTCAAATTCCAAGAGGGTGAAAACACCTCTCAAATACTGCAATATTTGTTATTTAAAAAACCGTTAGTCTTTCGGGAAAACGCTTGGACAAGCATAATTTATTTGGTTTTTTTACATATTTTGAAATTTTTTTAAAAATCATACAGGGTGTTCCAAAAAGTTGGGTAATTTCTTAACCACGACTCTGCTTAAACTGCTTGACGTAAAAAGCTTATTTTTGGCAAACGGATTTTTCGAAAGTCAAATTCCAACGAGATGAAACTACACCTCAAATATTACCAAGTTATATAATAATATCGTCATATTGTTTTTTCTCATGCTGACATAAATGTGAGAAAATTTTATCCAGTTTGTATGTTAATGAAAATGCTTGCTTTGCTTTATCATCACCATTACAAATGATTAATTCAATGTTATGAACGTTATGTCCTCTCCAAAAAAAAATCAATTATTATTATTTTTAATTAAACATATTTGTGCGGCAACTTTTTGATTGGCACCCTATTAAAAGTGCGTTTCCCTATTCATAAATATACCTACGTAAAAATTAGGTTTTGATTAAAAATATGATGGGCTTAATAATCCTGCAGCCGGTTCTTTGACCTTTAGGAAATATAATTATTATTGTTTTGATTATTATCAAGCAGATGTTTGATAAAGAGAATGTTGTTAAAATATTTGAGTCTAGGTATATTCGGGTCCCCCGTTCTCGAAAATTCTAAGAATTTCTTAAACGATTCAAAATTTAAGTTTACGTTTTAAGACGCAATAGTTGAAGCAGATGTTCGTGTCACCTGCCTTTTTTCCGACACATATGCCGGTCCCGTGCCACACATGCCTGCCTTTAGAACAATCGTGCACAAGCACAAGTTATAATAATTATTCATGCACTAATTCTTCCATTGTTTAATACTATACTCTGTGTTTTTTTCTCAGGTAAGATTTCGACAGTCGATGACAGAAGAAAAGCAGATGACGTCCCATACCAATCTATTTATTTTACTAAAAAAAGTTTCTAATAATTTTTAAGTTATCTATGGATGGGTTTAAATATAAATCCGTCATACGTCGTGTCTTGTTGTTTTTAACCAGTTTTATTGGTTTATTTAAAAAATGACAGATCGTATTTCAATTTTATTGGTTTGACGGAACGATGAACGACAAACGGACGCCGATGCGTATGAACTCGCCTTTAGATTTTTGTCATTTTTGAAGCTTGTCAAAGTCTTGCCAAATTATAGGTTAGAATTTTGTGTCAACTTTTGTTAAATACCCTGCGTTTTGGACGATGATGCATTTTAATTCGTATTATTACGTGTGTTTTGTGTCTTTTGAAGTCAAGTGGATGAAAAATCGAGTAAAAATTAACTGTAGACCCAGCGCACAGTTTATGGTATACTCACTGCCCAGGCAGAAAGTTTTATACACCAATGAAGTTGCCATCGATAAAGTTTGTATACCATTTCGTCGTAGATAAGTGCATCTCGTATATGGTAGAAGGATCAAACTAAACACATACTAAAAACTGGAGTAGCTGTAAAATATCGACATCACACGATAGGTAAATAATGGATTTTAGTACTGCAGAAAAATAATGTCAAAAGGTACTGGTTTAAAAAATTAAGATTAAAGTTAATTAATCAACCTTTAAGGTATAAAATTTGGTAGGTGTTATTATTAATAAAATAGTTTTTTTATTTACCTATGTTGTTTTATTTATTCCTGTGGAATATTACAAATTTGTATTTGTACATAAGTTATATTGATAAATATAATCATAAATGCGGGTAGTTTCATAAAGCTTGAAAGTAAATAATAGTTCTTTTTGATATTTTTTTGGTATGTAGTGTCTTGTTCTTGTTTGTTTTGTATTAACACATACCGTTTTTATTATATATATATATATATATATATATATATATATATATATATATATATATATATATATATATATATATATATATATATATATATATATATATATATATATATATATATATATATATATTATATATTATATATATTTTCAGTTTTATACAGTTTTTTTCACAATATTTTGAAGTAATCACTTGTCATCTTGTCAATCAAATTTTAAATATATCCTGCTATGCGTTCCAGTTGTACCAACTTATTTCTTTGTAAAATAAAATAAACTACTTTGAAATTAAAATGACAGACACATCTATCACTGTCGAGGATCTTCTCGTTGGACAGACTATATTCGATATATGTGCATCCAGAAATTAAAATAATTGATTTAAATAAAGCAATTTTGATTAAGTAAAAATTCTCTCTTGCTGCATCTTTATCTACAGAGTTTTATGTAGTATACACAGGGTGTCTCTATAATCCGTGGACAATATAAGTTCATTGAACACAATTTACCTCTACACAAAAGTGCTTCGTTTGACCCCTACAAAAAACAAAAAACAAAAAAAAAATAAACACATTTTTTTCAGATATTATAAGAACCGGTATTCCGATTTTAATGAGATTTTAGGTGTCTATGTTTTGTTAAGTGCTTTAACATTTGACTTTTACAAAAATCAAGAAAAAGTACGGGAAGAGTGAAAACTACCTCCATCCCTACATACATTTTTGTATAAATATTTTTAATTCTGGCGACGACAGATTTTCTTTTCGTAAATTGGCCCCTTTAGTATTTACTACATTTTTCGTCTCTTGTAAAAAAAACGCTACATCGTATAGTTTTTAAGAAAAAAATGTTTTGTTAATTTAATTTTCCATAGCAGACCTAAAAAATATACAGGATGTTTCAATATTCCGTGAACATAGAACAACTACATATTTTTTGAATTAAAATAAGTTAATTTTACATAATTTACGTTTATACAAAAGTGCTTTGTTTGTCCGTTAGAGGGCATCTATCAAAAATAAACCCGAACGTTAATTAATTTAAAACTTATTATTTTTTTAAAGATTTTTATAGCTTATTGTCAAATTTAATTTGTGATACTAACATAAAATTTTCCATATTTTCACCAACTATTCAATCGGTCGTCGGTTAAATTGGAAAATATTTATACTAAATTTATGAAGGGGTAGTGGTAGTCTTCACCCTTCCCTTACTTTTTCTTGATTTTTGTAAAAGTCAAATGTTAAGGCACTTAGCAAAATATACATACCCAAAGTCTCATTCAAATCTAATTAACTTTTTTGATTCCAAAAATACGAAGTAGTTCTATGTCCACGGAATATTGGAACACTCTGTATTTAATTTAATTAATAATACACATCTCTCCAAACTTATTGCATATGAATGATTGGTAAAATTAGTTGGTAAAAATGTTCCCGGAAATGTTAATTTATAGTTAATCATAACTTAGTTTAAATCACATGAAAAAGCTGGGAATGGGAATTCCAAAAGCTATATCTGTATATCTGTATACACTTTTATTACAGAATGACTTTGACTCAAAAGATTGGCGCTTTTCAATAGGGCCAAGAACGACGTTTCTTTGTCCAAAGCATTAACTACCTTTTCATAAGCTTTAAAAAATTACTTTAGAGAATAGAAGAATCTATCTGTCCAAAGTATTTCACTCTTGACCCAAAGATAATATGCAAAGAAGTTCTTGCTACAAGAACAATAGTCTCTTTGATTTATGCAAAAATTCTTGATTGAAAAGGGACATTTCTTGATTAAAGAGCCACTTTTCTTAAACCAATAACGAATACCATTGACTCAACTAAAATTTATTTTGATCTAATACATCATATACAGGCATATTACGAGGTATATTATTTTCTGATAAATTTAGGTTTTCCTGGTCTGTAGTAAGTAAAGTGATATTATTTCCCTCGATAGTAGTTATTTCTGCTTCTTCACTCCTTGGTATTTTTTGGGGTGGTTCATCACTCTACAAATTACAAAAAAATGTTACATCACGATTAATCAAAGTAAAGCAAACAAATTATTAAAATTATAAGCTTTGGTCAAATTTTGATTTTTTTAATACGACGACTTGAAATTCTAAATTTTTTGTAATTATTTGCATAAAAAAATCGATACCTATATTCTTATTCTATCTATAGTCACGCATGCATTATCTATACAGGTGCATTAGGTAAATGTCTCTTACCTTCAAATATAGCAAATAAATGCTCTAATTTCCATTTTTTCAGAAACTCCTTAAAAGAATCCATATATCCTAAAATTTGTCTATAAAAAATGACAAATGCATGTTAATAACGATCACTAATTTATTATACGATATGCGTTTAAAAAGCAAATTATGCAAAATTCCAAGTGGAAAATTCCAAGCAACAAAACCCGTACGTACTATGATGTGCGACCTATGAAATGCGACGTGAGACTGGTCGGACTGCCGACTGATTGTATATGCCATCCTTCGTCATCGTCTTTGCGTGTCGTTATTATTTTTCATCAAAAGAGTATTTAGCTATTGGAAAAATGACCATGTTTCTTGAATGAAGTACTTCCTAGCGTATTTTTGTTATTATCTTAAAACAAAGTAACTTGCACTTGGTTGAATGAAAATAGATTCAAGAGAAATTTTCGAATTTTTCAAGAGAACAAGTTTTCTTGACTTAAGAGAGTTTTTCTTCAGGCAAAATATTTTCTTTTACGCTAAAATAAATTCTCTTGCCACTAATTTTTTTTTTCAAGAACGATGGCGACTTTAGTTCAAGTCTATCTTTTTTATCAGTGAAAGAATGAAGAAAAGTATTGAAATTAATGGTCTGTATTTCCTTCTTGGGCATTAATGCACTCTCTCAGACGGTTTGGCATATCACCTATCAGAATATCTATATGTAGGCCTGTCGAATTTGTTCCCATTCTTCGATTGCTGCAATTCGTAATTCTCGTAAAGTTAAGGGTGGTTTATTTCGTTTCTTTATCCGTGATTTTCGGATGTTCCAAGCATGTTCTATTACGTTCACATCTGGTGAATTAGCAGACCATCGTAAATACGTTATTCCCTCTTCATCACTGTCATTGTTCCGTCAATAACATCTAATGTTGTTCGAGCACTAGGTGTATTCGTTTTTCATTTGAAAACATGACATTTTCCCAGTTTTTTTTTGTTCAACCATTTCCTGTGCCCATTGTAACCATGTATCTACGTTCTTGCTGTTCTGTTAATTTTGGTACTCGCAAAGATCTCCGACGGTGTAGATTAACAGATCTTAATCGACCTGATACAGTTTGTCTTGATAACTAATAACTCTCTCAAGCCGTGCAAGCTCTCTATATAAATCGCTCGTTGTACTTAATTCCGTCTAGCAATTAGCCAATTAGCAAGCCTTATAATTTCCCTATTGCAACAACATTCTTCTAAATCTTATATTCTAAACTGTTAATCTGTTAAAAATGTCTATTTTTGTGTATGTTGGAGGCAGATGCCGAATTCGGCCTATGTCCGAAATAATTAGACATATGGCGATTTGTCCATACTAAACTTGCCAGATGCGTTCAACTTCGTGGTTATTAATAGTCTTTATATAACTTCTTTGCGGGGGTGGTTAATCTATTTTTGGTATAATATAACAACAAAAGATTAACACCCGCGTAACTTTGTGGATATTGGTAGGTATATTTAATTATAATCGCAATATGTCTAATTCTTCGGACATAGGCAGAATTCGGCATCTGCCTCCAACATATATAATAAAAATAAATTTAAGCGTAAACTAGGAAAACGTTTTATTATAGTATATTGTTAAGTAAAGGATTGCACAGTATATAAATAAGATTTTACGGAAGTAGGGTGGTTATTAAACGTGCCAGCTTGATGGCGGGGCAATACCATTGTCCATAACGATTGCTAAGAATGGCATTTTTTTGCTGGCGTCGCACGGGGGTAAGAAACAAAGGAAACGTGAATTTCTCGAAACGAGCCTTGAGGGACACTTGGCCAATTGAATTGTTTTTTTTCCAAGGCAACGAGATACAGAGCGAAATCAAAAGAATCTAGCTTATTTTTGATGTTATAATTGTGGCAAAAATTTTGTTTAGGGCATGTTTTGTAGGGTATATTGAGTAAAATTTCTCTTCTATTTTTTCTCCACTAGTAGAAAATCTGCAGCAGATGATGACGCTAACAAGGTTTAGCAAAACACGCGTCCAGTACAAAAGTAAAGTGTTTTGGCGTATTGTGGTGAATTCGTGTTTAATTTTGCTGTTTAACATCCAGGGTTCCAATCCTCAACTGTAATCATCAATTAGATTAAGCAAGTAAAAAAATGTTATAATTTAACGTTGATGTTAACGTTTCGGAAAGGAATCTCTTTCCGTCGTCGAAAGAAAAAAATACAAAGCACAATGTAAAAATTATTTAGAATATTTAAATGCCACTATTCGAGAACACTTTAGTTTCTTAAAAAATAAAGAAACAAAATTAACTAAATTAAAATAATCAAAAAATTATTTTATTTTGTAGATTTTGTTGCAGTGGCGAGAGATGAATCCACCACATAGGTATAGACATTTTTTGAATATAATGTTTACAGATTAAAATCCGATTTAAAACTCATTCCAGACCAACAAAAACCGCGTTTAAAATTGCGGTTTAGACGTTTTGCGCTAGACTGATCTTGGTCAAAAGATGCCGAACGGTGTAAATTCTTGTTTGTATGGACCTAACGACGTCAACTAAATTTTATTTTGAATTTCCGTTTCGTCGCTCTATATTCTTCATTTAGAAAATTAGGTACATATAATGTAATTTTCTAAATGAAGAATATAGAGCCTATATAGGACTCAAAATCATGAAATCATTTAATTGGTACTAAACCATGTATTTGTTTTGCAGAGCTGGACTAAACTAAATAAATATGTTGAAAAAAATATGTCCGGGATACCTAATTGGAAAAACTTCTTTTAACAAAATGAATTGGAAATAAAAATTTAGACAAAATGACAAATGATAAATTTTAATATAAATATTTTTGGCCACATTTTTTTTTAGTGGTTTAGTATTTTAAACATTAATATAGGGGTGCGTCTCGAAAGTGACTTACCTCTATACCTTTTTTTATTTTTTTCAGATAAAAAAAACGAGATTTCGTATGTTAGTATATGACATAAATTAGGATTGATTGACGTATTCAATTGTTTTTGGTCACTTCCTGTTTCACCGAAAATGACTTTTGATATTTAATTTGCAGCCTCGGTATATTTTTACTTTATTCGATAGAAAATGACACTCTGAGTAGAATGATATATCAAATGTCAACTTTGACATTTTTGCTTAAGAAAATTGTATTTTAAATTTCAATCTAAAGTGCCATGGCTGTGTTAAAAACATGAATTTTTAATCAAGGAGTCTTAGAAAAATATATTTGATCGTCTAATGTTTTTTGTGTCTTGTCTTGACCGGTTAAAAGATAATCAAGTCGTATTTTTAGTGATATCTCAATTTTTCCAAATGGAACGAGAGTTGCTCATTAACATATATGGAAAAAGTAAGCATTTTTTTACGAATAATTTGGTGCCACACACTTGGTATTGCGAGTCAAATTGTCGTTATGAACCGCATGTTACAATTTCAAATAAACCATATGCGAAAATGTCAAAAGTTGACACATGATATGTCATTCTATTCAGAGTGTTATTTTCTATCGAATAAAGTAAAAATATACCGAGGCTGCCAATTAAATATCAAAAGTCATTTTCGGTGAAACAGGAAGTGAACAAAAACAATTGAATACGTCAATCAAAAAGTTATAGGGGTGAGCTACTTTTCAGACGCACCCGGTATTAACGGATATAAATATTTTAGAACTAGCAAATTTTTTTATGAACAATACATTTTTCGCAAAATGTCAGTAATAAAAAAGTTTTTCCTCTTGTAAAGACAATCCGGGGAGACATACTGTATAATGAATCCATTCGTTTATAATATTTAACCATCTTTTTACCATTCATGCCAATATTAATAAAAGAAAATTCTTCAAATTACAATTATCAAATATTTCCAGAATTTTATGAATTCCCAGTTAAACATATACCATTAAACTCAGTTAGATTTAATTAAAATTTATTAAATCCAACAAGCCACATTATTAAGCCTTTAGCTTTAAATGCGGTTTGAAATTTCATATGAAAATCCGTTATTACTTTATACCCGAAATGTTAAAGGTATTAGGGCAAGTTTCTGATATTCGTAAGTACAAGTTTCACCTTTAACATTAGAGAACTTGAATAACATCACAGGAAACGGCTATGAGATAACTAATTAATAGAATGAATGGGGTAAAATTAAAAATAACGATATGAACATAGCTGGCTCTTGAAAAGGCCAGATTTTTATCAAAAGTTATTTATACCTGCATTGGAGCTATGAGTGGTTGCCATATTATTGAAATTTCAAAGCAATGAGTACGGCCTCTTTAAATTTGCTCTGTTTCCAATGGGGTTCTTTGTGGACAACCCGAACTTCCAACCATTTCATGTTGTGATGCTTGGACCACACATGATCTGCAATGCCTGACTTCATTGTTTCACCACTTTTATGTTTGTCAAGTCGTACATGTAGAGGACGTTTTGCCTCTCCAATCACAATCAAACTTATATGGAAAAGCATCTATTATTTTTCATAATTTTTGAGACGAATGAACATTTTGTGTTTATGAATAAAACTCAGTCCTTACCAAAGACTTTTAATGAAAAGTAATCCATATAGCAATAAAAAAAAAATTAGTTCTCAAAATAAACACAATGTCATTTTTTCGATACTGAAACGAAATGAGATTTACATTTTTAACGATAAAAAAGCAAAAACAAAAAGAAAATTGATAATTTTAACAATCCGTGTTGCCACCTCTAGCCCTTATGCAAGCTTCTATCCGCGCTAGCATGGTTCTTATTAAATGATCAACGTTATCTTGGGGCATGTTTTCCAATTCTGCTAATGTTGCATCAATAAGCTGTAAGATATTTCCTGGGTTATTTCGATGAGATGGTCCCACAAGTGTTCGATAGGGTGTAGATCTGGTAAACATGCAGGCCACTTCAAAACTATGACACCTTCGGTTTCAAGACGTTCTAGCCACTAGGCCGGTATGCCTATAAAGTTAAATTTATTCCAAATTGCAGCTCTCCAAAGCCTAATGATTGGTTCTAGCACTAGTTCAACATAGACCCGACCCGTTAAAGCTTGTTGAAGTGGTAACAATGGAGTTTTTGCTCCCAGCATAATACCTCCCCAGGATATTACAGTTCCTCCTTTATTTCTTGGTACAGATTTGGCAGCCTGGAATCTCGCTCGTCTTCCTGGAGCTCTGAGAACTCAAATTCGATGGTAATCTGATCTTAGGCCACTTCTGGTCTCATCCGGAAAAAGAACATTTTGCCAATTCTCAATTGTCTAGTTTTGATGTTGAAGGCACCAATTTAGCCGGTCAATTTTATTTTGTCGAGATAACTGTGGGACCCGTAACTCTCTCCTACTGTATAACCCTCCAGCACGAAACCTTTTTCTTATGGTTTCAACTGAAACGTTTACATCTGTAGTTGCCCTAAGTTGTCTTTGTAGCTCTGCTTGAGAAACATTAGGATTTATCCTAGCAATTTAGCACACAAAGCGGTCTTGTTGTTCAGTTGTGACTCTTTGACGACTTTGCCTAGGCCTCTTCTTGAGAGTTCCTAGTTCCAAGTACCTTGCATTATAACGCCTACTAACTCTGCTACGTCTCTTTGGGGCATTCCTTGTTCAATGAAAGCAATAATTCTTCCTCTCTGTACATCGGTTCATCCAACATGGGCATTTTTTTAATTTTTTTTAACAGTCGTGATTTTAGGACTTAGATTAATTACCTAACAGTTGATAACGGTCAGTGAAACATCTGTCTTCTGACCAAAACGTTGTGTGAGCAAAATAAATAAAGACAATGGAAGTGCGAAAAAAACATTCTTTTTGTTTTAATACTGAATCATTAGCTTACTTCGGGTTTCTCTTATTACCGATTCTGAACCGTCCTAGAACTGTGATGCGTATGCGCAGAAGGCAATATGAAGACATTATTTCATTTGCGCATGCGCTGCAGAGTTCTAGGACGGTTCAGAATCGGTAATAACAAGAACCCGAACAAAGCTATTGTCTACCACATTCAAAGTGACATAGGAAATCCCATGCAAATTTTGAACTGTCCAAATTTATTACGCTCCAATTGTCAATGTATCTCATTGTGTTTAAATATTTACTTCTAAACCAAACACAGGGAAATGTAATCAATTCAATTGTAATTTGTACTAAATTAATTGGATTTTAAACTAGTATAACTATTCACTAATTAACTTCAGTAAGCTGAAGAATTTAACTTAATAGGAACAAATTAAATAAAGAGTGAAATATTGAGAATGGTATTTGTGCAAAAGCTTGTTTCGAATATTTCCGTATTTGTCAATCGTTTTTGCTATCGCTGTAAAAGTTAGTGATCAAGTTTCGTTCTATGTGTCTTTGAGCTCTCTCTTGAATAAGGTATCTTATAGCCGGCATAAATTATTCACAGGTCGGCGATTCTTTTCCATTTGTTGAGTTAAATCTTTTGTATTTTCGGATTCGAAAAAGAATATTCAGTATCAGTAATAGTAAAAACATTTGCAAAACAAATATATGATATTTAAGAAATTTTTGAATGAAATAATTTTTTATTTTTGGCCAATCAAAAATTCACTTTTTCTGGTAAATTTTTGTCACAAAGTAATATTTCCCAAATACACATTTTCTTAAGGTGCGTTCACACTGGCAGCGCCGCTTCGCGCAAATCATTTTTTTAACATATACTTTTGTGCACGCTAAAAAATACACTTCAAAAGTGCCGTACGTGATAAAAAAATTCTTTGCGCGGAGCGGCGCAGCCGGTGTGAACGCACCTTTACAAACTAAAATAATTTCTTGAAATTTGTTTTAAGTGTTCTTTTGAGAAAAAAAGGAGTTTTTAAAATTATAGCGTGAGTCTTGGAAGTTTAGAGCAGATTAAACTGTGTAACGAGTTATGTAAATTAGTGCATATTTCACGGGATATTTTATATTTATAAGCAGACTACTCTTAGATTCAAAGATCTCCATACTATTTTATTTTAATACTATATAGGAACTTTTTCTAAAATTTTGTTACAAAATATCCTTCTCGATAACGTTTAAAAAATTAAAGTTGGAAAACCTTTTTTGTTTTGTTAAAAACAGGTGCTATGTAAATTAATACTTTTTTACTTAGTTTGTTTCCACCATATTTTGGAGTTTAACAGTAAAAATACACAGATTATTTGGAAAAAAACATATACAGATTGTTAACTGGACGGTTACTTATTGGGGGACAGAATGGCAACACTGCCTAAGCTAAGCTGCCGACTCGTCCCGTCGCGTCGCGTCGTCTTTCGACGAGCGGGCCGAGATTGCCATATTTCAACCATAAAGCTCTTGCCGCGAGTAATAAACAAATTAACAACCTGTATAAAAGATAGACTAACCACATACAGGGTGAGTAAATAAGTGCAAATATTGCCAAGGCTGGTAGATTTCGATAAAAAAAAAACATATTTTCTTTTTACCGTTTTTCAAATATGTAAATCCAATATAACCGAGTTATTTTATTTTGAAAATTTCCAAAAAAAAATGATTTTTTGCTTGAATTTTGAGAACCACTGGGTCTTTTCTGGGTTTACTTTACTACCTATGTTTATTTCTAATCTACTATGTTGCCATATTATCAAGAAATTACGATTTTTAACTAAAAACTAAAAAAATTTCGATTTTTTTTTAAATCCCAAATTTTCAAAGTTTTTTTTCGCGAAAAAACCTCATAACCATGTTTCTGGGGTCGAAATATAGTAGTCCTGAAAACATTTGCACTTATTAAAACTGACCCGTATATATGTACAATGGTTTGCTTTCGCCTAAAATATAGAGGTTAAGTCCTTAATAAGTGCAAATATTTTTAGGTTTTTTTTTCGACCACAGGAACACGTCTACGAATTTTTTTCGCAAAAAAAGATCGTGCATTTTCTTTTAAATTTTCCTGTATATTTTAGAAAACTTTTTAGAACTGCCTGTTCACGCAAATTTTACAACGGTATAATTTCTTAATCTCTGATATTACAAGGATATTAGCACTGTTACGGCACTAAAAGGGATGCAAATACAGAAAAAATCCGGTGGCTCTCAAATTTTTTTCAAAATAATTCCATTTTTTTTTATTTTCAATCTTGAATAACTCGGTTATTTTGGATTTATTTGAAAAACGGTAAAGAGATAATATCTTTATTTAATCGAGATCTACGAGCCCTGAAAATATTTGCACTTATTTAAGACTCACCCTGTATAAGGAAAATGTAGACAAGCCCTTGTTAATATAATCTTTCTTTAAGATTCGACGACATTTGGCGTAGTTTCTAGTGATTAGCGAGTATTCTGGTCTTGCAAAAAAAGCAAGGCCGAGACCAAGACCAAGCATGCAAGAGTCTTGCGGTATTGCATTTTTTCACTTTTTAAAAGAACTTTTTCTTAAAAAAATATTACATTAGTTACCAAATAAGTTCAGCCAAACGAGTTATTTGTTTTGTTTGAAAAAACTGTAATAAAGAAATATTATCTTTCATATAGCAAGGTATTTTTTGTTACATATCAATACTAGTATCTATAGGATACAAAACTTTAAATAAGCATTCTCAAATATTGTTATTAATTACAATAATGGTCTTACCAGTAACATAGCTTTATGATCTTTATCATCCACCCATCCTATAACAATATCTGCTCCTTCCATTCCTCCATTCGGGCTGAACCCCAATCCAATATAACCCAGAGTTTTTGCTTCAATTCTAAACAAAATCTCTTGGTGCCTGGGTTGCCATCTCAGCACAATAAACCCCTCACTGTCCAAAGCAACCGAATGTGTCCACACAATATCCGATTCCCTCTTTGTCCTTAAACGTTTACTGGATTTCTCACTATTAAACTTGTGATGATCGAGCGAATGATCATAATCACGGAATTTGTTGACTAGTTCGACATGTTTCACGTATTGATCTAGAAGATCATCGGCTTTGGTTGAGAGAAAGAAAAATAGAACTAAGAGGTAGTACGGGAGTTGGTTGTAGTAGTACGTCATGGTGATAAGCGTGGCTTAAGGCTTCCTGTTATGCATTATCTGAAACAAAAAAACAGAAATAGTTAATAGTTGTTTTTCTAATGCTGCCTTATTGGTCTATTTTCGAGTTAATAAGAAAATGCAGAGAAGTTATATATATTCGAGTGTGTCTCAAAATTCATTACTTGAAGTGAAACTTCTTTACGCGCGTTGGGTGACACACGGCCTTGAATGACGGAAGCGAGACGGCCGTGACGCGCGGGCTAGCGAGAGAAAAAGTGAGAGCGGCAGTGTTGCCGCAGCTATGCCCCATTCGAGGTAGAGCTACCTCTTTGTAAAACAATTTAGGGTTTCACGAAATTAGATTAGTTCAATTTTAGATTCCCGAAATTCGAGATTTCTCGTCTCGTCCCGTCTCGATTTCGAGACGAGATCGAGACGAGACTGAGATTTTTTTTTCGAGACGAGATCGAGAAAATTACTTCGAGATTTTTCGAGATCGAGAAATTTTTTCGACATTTCTCGATCTCGAAAAACTTTAAATGCTGCAATAATTCAACAGTTCATAAAAGACTAGAAAAATGGAAATAAAAAACTATGTTGGGAAATGATTTTAATTCATTTTAAATATAAGAAAATTAACAAAGCAAAAGTAACATAACAAAGATAACAAAGGTAAAAACACAAATCTATACTAATATATAAAATCCTTAAGTGACTGACATACTGATTAATCACGATCCTGCTCAAACCACTCAACGTAAGAAGCTCAATTTTGGCATACAGGTTGATTCTAGGGTGTAGAGGTTCGATAAGAAGGGATTTTTCGAAATTCCAGTTCCAAGAGGGTGAAACCACCCCTCAAATATTACAATATTTTTTATTTAAAAAACAGTCAAGTTATTGACTTTAATAAAATTACTGTAAATCACTATAAATAATGAATGTTTGTAATTGAACTGTAATTTCTGTATTATTAATCCGGTAAATGATAGAGATAAACAATTGTGATTGACTAAAATTTTATTTTAAACTGACACTTTTGTTAACAACATTCTGAGAATTCGAATAATGAATTGAATAATGACAAGACAAGTGACATTTGTCTAAAAAAGACAGCCATTTAGAGTGACAATTTAGTTATGTAAAATTTAGAGTGACAATTTTAATTATGCAAAAGAAATAGATATTCTGTGAGTTTACTGGTTGCCTAACGATTAACATTAATTTAAAAATAAATCCCCAACGTGAATAATGAACAACACATATATTTTTTTTCAAAAGGCAATAATTTACACCGAAAATGTGTACAAGAAATATTTAGAAACCAGTCTCAAGTAAAATACGTAATAAAATACTGAGAATTTTTATATTTTTCAGTGTCCCTCAAAATTCATGGGGCATTTCAATAAATACTATCTTAGTTACTCGTAAAATTTCTGTTTGTAGTTGCAGAAATGCAATAAATAAAATAATAAGAGTGTAAATCAGTATAAACAAGACAGAAAATGCAGAGAATTTTTATACTTTCCAGTGTCCATCAAATTTTATTGACACTGCTGAAAATAATGGTTCATGGTTCCGTTTTTAATTATAATGGTCCAAGTCGCCGAAAAACTATTTCTTGGAATCGAACAACGCTCTTTCTTCGGAGGTTATTTTAACAAGCCGAAATTCCTATCGAAGTAGTGACCAATTTAAAACCGCTGAATGAATGTCTGGTACTGCCCTCTCGGCAGGTAGAAAAACATCTCAGAAATTTGGCTATCGAATATTTTCTGTCTTGATTTTTATCAAATGTTTTATTTTTCTTACCTACAATGATATTTGAATAAAAGTTTTAATACAATATTTTTTGTTGTTAACACTAAATATACAGGGTGTTTCAAAAAAACCTGTTCCATCTCTCGTGGGGAGATTCCTTATGTAAAAATAAGATATATTTTTCATATCAACATAGGCCCTATTATTCTGCTTTTGTTTCGTAGCTACAGGGTGTTAAATTCTTAATAATCTTTCGATTTGTTATAATTTTCTTCCAAGTACTTTAGCGATTCTAATGAAATTTTGAGGGTAAAAGTTACTATATAAGTGCTACATATATTAATGCTAATAAAGTGTCCATAAATTCATCCGGGACGTGCATATGGGTTATAACTGGAATATTTTTCAAAAATAAATGTGCGCCAATGACTTTTTCTTTTGATATCAAAACTATGTAGGCCGTTTAATGCCAATTAAAAGTTACGTGTTGATATTTTGTCGAATTCGGACTCATTAATGGGATACAATTTTATTAATCACAATAATTAATAAAATTATGATAAAATTAATAAATCGTATATTGTACCTAATACCATATTACCAATATTACCAATAGTTGGCTGTATTACAAATAGTCACCTATATTACCAATTAGTTGTTATTACTTTAGTCCAACCTACAGCAATTTCAAATAAAAAAATGATGGTATTCAAAATAATTACAAAAACCTAATTTTAAAAAGTTATCATCCTGTAACATCCTGTAACTCTAAAACTATGCATTGGCATACCCATGGTTATAGGAACTTTTTTTATATTTTTTGATGAGGAATCAATGAGTACTTATTTAAAACTTTTACAAATTAATGATATTAAAATCTCTTAAAGGTTGCTATTAGACTTGGATCAAAGCAAATTAATAAAATTGCGTTTATCTCGTCAAGGAGGCCGAAATCGACAAAATATCAAGAGATAACTTTTAATCGGCATTAAACTGCTTACACTATTTCGCTAACAAGAGAAAAAAAGCAGTGGCGTACATACTTTTTTTAGAAAAATATTCCAGTGATAACCCATATGCACGTCTCTGGTGGTCAACACTTTTTAGCTTTAAAATATCGTCCCATTGCTGCCAAAAGTCACTAACTTACTTTTTGTTACTTCCGAGAAAAATGCGTCTAAAGATAAATTGCATTGCATAAAGATGTTATAGTTAGTAACTATTCGGTATTAAAATAAAACATAAATAGCCAGAAATCGTAGTTAATGACTTTTGCAATCGATTCTCCGCTTCAAAACATAGTTAGTGATTGAATTTGGTTGTTCGGAAAAATGTTAGTTAGTGACTTTTGGCAGCAATAGGATGATATGTTGCATTTATAGTAACTCTTACCCTCAAAATTGCATTCGAAATCCTAACAGTAATTGGAAGAAAATTATAATAAATCGAAAACATATTAAGATTTTAACACCCCGTAGCTATGAAACAAAGCAGAATCGGACCTATGTTGATATGAAAAATAAATCTTATTTTTATGTGAGGAATCTCCCCCCGAGAGATGGCATATGCTTTTTGAAACACCCTGTATAATCGAAAATATGGCTTAAGTAGATGTGGTTCTTATTACTTTTTTAACAATACAAATATAGCAGCTATTATAAACTGTCTTTTCCTTCTTGGGAGCAAAAGAACCATTTTCATCCCTTGACTGAGGGCTAGAAAATTATATTTATTGTCTAGACTCCACTAGATTTAGAATCCACCGTAAATAAGGTTCTAAAAGCTACCAAATTATTCATAGTCGCATTTTGCATAATACGATTTTCATTTGCATTTCTAAATTTGTTGGTTTCGTATACTTAATGTAATATAGTCTAAGTGACTTTTATGTTTTAAGATTTTAGTACATAATATATACAAAATTATAAATCATTATTGTTTTACTCCTGCAAAAACTCCTGCATTTGTGTCATCATCATCATCATAATCATTTTCAGCTTATTAAACCATGACTTCAAAACATATATATCCAACTTACAAACCATGAACAAATTCATGAAACATTTAAAAGCAAAAAGAAATAAAATTAATTACATATATCATAAAATTAACTCAAACATTTGCTGCCAAGTTCATCGTCGACTGTATTCCTGCATGGGTACTTATATAAATATCTAAAACTTCCTTGGGTCTCCCTAACAGTAAATAAACCGTTGTAATAGCAGTTGTATTTTATTACATAGTATAATGAAAATTCAATATAATTTAAATAGAAAAACTCATTATTTTCATTTATTTTCCGGGCTGAATATTATACGAACAACATGTTTATGCTGTTATAATAAGCATTGCTTCACTGAATAAAATAACGAACCCCTTCTCCAAGTTGCTGTTCGTTTTAGATAATAAAATAATAAGTTTTTCAAATTGATTATATACAGAACAGAAAGTTCTACGTTATCACTATAAATAGAAATATCTTGAAAACTAATTTAAGGGGTAAAAAGTATACTTTTTACCATTATATATTATTAACAAGTTAGCAATATAATAATACTTTTTAAACGAAATAAAGTTACTTTTAGTTCACTGTGTTGTATTCAGTGTATTCAAGTTTTTCAGATTTTTTTAAATTTAAAAGAATTAGTACATAGTATTATTTGATTACTATATTGATATACAACCATAGATAAAATAAAACAACCATCTATTATTATGGAGTGTAGAGGCAAGGAGAAATATCTTCGTGCATTAAAAAATTACTAAAAAAGGGAAGACTTAAGATGGCGTTGCTGTAGCAAAAATCTAAAATGTAAAATATGCACCGAAAATTTTTAGAACAGGAAATGATTCAAAAGAGATAAATATTTGACGTGAAGGCAGGCCCGTTCCTGGGGTATCTGGCACCTACGTGCAGCCATTCTTTGGTGCGCCCTTTTTATATTTAAATCAATTATATATTTTAATCTTAATCTCAAAAATTTAAAGAATTTATATTCTGGGACAAACGAGCAATATGTAATTGGAAATGTAAAAAAACTATTCTAATTAAAGTATAAAAACATTTATTAAATAAAGAAAACAAACAAAACCACAAAAATATTTAGTAAGAAAAATAGTACCCTAAAGAAAAAAACTGACCCATTTCATATGAAATACATAAAAACAATAAACTAAAAATCGGAAATAATATGCATGTACTGATTTTTTTCGAAAATCGACAACTATGAAACTATGAACCCTTCCCGGACACAAACAGTACATTGTGAGACAGGAAATTGTAGAGAGAAATAAGCCCTATAACATAGGATAGAACATTTTAATGAACAGTGCTTTCCATAAAATCAATAAAATGAAAAATATACGAAATAATATACATGCACTGATTTCTGTCGAAAATCGACAACTATGAAACTATGATCCCTTCCCCGACACAAACGGTATATTGTGAGACAGGAAATTGTAGAGCGAAACAAGCCCTATAACATAGGATAGAACATTTTAATGAACAGTGCTTTCCATAAAATCAATAAAATGAAAAATATACGAAATAATATACATGCACTGATTTCTGTCGAAAATCGACAACTATGAAACTACGATCCCTTCCCCGACACAAACGGTATATTGTGAGACAGGAAATTGTAGAGAGAAACAAGCCCTATAACATAGGATACAACATTTTAATGAACACTGCTTTCCATAAAATCAATAAAAAGAAAAATATACGAAATAATATACATGTACTGATTTCTTTCGAAAATCGACAACTATGAAACTATGATCCCTTCTTCGACACAAACGGTATATTTTGAGACAGGTAATTGTAGAGAGAAACAAGCCCTATAACATAGGATACAACATTTTAATGAACAGTGCTTTCCATAAAATCAGTAAAATAAAAAATATACGAAATAATATACATGTACTGATTTCTCTCGAAAATCGACAACTATGAAACTATGAACCCTTCCCGGACACAAATGGTACATTGTGAAACAGGAAATTGTAGAGAAAAACAAGCCCTATAACATAGGATACAACATTTTAATGAACAGTGCTTTCCATAAAATCAATAAAATGAAAAATATACTAAATAATATACATGTACTGATTTCTTTCGAAAATCGCCAACTATGAAACTACGATCCCTTCCCCGACACAAACGGTGTATTGTAAGACAGGAAATTGTAGAGAGAAACAAGCCCTATAACATAGGATACAACATTTTAATGAACAGTGCTTTCCATAAAATCAATAAAATGAAAAATATACGAAATAATATACATGTACTGATTTCTTTCGAAAATCGACAATTATGAAACTATGATCCCTTCTTCGACACAAACGGTATATTTTGAGACAGGTAATTGTAGAGAGAAACAAGCCCTATAACATAGGATACAACATTTTAATGAACAGTGCTTTCCATAAAATCAGTAAAATGAAAAATATACAAAATAATATACATGTACTGATTTCTTTCGAAAACCGACAACTATGAAACTATGAACCCTTCCCGGACACAAATGGTACATTGTGAAACAGGAAATTGTAGAGAAAAACAAGCCCTATAACATAGGATACAACATTTTAATGAACAGTGCTTTCCATAAAATCAATAAAATGAAATATATACGAAATAATATACATATACTGATTCCTTTCGAAAATCGACAACTATGAAACTATGATCCCTTCCCCGACACAAACGGTATATTGTGAGACAGGAAATTGTAGAGAGAAACAAGCCCTATAACATAGGATACAACATTTTAATGAACAGTGCTTTCCATAAAATCAATAAAATGAAAAATAAATAGATGAGATCAATGTGTTGCCGACAGATTGCCCTAGACTTGTTTAAGCTCCGCGCGCACTGCATCGGATCGGGCCGGATAGAAACGGTGAAGGCGATGACTCGACTATCGTAGATAGGTAGAGGTAGGAATCTGGCCTCTACAGGCCGAAATGTTTTAGTGGCCGCCGGCGCCGTCTATATGTACGATGGTCGTAGTCGCTTTTGCTGGTCGGTCCGATCCGATGCAGTGCGCGCGGAGCCTTATTCGGTGCGGCCAACGCAAAAAAGACGCTAAGCAAACTTTATCCCATGATGTATGTTTAAGTATTTGTTTATTAACAAGAAAGCGTATCGGTTTTTTGTTACAAAGTACTGATTGACACTTCGATTTTGCGCCTCCAAAATGTTGCGCCTACGTGCGTGCACGCACTGCACGCTCGCCAGGAACGGCCCTGCGTAAAGGCGCGGGATTCAAAAATATGCAAATTTTGTTTTCATGCCACATGAAATAAATTATCGATTTTTATTCAGCAGCAATAGACTGGGCCTCTAATATATAAAAATAATTAAAAAAGTAGAAAAAAGACTGAAAGTTTCGGTTTTTCTACTTTTTTAATTTGAACCAGGTCTCGTTGAGAAGAATGGACGCCTTCTTTAAATAAAAATAATTGTTTTATATTCTAAAAAATAAAAACAAATCTTTTTTGGGTAAGGTTTGGATATGTTACTTTTATTCTCTTATCTATGGTTACTTTTTATTTTTTAGATTTATGTGTCATTCATGTGTCATTGTGATTGAGTGAACCTTTATTCTTCCCATTTTTGTGACCACTTTTTCAAATAAAGTCCCATAAGAGATATTTCTCCTCATCTCTACACTCCATACAATGTATACAACGTAATAAACAAAGAGTCAAATATGTTATTATATTATGATTTTATACGTGATTAATGTAACTAGAAGTATAAATGGCAAACTCACTACCCAACAATAATTTTGCCCTTTGTTAATGGTAATGTTGTCGTCGAAACGAAACCCAAGAAATTTATTTGGTCTCGGTGAGTGCATTAGTATGTTCTAAAGACAAAGTGAATATAAAACAAAGCGCCATTAATAAAAGCATTGAAACGACTGTTCGGATTCCTTCCTCGTCGTTTCTTGTGGCAAACTTCAAACCCATTTCTAAATGCGACCACCGACAGGCAATTAATAATTTATTTAAATAAAATAATATACAGGGTGGTCCGAACTGTATTCCGGAAACTTCGGCAGCATATTCTGCAGATAAAAATAAGTAAAAAAGTTCGTATAAATGTATGTCCTAAAATGCTTAGTTTCGGAGATACAGGATGTAGAAGTTTCATTTTTATTTCGATTATTTCCAAATAATTTATGTAGTAACGTCAATAACTAGATGAAAATTGGTGTCTGGAAGTTTTTTGACACGAGAAATTTGGATTTTAATGTCAATATGATTCCTACTAGTAGAGGGCGCCACATACATATTTTTTAACTGGTTTGAAGAGTAATAAATTTTCGTCCGTACCTGTATAAAACCACTGAGTAAAAAAATATACATTTACGACGCTTTCCACGTAAAAAAGGTCTCTTGGTAAAAATCGCTACGAGTAATGGTTTTCGAGATATTTGGAATCGAAATTATCAATACCTGTCATCACTGACATAAATTAAACATGTTGACTAAATAGTTATTAGACTGAGATCATAAATTTGAAATATTTTTGTACCAAAAGTTCAACAAAAACTGTTTTATCATCATTTTTTTGCAGAAAAAATATGATTAATTTAAAAAAAAATCCCAAATTTATTATTTCAGTGAAATAACTATCTACAACGTGTTTATTTTTCGTCAATAATGGCATGTATTGACTATTTCCATTCTAATTATCTTGAGAACGGTTGCCCGTAGCGATTTTCACAAAGAGACCTTTTTTACGTAAAAAATCACAGAGATGTATATTTTTTCCCTCGGTAGTTTTATACAGGTACGGACAAAATGTTATTACGCTTCAAAACAGTTAAAACACATGTAGGTGGCGCCCTCTACCAGTAGGAGTCATATTGACATCAAAATCAAATTTCTCATGTCAAAAAACTTGCGGACACCAATTTTCATCTTAATATTGACGTTACTTCAGAAATTATTTGGAAAAAATCGAAATAAAAATGAAATTTCTACACCCTGTATCTAGAAACTAAGCATTTTAGGACATACATTTATAAGAACTTTTTTACCTATTTTTATCTGCAGAATATGCTGCCGAAGTTTCCGGAATACAATTCGGACCACCCTGTATAATATTAGAGGAATATTATTACTCTATAACTATCGGGTGTGTTTGAAAAGAGGCTCACTCCTATAACTTTTTATTTTTTAATTTTTTCAAATGAAAAACTATATTTGGTGTATAAAATAAATTAGGATTGAGTGACGTATTCAATAATTTTTTTCGGTCACTTCCTGTTTCACCGGAAATTACTACATCTTTTAATTTTTAAATGGCACCCTCGGTATTTTTCACTTTATTTGATAGAAAATGACATTCTGAATAGAATGACATATCATATGTCAGCTTTTGACATTTTCAATTTTCAAAAACTGCATTTTAAATTTGAATTAAAAAAAAATTAAAAATGAAACACCCGGTATATCTGAGCTTGTAGAATTTCAATGAACTATATTTCTGGTTCTGGACACGGCATCTATGTATACCAAACTTTAGTAAGATAACTTAGAGTCTGAAAGAAACATTTTTGTATTATTAAAAAGAATTTTAAAATTACAGATTTGTTGTTATTTTTGCGTGTGCATCACAAACGCAACTATTTTAAAATAAAAGGTATTTTATTAATTATTTTCGTCACACTACCGAAAAAATTTCAATATCGTCAAAAAATAATAACCGCTGTTAAAATACAACGCTTTATTAATTTCCTTTTTTGGGGAGAAAATTAAAAAAAAAACATATAAACGGCTGTAATTTCACAGTAACTTTAGTTCGCTTGAAAATATTTAAAATGTTTGATAAAATATGATAAAAATTATAAAAAAATACAAAAAATATTAATCTTTGATTTTAAAAAAAGTTGTGTTGGTGGTGAACTTGAAATTCAATCTCTTCAATCTCCTCAAAACACATCGGTAGGTTGAAGCTAAGAAATAAAGGCGAATGCAGATTCTGTGGGGAAACATCAGGTTTTCATGTGTACGAAAAGTTTAGTCAATGTATTCAGTACAACAAGATGAATATTCACTAGTTCGAAAATGCAGCAAAATAAGCGTTCGGCATCTAACGTTTTATGTAAAACTGGCTAGGTATTTTTACACAAATGAAGAAGAAAATTAAATATAAAGGATTATACTATGTCGGTATTGTAGCATATTTTTAGATAACTTCTTTATTTTTAAGATTTTGATGGTCAAAAATCAAAAATATACCTTATGTTTGGACTAAACTTTCTCGAAAATAAAGACATAATTTAAAATTCCGTTACAATACGGAAATAGATTGAAGTTTTGTGATTACAGCGATATATAATTTATATGGTTTTGTAATAAAATCCTCGTTATTTTATGGCAAATGCTGAAGCTCTGCAAACCTTAATCAAGCCTTAATAAAAGCGCGTGTGTTTGGAATTTTGGGTGTGGCTTAACACGACAGGATCGGGCTAAGCCTTAGGCAGATTTCTGAAATATAATATATATTTCCTTCGGCCCCACACGCGCTTTACCCGACCCATGAGAGAGACCCGAACAGTAGAGCGTAATAGACTCTTAAGAGACTTACAAGATCGCCATAGAGATTCACTCCTAGACATGTAAACACCAACACATGACTCTCTGTTTCGACAAGGTTATAGTCTGTTCAACCATATAATTCTGACAGTTATACTGTCTGTCATTATAATTCCAAGTTAATTGTTTTTGTCAATTTATGATTGTCGGTAGTGCGACGGATTTTAGCTTAATATTTTTTTATATTTAATTCAGATTTGACTTTTAATTAAAAAACATATTTAATATTTCATCACAATAAGAAAGATTAGTTTTAAATTAATATGCTTTGTGTTTTTATGGTATAACCTATAGAGAAACCAGCATCCAACATTTTAAATCGCTAACAAAATTAAGAAGAAAATGATTACAAAATAATATTTTTTCTAAATTTACAAGAAAAACAAGGTCTCAAAAATCATTATTACGCTCCTTGTTTAAATAAAAGAAATACATTAAAATGGCGTTTGGATAAATAATAAAATTCCTCGGTTAGTTCCCTCGAAATTACTCAAAATTCTGTTCGGGTAATTTCCATCATGATTCAAATGACGTTTTATTCTTTAACTGTTTTTTCATTTTGTATTTACTCCGTACGCTCTTCAGCGCTGGCGATGACTCACATAATGGTTAAAAAAGACCTGTCTGGTATTCTAAACAGCCCGACGAGTTTTGTG
This sequence comes from Sitophilus oryzae, assembly GCF_002938485.1. Lineage (NCBI taxonomy): Eukaryota > Metazoa > Arthropoda > Insecta > Coleoptera > Curculionidae > Sitophilus > Sitophilus oryzae. Next base: position 1,654,929 of record NW_022146390.1, on the reverse strand, counting down.
CTGGTCGCTGGATCGTGTTTTGAACCTCTTAACTTTCGCAATTAACTTAATTTGTTTCAATTACAAGACTATTTCTTAAACTGTGTGCAATTTATTTTTTTATTTATGTTAGAAAATATTGCTTTTTCCAGATATATATCAGTATGACTAGTAGATATACCCGAAAGGTGATACAGGGTGAGACAAAATGAATCATCAATATTGGTCGTATTTAAAAGCAAGTTACTCCTTTATTTTAAATTGAACTCCCGGTATATTATTTCAATATTTTAGTGGAGAATTCATATATCTTTAAAGTATTTTAATTAATGCAACCTTAACATAACAACCTTAATAGGCAACCTTAATCGTATGATTAAGGTTGCCCACCCCTTAAACAAAGATTTTCCTAGATATTTTTTTTGTATGATTTTGCGTCAGTAGATCTTTATTATTTGATAAATCTAGCTGGCTGTGATATATCTTTTGTTAATTTAACAAAAATTAATGGATGTCGGGTAAAATATTCAACAGTAATAGAAAGATACAAGTTTAAAATTCTTTCCATGTTAAGAGGCTTATGTGAACTTCTACTTCGAAAAGCAGTCACAATTATTTATTTCATCTTGAAAACACTGTCTTTAACATATCTAGATAAAAAAAAGTCTAGACTAGATAAATCAGGAGTATTTAATTATTCTATTAATTGGTGTATGCACACTGCAGTCCCCTACTAATAGGATCATATCAATTCTCTCTGATGTAGGATAAAGGTACGCGCACACTGACCAGAGCCGCACGCGCCGCATCAACCGAAGAAAAATATTGTTTGCGTTACTTTCAATGAAGGTGCGCACACTAGCCAGAGCCGCACGAATCGCTGGGACGAAAATGCGGCCAGCATTGTTAGGCCAGAATGATTTTCGTAAATGCCGCTAGTGCTGCTGACGTCACACGCAATTCCTTCCACTCTACGTAGGTAACCGAAGAGTAGATTAAAAATTCAATATGCTAAGAAAGTTCGCAAATTTTTCATGGCTCATATTGAAAAATTTTTAGTTCATCCTCAATTAAATATAGAAATAATTTGGATTTTTGCAAATATCGTAAACCTATAACTTTTGATTCTTTCTCGTGATTTCTTCTTCTTCTATTAGCAAGGAGCTTATAATTATTTCTTGTTCGTTGTCATTCATTGTCGAGAAATATTAAAAAACACGCTTCTCACCGTAGACAGGACTCCGGAAGCGACTGATGAGAAATTCGATTGGCAAATACTGGTGTAGTAGGGGTAAAAAGAAACAAAATAAAGAATAATGCGGCGCATGCGGCGCGTTCGGTACGGCTCAGTGTGTGCGACAAGAAAAAAAAGTGCGATTCGTGCGGCGCGTGCGGCCAGTGCGGCGCTGATCAGTGTGCGCGTACCTTAAGTTTCCATTTTCGGTAAATTTCTGGGAATTTTTTTGTGTTTTAATTGACACAAAATGATAACTAGTTGTTAAAGTCGAACTAATCTGACATCTATGTTGAAGTAGCGTCAGACATATCCTAGCTACCTATATTTTACCAAATAATAAAGATTTACTGCCACTAAATCATAAAAATAAAAATATCTAGAAAAATATTTGTTTGAGGGGTAGTCAACCTTAATAGTATTTTGAAGAGACCTGAATTCCCCATTGAATATCGAAATAAAATACTGGGTGTTCCTTTTAAAATAAAAGAGTAAGTTGCTCTGAAATGTGACCAATATTAAATATTAATTTTGTCTCACCCTGTATAACTTTTTTGGTCAAGTTTTAATTTAATTTAAAGTACAATGGTTATTTTACCTACATATTAGGCTATACCGGGTAAATTCCAATTTAGGTAGCTTTTATTGAAATTTAAAAATTGTTCTTCATTTTTAGAAAATGTTAAATCGGTCAAAAACTTTACATTTTAGACATATACTTCTCTAATAAAACTCGCCTTTATTTTTCTTCCAGAAACCGAAAATAAATTAATATATAGGGTGTTCCATTACAAAAAAAACCACAACTTTGATGTATAACTTTTTTTGAGGCGCCCTGTAGAGCTCAATATATTTTTGAAAATGCTCTTAATTAACCTACACATACTCACGAAATTTCACAATGTAATACAAATATTTATTATTTGTAATACAAACTGTCTTTCTCCTTGGAGCCTCCGCGTCGTATGAGAGGCGCCACCCTGTATATTGTATTAGCTTATACAGGGTTCGGCAATAGTGCGTCGAGCATGTGTAGCTCCTAGAATAAAAAACTTAAGAATTTTGTTTAAGTGCAAATCTAAAGCGCCACCCTGTATATTGTATTAGCTTATACAGGGTTCGGCAATAGTGCGTCGGGCATCTCTAGCTCCTAGAATAAAAAACTTAAGAATTTTGTTTAAGTGCAAATCTAAAGTATGTTCTAGGATATATTCCAGGAAAATATTTTAACCTCCATAGGGTGGCTCAAAAAAGTGAGTGGATCGGAATGATTTTTTTTAAATGGAACACCCTGTATATTATTGCATTTTTGGTTCTTTTCAGATCACTTTACATAATCCTAAGATATGAGTAAATATGTTACGATAGTTTCAGAGATATTAATAAATAAATAAAAAATATATATTTTTCGGCCTTTCTTAAATTTTTTTTTAAAAATACGAGAACTATCCTGAAATCAAAACTATATTAGATATTTACTTTAGATGAACTGTACCTACTTTGCTATGAATATGGTAATAGTATATCATACAGGATGTTCAAAATTTTACGTCAAACTTTCTAAAATATAAAATAATTTTTCTTCGTTTTTCTTTTTAAATGGAACATCCTGTATATTATTTTTTCAATGAGTGGAGAATTAAAAAATGAATATTTTTTGTATTTGGAGTATTTCAAAATTTTAACGGTTTCGCAGATATTCGCGGTTTTATATTTCATGTGGCATTTTCAAGAGTAAATTTTTATCAAAGCCACCCAGTGAATTTTCTCTGGTATTTTAACGTTGAGAGATCCATATGAAATAATACTGCATGTATCTGCGAAACCATTAAAAATTTTGAAATACTTTAAATACAAAAAATGTTCATTTTTTATTCTCTATCTAATAAAAAAATATATACAGGGTGTTCCATTTAAAAAAAAAACAAAGAAAAATTATTTTATATTTTAGGAAGTTTGGCGTAGAATTTTGAACATCCTGTATGATTTAAGATTATGATATTTATAGCAAAGTTAAGTATATACCATCTAAAATAAATACCTAATATAGTTTTGATTTCAGGACAGTTCTTGTATTTGTAATATTTTTTTAATGATTGTTGAAAAATATAATTTTTTTATTTATTTATTAATAACTCTGAAACTATCGATATATATTTATTCGTATCTTAGGATTATGTAAAGTGATCTGAAAGGAAGCCAAAAATGCAATAATATACAGGGTGTTCCATTTAAAAAAAAACATCCCGATCCACTCATACTTTTTTGAGCTACGAATATAGAAGTTAAAATATTTTCCTGAAAAACATCCTTGTACAGTGTGTCTCATTTTTTTATCTCCGTTATTAGTGAAGATAAAAGGGTGCGGTTTGCACAAACCTGTCCCACTTTTTGGTCAAACGGAAGATGCTGCAAACAAAATTTTCATAGCCCTCTTCATTTCTGAGCTACAGGGTCTTTTCAAAAATTTTGCAATTTGGGACACCCCCTGTATCTCCGTTATTGTTAAAGGTATGGAGAAGGCGAAAACTGCTTATTGTAGAACTTTTTATGTAGAATACAGTAGCGTAGTCTGTTTTTCTACCAAAAAAATATTTTTGAAAATATGAACTAAAGTTATGTTTTTTCAAATGGTATATTTATAAATCATATGATCCCTGTATATTTATAAATCATATGATCTGTCTTGCTACGAGCTTCTCAAAAATATATATCACTCTATATTTATTTTCACTATTTACTGCAATATTTAAAATATATCATTTTCTTATTAGTAGGCCCTGATAAATAACAAAAAATCAAAATGGTATTTACTAAAATAGACATACACATATTAAAATTTATTTGGGATTGATATATTTTACTTTTGAAATAACTGTTTAGAATTTTAGAATTTAGAATGAGTGGGAGGGGGGGTAATCACTTCGACCTTACAGATCCATTCTGTCCCCCTTTCTTGAATCATAACTCATCATACAGTCCCAGGGCTTTGACAAAAGCCAGTATCTGGGACGGTTTTATAGAGGGTAGTAAATAACTGTCACCACTGAAACTGTGAATATATTTTTGTTTTTTTTATAACGGGATGGGTTTGCAAATATCTAAATCTTGAATTATTAAAGCATTTTTCAGGTGTTCGACATTGTTGTAGTGCCCACGATATATTTCGTATTTCAAAAATCCCCAAAATCAGAAATCGAGAACGGCGAAATCGGAGAATCGAGGAGGCTATCAATATGCGTTCATTGGTTCCAATTCATAGATTTGAAAAATAATAATTTAGCAGTATTCTAATATTTCCATAGTTATGAGGGGGAATGTTTCCCATCTTGCTGAAAGTATATTTCACGTAAATTAACTAAAGGAATATCTAAAATTTCCGATACGATAGATTATTCTTACGTATACACGTATTCCAAGATTTACAAATAGCGGTAGAGAGTTAAGTTTCCCTAATATATAAAGAATTTATTAGCGGCTCCCAAAATAAAACAAGAGACAGATAGCAGTATACTTTTAATAATTCTTTAGTTTCTTTTATTATCAATCATGGCCTACTAATAAATATGATCTTTTAATAAAAACTTTTAAATATTGCAGTAAATAGTGAAAATAAATATAGAGTGATATATATTTTTGAGAAGCTTATGGCAAGACAGATCATATGATTTATAAATATACAAGGTGTTCCATTTAAAAAAACATAACTTTAGTTCATATTTTCAAAAATATTTTTTTGGTAGAAAAACAGACTACGCCACTGTATTATCTACGTAAAAAGTTCTACAATAAACAGTTTTCACCTTCTCGATAGCTTTAACAATAACAGAGATACAGGAGGTGTCCCAAGTTGCAAAATTTTCAAAAAGACCCTGTAGCTCGGAAACGAAGAGGGCTATGAAAATTTTGTTTACGGCATCTTCCGTTTGACAAAAAAGTGAGACAGGTTTGTGCAAACCGCACCCTTCAATCCTCACTAATAACGGAGATACCGTATGATTTCAACCAAAATGGGACACCCTGTACATACTTTAGGTTTACGCCCAAACAAAGTTCCCAAGTTTTTTATTCTATGAGCTACAGATGCCCGACGCACTATTGCCGGACCCTGTATACTTACCTGTATCTACTATATACTTATATACTACTTATATTACTTACACCCTGTATATACTATATATTTACCCTAAAATGTATAAAACAACTTTTTATTGTAAAAGCGTATGCAATTTATATACATTTACTGCTGTAGACCATTTACATTTCTACAAGAGATTTAAATTTACATCCTACAGATAAAGCATCATTCTATAGAAGACATCCATTACTAGGTGAAAAATATACCAATAAACAACAAAATATCACCTACACCGAACAATTTGCCACTCTTTTGGGACCGTTGCTGTGCTTCATCCCCATACATTAATGAAAAATGTCAAGTTTTGATTAGCTTTATGGTCACATCTCTCATCGCATCCTACAGTTCTCGGTCTATATATGCGGATTTTCTCGTTGTTGTATGATTGAATTGTTATCTGGTCAGAAAATATTACTCTCGTATATTGTCAGAGGTGAAATATTCTCTTCAAAACCCTCTTCTAGGCTTTTTACGGTTCAAAATGTATCATCAGCTATTCCATTGTTTAATTTCATGCTATTTCATGTTTGCTGTTTTAGGTAAAGTCCCGAAGCTATTAAAATTTAGAGAGATACTTAGGCTTTTTTCTTATTTTCCTTTTATTCTTATTTCTTCATGCATGTATTCATTGTCGTATTGATGACTTTCAATTTTACTTTAGTTTTATGGAAATTACTTTTTTTGTAAGTCATGACAGTGAAATTAAAAAATCTTATAGGAAATACACTCAGATGCAAAAAAACACAACAGAGAAATTTTTGGTTAAATTTAAAGTGTTATATTTTTGTTATTTTTAGCCCTATTTGCATAACTTTTTTAGCGAACTGTACATAATTATATCAACTTTAATTCCTAAACTCAGTTTTTTGTAAACTTTAGTAATTTGCATATTATACAGGGTTAATCGAGGGGTTGCTTTTTTTATCCTAACTTTAAAACACCCTGTGCAATAATTTCGTGTGTAAATTTTCCTAAAATATAATTTTACGGTAAGAACCATGTCTCGTGAGCATTTCGTTTTTTGGATCACGTCAATGCATACTTTGGTTAATTTTTAAGAGCGAAATGAACTGATCACGAGCAATTTTTTCAGTTATGATTTTTCAGTTAAGATTATTAAGTTATGATTTTTTCAGTTAAGGAGACGAGATGGTTTTGGTACCATCATATATTTAACGTCATATTACGCTGCATCTGATACTCTATACTAAATTAAAAAAAAAAAAACGCTAAAGACTAACGATACAGTCCTGGTTTTAATAAACATTAATAATTAATAAACATTAATGACAGAAAGCAGTCGTGTTAGGAGGTAGAAAAATTATCTTGATGTTTTTTAACTGTACGTCACGTGGATGGGATGCAGCGTTATCAAGAAATAACAGTATTTTGCGTTTTTCTTTTTGAAGCTTCTTATCAAACAACATCAAGTAATCGGTCATTATTTGGCAAGTCATCCACGATTTCCTGTTGCAGTGCCAATACACAGGTAAATTGTTCAAATTAATGTTTTGAAAAGCACGGAGCCTTGCGGCCTTGCCGATCACCATAAATTTTTCCCTGTACCCCGCCATATTAGCACAACATATAATCGTTAATCTCTCTTTCGCCATTTTACCTCCCGCACACTTTTCTCCTTTAAACGCAAAAGTTTTATCAGGCAATGCCAGAAAAAGTAACCCAGTTTCATCGGCGTTATAAATGTCTCTAGGATGATATTCGGCTAAGCGAGAGGGAATTTTCTCGATAAAACTTCTAACGTCTTCAGGATTAACACTTGCACTTTCACCAGAGATTGTTTTAAAAGTGATGTTGTGCCTTTTTTTAAATCGCTCAAGCCACCCAGAAGAAGCATTAAAAGTCACATAATCTAATTTACTTGCTATTTCTTTAGCTTTCGATCTGATAAGTGTTCCTGATAATGGAATATTCTTCGCCCTTGCTTTAACAAACCATTCATAAGTAGCTCTGTCTATGTTGTATCCCTCGGTCTTGAAAAAACTTCGTTTCTGCAAAATGTTTACATTGGAACTCCACTTTCTTAAAAGTTCTTCTTTATTTTTGATAATTTCGGCTGCCTGTGTTTTCCCAATTTTAAATTTATCAGCCTGTGTACGGACACTAGGTTTCCCTATGTTGTAAAACTCGATAACATCGATTTTTTCCTTTAACGTTAACATACGTTTTTTTGTCGACATATTAATTAGCAAAACAGATTATAACAGGCACAAAAAGAAACCTAAACTCAACAAGAAATACGTGATCAGCGCAGCATGCCAATAGGCTCTCTAAACGATACTGCGCAATATTGCATCATTCGTGACAAAGAAGTCGTGCGGCGGCGATGCCACGTCGAACAAAATATTCTCGGTGTCCGTTTAACAGAGATCAAAGCGACAAAAATTGAGACAATTATGTGTCCGTGTCCGGTTAAAGGAGAGTCCGCATAAGAGAGAGCAGTTTATTAGTAAAGCTCTATTAGTTTATTCCGTGGTAAAATTTTTGTCCGCTTAAAAGAAATGTCCGTTTATGAGAAGTGTCCGCTAAGAGAGAGTACACTATAGTTCACAATAATTACCAAAGCTGCCTTGTTATACTGAAAAAAAACTTCAAAAATAAATTATAACTGAAAAAATTGCAAATTGTTGTTGGCAAGTTCATTTCGCTCTTATAAATTAACCAATGCATGTATTGACATGATCCAAAAAACAAAATGCTCAGGAGAGATGGTTCTGACCCTAAAATTATATTTCAGGAAAATTTACACACGAAATTATTGCACAGGGTGTGTCAAAGTTATGGTAAAAAAACCACCCCTCGATTAACCCTGTATACTATGCCAGATACTAAAGTTTATAAACAACTGAGTTTGCAAATTAAAGTTCATATAATTATATACAGATTGCTAAAAAAATCATAAAAATAGTGCCAAAAATAACAAAAATATAACAGTTTAAGTTTGACCAACATTTTCTCAAGTTGCGTTGTTTTTTGCATCTGAGTAATTCAATACAATACCGAGTGGGTAGTGTTTATATTTTCATGATATAAATTTGTCAAATGTCTATCTGTCATTTTTCTTAAATTTATTCGAGAAATCGCACAATTTTTTTTTCGTCCTAACTTATGGACCTCCTAGTAAGATACTCTTAGACGAAGTTGATGACATCCAATCAAATCTATTTTTATCTACATAAAACTCGATATAATTATGTTAATCAATATAGGCTAGACATTCGTTCAAAGCATACTTTTTCTCAACATTTTTTTAGCCAGTTTACCTATTATTCATAAAAATGTAGTGGAATTAAAGCAATAAAACACAATTGGAACAAATTCTGTTTTATTAGCTTTATTTATTTTCATGCTATTTACAATAGTTTTGTACTTAGTGAATAAAACTGTTTTTGTTTATACAGCTTGATATATGCGTTGTTTCCTTTGTTATCATTACTTTAGTCTATCCCTTATTAATCCCCTATTTCATTGCTTTTTATTGAATAAGTCATATTTCAAAAATCTACCATATTCAGTTATAAAGGAGAGTAACAATTATTTAGAGTGGTTTAAAAATTTTCACCAGGCTCTATTAATAAATGTCATCATCATCATGTTGAGATTATTCAGCTATTTCCAATTATGGTGTAGCCTCCCTCACATATTTAGATACTGTCTTTGTTGTCTATTGTTGACTATGCGGGCCCAAGTTACCCCTGTAACAAGTTATCCCTGTTTCTTTCCTAATATCATAGTCCCATCTCAGGTTCGGTCTTCTTCTAGGTCTCTTAATTTCTCGTGGGTATATTCCTGTAATTTTTCTGATCCATCTGTTGTTCGTCCTTCTTGCCAGGTGTATAACATAGGATACAACATTTTAATGAACAGTGCTTTCCATAAAATCAATAAAATGAAAAATATACGAAATAATATAAATGTACTGATATCTTTCGAAAATCGACAACTATGAAAGTATGAACCCTTCCCGGACACAAAGGTACATTTTGAAACAGGAAATTGTAGAGAGAAACAAGCCCTATAACATAGGATACGACATTTTAATGAACAGTGCTTTCCATAAAACCAATAAAATGAAAAATATACGAAATAATATAAATGTACTGATTTCTTTCGAAAATCGACAACTATGAAACTATGAACCCTTCCCTGACACAAACGGTACATTGTGAGACAGGAAATTGTAGAGGAAAACAAGCCCTATAACATAGGATACAACATTTTAATGAACAGTGCTTTCCATAAAATCAATAAAATGAAAATTATACGAAATAATATAAATGTACCGATTTCTTTCGAAAATCGACAACTATGACACTATGAACCCTTCCCGGACACAAACGGTACATTGTGAAATAGGAAATTGTAGAGGAAAGCAAGCCCTATAACATAGAATACAACATTTTAATGAACAGTGCTTTCCATAAAATCAATAAAATGAAAAATATACGAAATAATATAAATGTACTGATTTCTTTCGAAAATCGACAACTATGAAACTATGAACCCTTCCCGGACACAAACGGTACATGCTATTGGCTATTGGCTACAGTACTGGCTATTCGCAGCATATTTCGTTCCATTGAGCGTTGTGCGACCTGAAGTTTCCTTATGATGTCCGTTATAAGTGTCCAGGTTTCGCATACATAGGCCATGAATACCATCAACATATCTACCATGTTAATAAACTCATCATCCGTACCATTATTTTTATCTGCTTTGACGACTACTACTGTCAGTTCAGTTTGAAGGTCTTATACCTCAAAAAAGCATCTCTAATGATTTCTGTCTACAGACCAGATACCTGCAAATACGCTATGTAGCATTTGCTATACATACAGCTCTAGTATCAGATTCCTCTATTAAACATTGCTACTTTCCTAAATCGTACTGGTACTAATTGAGTAACAGCATACAGCGAGGTACTGTTTACGAAACATCATTGAAAATAACAAAATAAATGATTTAACAAAATCACTTACCATTAGTCATCAAATATTAGAGCACAGAGACAAAGAATCTTTGATATGTATTTTTTCTCTTTCTAATCTTATGCATGTCTTATTGGGCTTACTAAATATACCATAAGATATCCCGCCAATGCAATTACAAACTAGATATTGAAGTACCTAATGATTTAGTTTAGTGGAATTTCCCCTATTATATTAAACCATTTGAACAGTCCTTCGGCAAAGCAAATTATGAACTAAAGCATGTTTTAATGGTCTTAATTTAAGCCTAGGATTACTATAGGTTAATTTAAACTACAGGGAACACGCTGTATAAGTATTAAGAAAGTTCTGCAAAGTCTTGAAACTTAATTAGGAGTTAGTCGAAGTTGTCGTAATAAGATTTCCTACTTGACCCCAACCAGAACCAGAGATATACCTATTAGACTTTTTCCTCAAATCAAGTTTTAATTCAATATTTGCCACGATAAATTTCAGTCGTATAGGTTAAATGGTTTTATTATAGATGTTACTATAGTTATTTTTTATACAAAATGATAAAATGGTATTTCAAGGAATTTATTACGAATAGAAAAAAATATTGTGCTGGGTTGGCGTTGGTTTCTATGTAATTTGAAAAATAAATAAAAAAGTCTCTTTAGTTGTCAGTTTTGAGTCAATATTTTTTAATTTTCTTTCGTGTCGATTGCTGATTGAATTGGAGCCAGAAATGGCTCAAAACGAAATAAGTAAATTACCGACAGATATTCAGGCTGAGGCGACAAATGCCATATCCAAACTACTTCCATTTAAATCCCGAATAACTTATGAAAAGGAATACAAAAATTTAAAAAAATGGAAGCAATTAAAAAAACGTGCGAGAAGAAATAAAGTTTTTAACCTATCCTCGCTCTTAAAATATCATTTAATCTACCCTTGCGGTTAAAGTACTATTTTATCTACTATTTTTGATAGATATCAGGCAATTTTAACAGTTGCTATGGAAAAAAATATTACATCAGTGTATTATAAAGTGTGTTCCTTTTTATTTAGTATGTTGTAACTTTTAAACTAGTCAATTTTCATTTATTTCCTGGTTATTGTTTTTAAACAATTTTTGTATAGGCTTGGTACATTTCAGTTGATGTTAAAAATTTCGACCGCAGCGCCGAATATGGCAGAAATTAGAAGTGCCCGACTAAAGTATTTCACTCAATCCCGTTACCGTTTATGTCGGTGGCATTAAAATAATAGTAAGTACTAAAAATGTAATAATATACAGGGTGTTCCATTTAAAAAAATACAACTTTGATATTTTTTACTTATTTGGGACACTCTGTATCTTGTAAAATTATTTTTAAATTGTACCTCAAATAGTCCTTCATCGAACCCAAAACTTACAATTTGTAAAAATCTCATCGTTTAGCTACAATACTCCGTGTCGTATGTGGTGAACAACCCTGTATAAGTAATATATTTACAAATTTTTTATATATTTTAGTAGAAAATATTTTTTTTAAAAAAGCGTTTGAACAGAGTATATTTTTTTAAATACCTTAAAAATATTTTTTTTTATCTTTTTGGAAAGAACCTATTTATTTATTAAGCTAGAGAGAGCTTATTTTAATAGCATATAAATTGTTTTCAAAATTAAATACATATTAACGATGACAGTTTCAAAATAATTACTAATTGCAAATCAGGAGATATTAATGATAGTTTACGTAAACGAATAATTTGCATTACTGTTTAATAAATTTTGTCATTATTAGCTATATAATATGATGAAAACTGTATATTTACATATTAAAGTGGATGCTATTATGTATGTTATATAGTATTTTACCATAGATGGTTCTTTGATATACGTTGCAATTTATAATTATCAAATTTTATGTCGGTATAATTGGAATTTGTAGTTAAAATGTATAAGAAATAATAGTTCGTGTAGAACTAATTTCTATCGATATATCTCAAAAATTTAGACATGTTCAAAATCATTATTATTTTTTACTGTTTTATATTTAAACCCTTCAACTTTTATTTTATCATGATTTTTAAATAATATACCAATATATAAAATCCTTAAGTGACTGACATACTGATTAATCACGATCCTGCTCAAACCACTGAACGTAAGAAGCTCAATTTTGGCATACAGGTTGATTCTAGGGTGTAGAGGTTCGATAAGAAGGGATTTTTCGAAATTCCAGTTCCAAGAGGGTAAAACCACCCCTCAAATATTACAATATTTTTTATTTAAAAAACGGTCAAGTTTCCGAAAAAACGCTTAAACACGTATATTTTATTTTGTTTTTTTTACATATTTTAAGATTTTTTAAAAATGTATACAGGGTGCTTCGAAAAATCTGGTCATTGATTAATCACGATCCTGCTAAGTGCTTGACGTAAAAAGCTGATTTTTGGAAAACAGATTGACTTTAGGGTGTAGAGGTTCGATAAGAAGGGATTTTTCGAAACTCGAATTCTAAGGGGGTGAAACTATCCCTCAAATATTAAAATATTTTTTATTTTACAACCGGTGAGTTTTTCGGAAAACTCTTAAACACGTATATTTTATTTTGTTGTTTTACATATTTTAAGATTTTTTATAAATTTATACAGGGTGTTTCATAAAATATGACCATTGAGTAATCACGATTCTGCTTAAACTGCTAGACGTTTAAAACTGATTTTTGGCAAACGGATTGACTGTGGGGTGTAGAGTTTCGATAAGGAGGGGTTTCTCGAATCTTAAATTCCAACAGGGTGAAAACGCCCCTCAAATATTACAATATTTGTTATTTAAAAAACGGTTAGTCTTTCGGGAAAACGCTTGGACAAGCATAATTTATTTGGTTTTTTTTACATATTTTGAAATTTTTTAAAAAATCATACAGGGTGTTCCAAAAAGTTGGGTAATTTCTTAACCACAATTCTGCTTAAACTGCTTGACGTAAAAAGCTTATTTTTGGCAAACGGATTTTTCGAAAGTCAAATTCCAACGAGATGAAACTACCTCTCAAATATTACCAAGTTATACAATAATATCGCCATATTGTTTTTTCTCATGTTGACATAAATGTGAGAAAATTTTATCCAGTTTGTATGTTAATGGAAATTCTTGCTTTGCTTTATCATCACCATTACAAATGATTAATTCGACGCGAACGAAGTCGCTGGTACACGCTAGTATTATATATTTTGATATCTTCAGATGCTCTAACTTTTAGCACCAAAGAAGGAAAAACTTTTAGAACCAAACTTTTAGCACCAGTGCTAAAAGTAAATGACTTTTACCATCCGTGACATAATGCCACATTTTAGGCACTGACAGCATGCGTTAAAAATTACATTTTTACTGACGTTTGTAGAAAAAGTAATTTAATGGAAATATAAAAAAAATAATCTTATTGAAATATTGTGGAAAAAAAAATATTAGCAAAAAATGGCAAAACCGTTGTTTTTGCGTATGCATTATTGCCTAATAAATAATTAATACCTGTTAAAACATCCGAATAAAATACGACCATTAAAAGTATTTTAAAATGTAATTAACTATAAAATCAATAACGTCGCATATATAAAGTAATTTATTTATAATTAAAATAATAAAATATGAATGCTGAAAAAGCGGAAATGCTATTAGAAATAGCATAATTCGAATTAAAGAATTACGTGTTGAAAATTCAAAACCGGAAATATATTATAAACATAAAATATTTAGTTTTCATCATTATCTAAATTTTATTAAGTACGAGTATAACAGAGACAGATATAGTATAGGTAATAAAGAAGTACCGCTATTACTTTTGTTAGCTGAAATTAAGAGAGCACCAAAAAATTGTGTGTTATATTTATTTTTCAGAATTTTGTTGATCTTTCCAGAAGTTTTTAACACGATGGCGACATTATCTCGAATAATACGAAAAGTTTGCGAACTTTCCAGATGTCCAAATAAAATGTTGTCCTTATAGACTAGACATACGTCTTTAAAAATTGCAGGCAAGTCTCGCTTTTATAGTTGCATGATTTTTGCTGGAAATGCAGAAAGTTTTGAAATTTATTGAACTTGAGGGAATTCTTTAATATATTTTTATTATAAAACCTTTGAAAATTTACCTATTTTCTCTTTTATTTACATCATTAGAAATTTATATTAGTATAACCTCTCAATAAATTTATATTGTTTTTCTTTCCATATAGGGTGGCGCCTCTCCTACCTAGTTTTTATTGAAATGAAGTTTTGGGAGCTTTATAGGGTGCTGGGTATTTATTAAATGATCTTCGGATTCTAGAAAACAAACAAGGTGAGTTTCATTGACTGTAAGGTTTCTAATATGGAAACATTTTTAAATATCAATAAAATCGACCTAAATTGTAATTTACCCTGTATATGCGGTTAAAATAAACGCTGTACTTTAAACCGAATTAGAACTTGACTTGAAAAGTAATACAGGATGAGACAAAATTAATACTGAACCGTTGATGGAAAGAATTGGGAAGATCGCAATCTAATGGGCAAATTCGTGACAAGGCTGACTTGATTTTCCCTTACGTCTCAAATGCTGTACGGTGGAGCCTCTACTCGTTCTGCGACCAACGCAGAAAATACTCATTTTCTCTCATTCGGCTAGCGAAGGCGTATATGCCTTCAAAGATGGTGTGGAATTGAAATCGACATTGTTGCCATATTAAAATGTGAAGGTCTGTAATACGTTTGACGAAAATATCTTTGAATGAAGAATCCTCGTATTGTATTGAAAATGTATTTGTGTTAAAGATAGAATAACCAACAAAAATATAAATTCCTTTATAGATACTGAATTTTTCGTATGAACGAAAAAGTCGTTTAGATGGCTTGGAAATCATGACTATTTGACATTTACCATAATATTTTACATATGAAATAACAGCGATGTTCATTTCCCAGCCAACTCTGACGCCATTACTTGTTTAATCATATATTATATTAAATTGTTTAATGAAAGAAAATTCGTATTATTAACTACCGTACCCAAAATCCGTAAATTTACGGATTAATCCGTAGTTCTGGCAACACTGTCTCCGGCAAATACCAACTTTGTCGACTGACAGCAGAACTGCGGTACAGTATTCTTTATCCGCTGCGCTGTAAACGACTGTCAGAGCGCAGCGGCGCAGAGCTAAATTAAATTTCGGACAGGTTGACTAGCGGCAACATATTGCCAGCTACATCTCAGACAGGTCTGTCATGAAATCGCCCATAAAGTTGCGCATCTTCTTAATCAACGTTATTATATTTGATTTAGTTGGGTTGGTTCTCTGGTTGGAGGAAAATCTCGGCTTTACGGTGAGCTTGTAGACGGGAAGAGGAGGCCGGGTGGGCAACTCAAAACGTACAAGGATAGTTTCCACGAAAACTTAAAGGAGATTAACATGCAGAATGAGTGGCAAGAAGCAGCTCACCATAGAACGCAATGGAGAAGAATTGTAAACTCAGTTAACAACAACAACCAAAAAATAGAGAAGCAACACAAAGCAATGATATTTTTGTTTTGAAAGAATATTTTCTAATAGGTTGGAGGGTAGTTTCTCACAAAACTATTTTGTCTTAGCGAATACAGTAATGTTTACATTTGCATGATTATGATCATCGCTGGATTACCTAGGTAAGTATTAGTAAACAACTTTCTAAAGTGCAATATCAAGTTTAACTAAAAAAAGAAAATTATCGGTTAAATAGAAAAAAAATGCTGTAATTTTGTGACATCCTGTGCGTAGTCTTATTAACCGATTACATCATTCTTCATTATTCATGCTCGATCATAATTTAAGATTTCGAAAGAATTTTGCTTTCAGATCGGCGACATAAGATCTAACTTCCGTCGATTTAATGCAGGGTCGAGCCTGTAATAAATTCATATAATTTAGTACAGCTTTGAAGTAAATAACTGTTTATTTCGTATGAAAATTGTCAATTTATTATATTTCATAGACAATTAGATATGTTATTAGGCGTGGTAACTAAAGAATAAATCTAATGCCATCTCGCTGAAGAAAATCCTGCATATTATTTGGAATAATAATGTGTATAGATTATTTCAAAAATAAGAGAAAGATAATTTAATTTCCTTTTAAATTCTAGTGCCTAAAAAATCATACTTTCTGCAAAATACCAGATTTATTTTAATACCAGATTTATTTATTATACCAGGTTTTACAAATAACAAAAGTTCAAAACGAAAAATGGTTGAATATTGTGGTTTGAAGCCCATATCTAC